>NC_068381.1:19647533-20247533 GCF_023724105.1 Carassius gibelio
TAACTAATTAATAAATACAGTAACAAATGTATCGTTCATTGTTTGTTCATGTTAATTAATACATAAACCGACCTTAACTAATGGAACCTTATTCTTAAGTGTTACTATTTTATGTTTTGTTTCCTTCTTTGGAAATGTTTTCACGAGACTCATCACCTTAATTCAATGTAGTCCGCCTACAGAGCACCATTAGTCTTTGTAAAGAGCATTGCAAAATGTGTGTAGGCATTTCTAAACCTATATTTCCACAGAACAACAAAAGATACAGTCAAATATTGCTAAGACGCAAATTATATTACAAAATTGCTAGGAAGTGTGACGCTCTCAGTGTGGAGTAATAGTGGCCTTGAAAGTGTTGTGAAATACAAGCATTCATGAAGGTCTTTGGTAGATTGATTTATGGGCTCAAACCGGTCAATCCACCCATGAAACAGTCTTAAGCTAGACATGTTACACTTCCCAAACTGTCAGTAATTAAAGAGAAGGCAGTTTATAATGAGGGGGCAGACTGCTCTTTTGTGGCATCGCTGGCTGTGGGCACATCTTCATGCACATCTTCATCATCTGATTGAACGATAGGAGTGCTCGATCCGTCCTCGTTGGAGGCTTGACTGTCACAGGTGGAGTTGGAGGAAGTGGACAACAATCGGGATTTGATCTCACAAGGGTCAGCAGTTCTCAAGGACACGTGAGATCTCAGCAGTCCATTCTCTTCTATGTCAGTGTGGCCAAGAGCTGGAAAAGAAGTGACTATTTAATTTAATTGGACACAATTGTTCACTGAGCCATTTTATCTACAAGACATTTGTTCAGTGTAGATGACTTGATGACTAGTGATGCTTTTAGATCTGAACCAGATGGCTTCAACATATAATGAGTGACTGTTTCTTATGACACTTCCCTGGAAAATGTTAAAACTATAAAAGGTTTTTTTTTTTTACTAGAAAAACAGTCTTTTTTTTTTCTTTAACAACAGTGGCTCTTAAAATGGCTCTAAGCCATTCTTTATGCAAGACCACATAGAAAATGTTCATAGTAACTGACAGATGTCCTTGAAATAGGTCTCCTGAAAAAGTCACACCTGTCTTTGTGAAAGACTTAAGCCTTTTCCACACTAACTAAATTGCTGCCTTGATTTTTTTTCTCCAAACAGGCACAAAACCCAACTCAGAGCCGATTCTAAAGTAACCAGGATTTAAACTCCCAGACATGACTAAAAATCATCTGTACTGGGATGAAATAGTTGTTATTTATGATTCTTGCATAAAATATCATCAAATACGCAGTGAAGTTTAAATGGCCAACATCAGAAATAAACACAATTCTGAACAGAAATCACTGCTTAGCCTTAAATATATTTATTATTAAATCTGATTATGAATCAATTAATTAAACACTTTCAGGTTTATTAAAATCATTGTTTGTGTATAAAATAAAAAAAATAAAAAACAGTAAAAATAAAAACAAAATTGCATTTGTACTTTTTTTTCAGTAATTTTAAAAACAATGAATAGGAATTTTAAAACAAGGTGTATAAGTGTCCGATGTATGACCCTAGTAATGCTTCGTTGTTTTAATATTGGAGGCTCATGAGATGACTGAGTTTATATGGGTTACCCATCATTAGGTTCTTCACCTGCATTTGGCAGGTTGGTGAATGTTAATTTAAAGGGTTAGTTCAACCAAATATCAAAATAACGTGTGTTTTACTCACTCTTGAGGCATCCTAGGTTTATATGACTTTCTTCTTTCAGACTAATATTTTCAAATGTAATAAACACTTTTCTCTCACTTTTTTTTTTTTGGCCACCTGTAGGGGAAATCTAAATAGATTAATTCAGTGAATAGCTGAAACTTAATAAAACAATGGCGACATTTGAGGTCACGTTCAAGGACTTATGATTGCTGTAGCATGCCTGTAGTAAAGAATTGTCCAAAATTAAAAATGGTGTCGGGACATATGAGCCCTTGGAGAATTTTGATATAATGAGCATGTGCATTAGATTGTTAGCGATGCTTTACGTTAAGTTTGTTGAGCGGGTTTTTTTTTTTTTAAAGACTCCTGCGGGAGCGAGAATGGCTACGGCAGTAGGGAAGGACGGAAAGGGATCCTGCGGGAGCAACTACTGCTGTGGCAGTAGGGAAAATGCAGTAAAGAGATACGGAGAAATATAGATAGAGGCTCCTGTGGGAGCAGGCACCCCTGCGGCAGTAGAGACACGTAGATAGAGGCTCCTGCGGGAGCAGACGCTGCTGCGGCAGTGGGGAGAAACAGAAAAGGCTCTTGCTGGAGCAGACTAGGGCCGAAACAATTCCTCGAGTTACTCAAGTGACTCGATTACAAAAAATGATCGAGGCAATTTCCTATGCCTCGAAGCCTCTTTTAATTTATTTTAAAACTCAGGCCAGGTTATTTTTCCAGTGATTTTTTTTTTATGTGATACAACGTGTTTACATCACCCACAAAGCGGAAGGAGACACAAGCGATGCGTCTGAAATCGCATACTGCAAGGAGTCAGCAGTGTTTTGATTTGAGGGTGTGGGCAAACGTAAAGAGAACGCCGTGGCATGTGTCCATTGCGAGATACAGCTGGGATACCACAACTAGGGCCCTATGATTTCCGCGATGCAAAAAACGAAGAGAGAATCCAGTCATAAAAATGGAATTCACAGTTAAACACGGAATTGCACAGAATTTGCCAAATTTTTAATGAATTAATAAAAAATAGGTCATTGCACTTACATCAAATCATGATATGGACTATTATCTGTAAATATTAAGACGGAACAGTCTATTAAAATATAAATCCTGCATGTTCTGTGTGTCTCTGTTAATGAATGGAGCAGAAGCACTTCTTCCTTTATCAAACACACTGAAGGTGTAAAGGTACGTCAACCCATTAAAATAAAAGTCTGGTTAAAGACTATTGTTCAGCAGAATGTACATAGCCTACTATTTAAAAAAAAAAACTTTTTTAGTTTTTTAGGTTCAATCACACAAAATTTCTTCCATGTTTTATTTTAAATAGTAAATCCCCTGTGTTACCAAAAAGTTAAGTTAATTTTCAATAATTAAAAGATAAATTCAATTAATGTTTTATGTGTTTAATAAATGTGCATCTCAGAAAATGCTTTATTTAAAACCACAACTGAATGGCACTCAAATGCACTTAATTCGTCTGTCAACTTTATTGTCATTGTTCACAGTACAAGTACAGACAGAGAAACAATGGGTACTAATTAAATGTTTATTTTTGATGCATGCATTGCATTCTATGCATTTAAAAAATAATAATAAAAAAGGAAACTTAGTTGTTCATTTTAAGAGACCCAGGAGTCTTATTTTCTCTTGCATCATTAATATTGCACTTTTTTAATAATTCACATTTTATCCGATTACTCGATTAATCGATAGAATTTTTGGTAGAATACTCGATTACTAAAATATTCGATAGCTACAGCCCTAGAGCAGATGCTGCTGTGGCAGTGGGGAGATACGGAAAAGGCTCCAGCCGGGGGTTGGCACTGCCGGGGTGGCTGGAGTGAGGATTGGCTGTTATAGATGGATGAAGGGATTTTAAAGAGGGTTGGCTATGGTAGATCATTGTTTTGAATGAACGGAGATGGGTTGGCATTAGAGGGGTTGAGGGTTCGGTGAACTTCTTTGATAAGGAATTGGTCTGACTGCTAATAGGTCTTAAGGATGGTTAGGGTGTGACGGAACATAGAAGTAAATGGGAGCATGAAAGGAGGAGGAGAGATAGCTGCGTGAGCCACCTGCTGAGCTTTCTTCGGCTGCTGTAGTTGTTGGCTGCAGGAAAAGTAGAAGTGTTAGTAACAATTGATGGGGCAAGCTAAGAATAAAAAATGCCTGGGTAGCCTACTGTGTTGCCAGCTTAGCAATTGGTTGCCTGGTTTGACAATTTCTCAAGCCATGTCCGCATTATTACGTTCCTGCTGGAAAAGCATGAACGTTTTTTTTCTTGAACCTTAACAAGTAGATAATTAATAGTAGTTCTTCAAGAGGTTTCACAGAATATATTAGTTACTGATTAGTTAACTGTTACTTAACACAATCATAAAATTATATTACATACTGATTAGTTAACACATATTTCTTAGTAGTTAACAGTAGTGAGTTAAGTGTTAATGAATAATCACCTGTTAGTTCTTCAATAATTCCTTATTAGTTATGTAGTAAGTAAGAAACAGTATTCTAAAGTGTTACCCTTGCTAGTAGAAATTTCAGCTTGACTGCAGTGTCCAGCTGTATCAGGCAAATCACTCTCTGACCACAACTTACTGGTGGTAACTTTATACATTGCACAGTACTTTGCTTTGAGTGAAAAAGGAAAAAAATAAAAAATACCACTTTACATATTACAGGAAACTCAAATAATGTTCATGGTATCGGTAAAGCAACCTGAAGTTGTAATTTTTTGTTGTCATAAACTGTTGGCAATGCAATGAAGTTCAGAGGTGTTATTACTTTATACAATTACCATATGGGACAGTGGATCACATATTACCTGCCACCTGATCCTGTTAGATACAGCAGTCAAGAAGGAACACCAACTAGCAAACCCCAGGCTGCTGACTTCAAAACTCTGCTCACCTCATTTGATCTCAAGCTAGTGTCTACTACAGCGACTCACAAATCAGGCAACAAACTGGACCTCATCTACACGCGCTGTTGCTCTGTGGACAACTCTTCAGTTGCTCCACTGCACACCTCAGACCACTTCCTCATTACTGCTAACTAGAGCCCGACCGATATATCAGCCGGCCGATATTATCGCCCGATATGAGCTAATTGCATTTAAATCGGCATCGCCGTTTATAACGGCCGATGAAACATGAGAAACAGAGTCTCATGCTTCACTCATGTTATGAGTGTTGCATAGTTTGCCCAGCAGAGGGAGCTCTGCAGCTCCAGAGTTGACAAGTGCGCCAGAAATTCACTACAGAAGAAAGCGATCACCCAAGCCACGGAGATGTACTGTTTTGACGGTGAGTCTGTCTTTCGTCATATGAAATGATTGTAGATTTAGTTCATACACTGTATATAAAAACGGTGTGGTAGTTCTAGCTAACGGTCCTATCATTATGACTTCTAAATATTCTGTAACATCACTTACAGCCGCTAATGCATTGCTATATTAGATAAGCCACAAAGCTAATACCATGTTTATCAGTGGAAGAGCGCGAACGTTAATAAGAGGTCAAACTATAACGTAAGCGTTTAACTTATTCTTATTCTATTGCGGTGTGTTTCCCACATAATGACAGAGTAATGGGCCTTTCACACAGGACGCGGTATGCACGGCGCTTGCCGATGGGTTCAGCATTGCCCTTCAGATACAACGCGATTTGCGCTGCGCTATGGCGTAGGTGGAGTTTTAAAAACTTTTAGCGGGAGCTCTTTCAAAGTCTGTTGTTCCTCCTTTCGGTCAGCAGCAAACATGTATCTGAACAAGCGCTTTTTTCTTTTCTTTTTTTTTTCTTTTTTACAGATTGTTTAAAAGCAGCTTTACAGATATAACAGGAAAATGTTGAAATAATATTGTTAAGTATAAGTAGGTAATACCTATTGCTTGACAAATTAAAATATTTATATATATTTCTCATTTTTGCCTATGTAGGAGATCCCTGTTTATTATTATTATAATTCTAATGATGACATGAGTAATGATACATGGAGATGTTATTAATACACATGCTTATTCTTTCTATGTCTCTCTTTCTGCCCTACAGATGGCTGAAAAAGGTGAATGCTGTAGCAGCAAAGTGTGGGACTACTTCTGCAAATACTTTAACTTTAGTATTATAATTTATTTACAGTACACACACAGACTGTTAAAACCAGCTTCAACTGGAAGAAAGTAAAAGTGTTAAATGTTTAAAACCAGACTTTTTTGATCATTAAAAAATATATACTTTTGATGTGCAATTGTTTAGTCATTGAGACTGTAATCTAAGGCTTTTTTTTAACATAATCCCTTCTGGAAAATGATTTATACAGCCCACATACATAGAACAGGCAGATATTTTGCTACTGAATGTTGTGTAAGTGCTGTTTATAGGAAATGGGTCTAATATCCAGATTATTTTTAAAACCAAAATATCGGCTTATAAATCGGCTCTTTTCGAGTTAATATCGGCATCGGCCCCCAAAAATCCATATCGGTCGGGCTCTACTGATAACCTAGCACTTACTCCTGAAGTGCCTCACACACCAACGCAGGTCACCTTTCGACGAAACCTACGCTCCCTCTCTCCATCTCGCCTATGTTCTGTGGTTTCATCCTCGCTTCCTGCACTCCCTCAGTTTTCTGCTCTGGACACTAACAGCGCTACGGACACTCTTTGCTCCAGTTTAAAATCTTGTTTGGACAACTTTTGCCCACTGTTGTCTAGACCAGCACGCACCGCCCCATCTGCCCCCTGGCTCTTTGAGGTTCTCCGTTAACACCGCTTTAAACTCAGGGCTGCATAGAGGAAATGGCAGAAATCAAGAAACTCTACCGACCTCAGTTTGTATCAGTCTCTCCTCTCTTCCTTCTCTGCAAATGTCTTCACGGCTAAAACATCCTACTACCACAACAAAATTTACAGCTGTTGTGACGCTCGGACACTCTTCAAGATTTTCTCTTCTCTTCTTAATCCGCCACCACCAGCTCCTCCATCAACTCTTACAGCAGACGACTTTGCAGTTTTCTTCACATAAGACAAGATCCATCAGTGACCAGTTCTCCACACAACAGACTGAGGACAACTTCACAATGACAGATGCACACTCTTTCTCCTTCTTCTCCCAACTCTCAGAGATGGACGTCTCCAAACTTCTCCTGTCCAATCATCCTACTACTTGTCCACTTGATCCAATCCCCACTCATCTCCTTCAAGCGATCTCTTCTTCAGTCATACCTTCGCTGACTCACATTATCAACTCCTCTCTTCACTCTGGAACATTTCCGTAAGCATTCAAGCAGGCTTGGGTAAGTCCACTGCTCAAGAAACCATCTCTAAATCCAGTGCTTCTTGAAAACTACAGACCGGTATCCCTTCTTCCATTCATTGCAAAGACACTTGAGCGAGCTGTGTTCAACCAGCTTTCTATGTTCCTTGTACAGAACAACCTCCTGGACAGCTACCAATCAGGCTTCAAAAGTGGCCACTCAACTGAGACTGCTCTACTCTCGGTTACTGAAGCCCTGCGACTAACAAAAGCAGCTTCAAAATCCTCGGTACTCATCTTACTGGACCTTTCTGCTGCTTTTGACACTGTTAATCACCAGATTCTCCTGTCCACCCTCAGAAAGATGGGCATCTCTGGAACAGCACTCCTATGGGTTAAGTCCTACCTCTCTGACAGATCCTTCAGTGTGTCTTGGAGGGGTGATGTTTCAAAGTCGCACCACCTTTCTACTGGGGTTCCTCAAGGCTCAGTACTTGGTCCACTTCTCTTCTCCATCTACATGACATCATTAGGATCTGTCATTCAGAAGCATGGCTTTTCTTATCACTGCTACGCTGATGACACCCAACTCTACTTCTCATTCCAACCAGATGACCCGACGGTAACTGCTCGCATTTCAGCCTGTCTGAGTGACATCGCTAGCTGGATGAATGACCATGACCTTCAGCTTAACCTTACGAAGACAGAACTCCTGGTGATTCCAGCTAACCCATTGCTTCATCACAACTTCTCTATACAGCTGGGCTCATCAACCATTACTCCTTCGAGGACAGCCAGAAACCTAGGAGTTGTGATGGATCATCAGTTAAGCTCCACAGACCACATTGCTACAACTACCCAGTCCTGCAGGTTTGTCTGTTACAACATTAGGAAGATTAGACCCTTCCTGTCAGAGCAAGCAACCCAACTTCTTGCCCAAGCTCTTGTTCTCTCCAGACTGGACTATTGTAATGCTCTCCTGGCGGGCCTTCCTGCATGTACTGTCAAGCCTCTGCAATTGATCCAGAATGCAGCAGCGAGGGTTGTCTTCAATGAGCCAAAAAAAGCTCACATTACTCCTCTCCTCATCAGGTTACACTGGCTACCAGTAGCTGCTCGCGTCAAATTCAAGGTACTGAAGCTTGCCTACAAGACGACCACTGGCACGGCGCCAACTTACCTAAACTCATTGGTTAAATCTTATGTGCCCTCCAGAAGTTTGCGCTCTGCATGTGAACGACGCCTTGTGGTACCATCCCAAAGAAGTTCAAAATCACTCTCACGGACCTTTTCCTGGACTGTGCCCAGCTGGTGGAATGACCTCCCAATCTCAATTTGTACAGCTGAGTCTTTACTCATTTTCAAGAAACATCTAAAGACTCATCTTTTTCGCCTGCACTTAACCAACTAACACTAGCACCTTTCCTTTTCTTGTCTTTTCATTTATAAAAAAAAAAAAAAAAAAACCTGGCTATGCGTTCTGTACTAGCCTAACTGAGACTTGTCATGGCACTTGTATACTGTTGTTGTTCTCTTGTTGACCTGACTGCTTCTATTGGTCTCATTTGTAAGTCGCTTACAAATGTACCACAAGGCGTCGTTCACATGCAGAGTGCAAACTTCTGGAGGGCACATAAGATTTAACCAATGAGTTTAGGTAAGTTGGCGCCGTGCCAGTGGTCGTCTTGTAGGCAAGCTTCAGTACCTTGAATTTGACGCGAGCAGCTACTGGTAGCCAGTGTAACCTGATGAGGAGAGGAGTAATGTGAGCTTTTTTTGGCTCATTGAAGACAACCCTCGCTGCTGCATTCTGGATCAATTGCAGAGGCTTGACAGTACATGCAGGAAGGCCCGCCAGGAGAGCATTACAATAGTCCAGTCTGGAGAGAACAAGAGCTTGGGCAAGAAGTTGGGTTGCTTGCTCTGACAGGAAGGGTCTAATCTTCCTAATGTTGTAACAGACAAACCTGCAGGACTGGGTAGTTGTAGCAATGTGGTCTGTGGAGCTTAACTGATGATCCATCACAACTCCTAGGTTTCTGGCTGTCCTCGAAGGAGTAATGGTTGATGAGCCCAGCTGTATAGAGAAGTTGTGATGAAGCAATGGGTTAGCTGGAATCACCAGGAGTTCTGTCTTCGTAAGGTTAAGCTGAAGGTCATGGTCATTCATCCAGCTAGCGATGTCACTCAGACAGGCTGAAATGCGAGCAGTTACCGTCGGGTCATCTGGTTGGAATGAGAAGTAGAGTTGGGTGTCATCAGCGTAGCAGTGATAAGAAAAGCCATGCTTCTGAATGACAGATCCTAATGATGTCATGTAGATGGAGAAGAGAAGTGGACCAAGTACTGAGCCTTGAGGAACCCCAGTAGAAAGGTGGTGCGACTTTGAAACATCACCCCTCCAAGACACACTGAAGGATCTGTCAGAGAGGTAGGACTTAACCCATAGGAGTGCTGTTCCAGAGATGCCCATTTCTGAGGGTGGACAGGAGAATCTGGTGATTAACAGTGTCAAAAGCAGCAGAAAGGTCCAGTAAGATGAGTACCGAGGATTTTGAAGCTGCTTTTGTTAGTCGCAGGGCTTCAGTAACCGAGAGTAGAGCAGTCTCAGTTGAGTGGCCACTTTTGAAGCCTGATTGGTAGCTGTCCAGGAGGTTGTTCTGTACAAGGAACATAGAAAGCTGGTTGAACACAGCTCGCTCAAGTGTCTTTGCAATGAATGGAAGAAGGGATACCGGTCTGTAGTTTTCAAGAAGCACTGGATTTAGAGATGGTTTCTTGAGCAGTGGACTTACCCAAGCCTGCTTGAATGCTTACGGAAATGTTCCAGAGTGAAGAGAGGAGTTGATAATGTCGCTTGGATAAAAGCGTCTGCTAAATGATTAAATGTTAATGTATAAAAAATTTTGATGCAAGTGATGTAATTTGTTGATGGCTATTTAGACTGGTTTGGAGTATGTACCTGGAAGATGGGGCGTCAGCGATCCTTCCTCTCCGCTGGCACTGAAGAAGACATCCAAGGCCTCCTGATCAGAGATGTCCACCAGCTCCATCTGTTCTAGCATATCAACGTTCACCTCCATTGATGAAATACTTCCTAAGGGAGCTGTAATAGGAGGGTCAAAGACAGCATCTTAGATAAAAAGACAATTATTGGAAATGAATATTGTGTATTTGGCTACTTATAATATTGTTTATGCTTATTTCATCTATCTTAACACATGTCTTAGAACAAAAATCATAGTTGTTGAACAAATGGGTTTTGCTATAATAATGTGTGATATGGATCTATTAAAATTGATGATTTGTGATGATAACATTTCTGAACTAATACAAGAAGTTAGCTTGCAGTCAATGTTTCATTTAATAAAATAAAATGTCACGCTTGCAGAGATACCCCCCCCCCCCCCACACACACACACTAAAAAAATTGGCATGTGTAGCAATGACAGCTTATATTATTATTATTTATTAGTAGTAGTATTGTTAGCACACTAGAAGTATTTTCCCCTAAGAATAGTTAATAATAACATTATATTATTATATTATAAATATTATATATAACAATTGAAAAAATTATGTTTGTGTTCAAACTCACGTCTCTTATAATCTATCTGCAGGTGTGCAGAGGAAAGGTAGACATCCACGTCATGTTGAAAGACCTCCTCAAAGAATCGTTGTCTTTCTCTCATCCTCATTTGCTGGGTCGAATCTGGGTCCGGGACACTCTGCACATGCTCCGTCTCCGCTACCAGCAACAACAGAGACACCAGGTCAACACACAATGACCGAATATTCGCTTTTATACAACAGTTAGTTAATTCCAGTCGAATAACGGACAAGTTGCAATCTACAACCCTTTCAAATAAATTAAATAATAATAATAATTCCACCAGCAGGGGGCACAATTTACAATTGAAATCTTTATACTATCATTAGTATTAGTTAGCATACGCCGCCATATAAACATGCTTGTTTGTGTGTGTTTCTGATTGAACTATACAGTAGTTGTATGGGGACAAAATCACAAACATGCTTTCAACATGTTACAAAGGAAAATGGTTTAAAAAGAAAAAAGTCACTCTGAAACAGTTTTATTTGTAATATCACAGTATTATTTGCAGTAGCTTGTCATAGAGTGTCATGTAAACACATATAATGACACCTTGGAACCATGGTTCTGTCACATTGCTTAAATGAATGGGCAGAAGTCAATAAGATGTCCTTTTTTGATTATAAACATATATTTGAAAACATGTTTTACAAAAAAAATAAAATTAGGCAGACATAGCCTATGTATGACAGTAATTTATGGAAGCAATATCGGCTGGCCAAAAAAACTGACCTTTGGCCTGGAAGCAGAGATGTTAGTCATTGGTCTATATACAGAGACATCTCAATGTGGTAGCTCATGCATAAGGATCTCAAAATAGACAATATGAATCATCTACCACCCTGACCCCAGGAACTTACCTAATAAAAACATGAACAACCAGTTCTGAGTAAAGCAATGCTGTCTGACTTCATTTCAGCTTTCATCAGATGCAGTACAGTATATAGAGGATGTATATTAGTAGACTGCATTCATTGTCTATTTTTTAATTACACAAAAACTCTTTACAGCACACACAAGCAACAATCAAGCTAATTTTGGTTGCCAGTATGACATGTCCAGCCTAAGTTTGTATTTCACTGTCCTTGAAAAGTGACACAGGAGCACACATCAGCTCAGCTGAAATAACAGCCCTAAAGCTTGCACCACGGCTGTAACCTGTTAGAGAATGGCATTATTTTCCTTTCACAAGTCATTAATACATCCAGACTTACAGAGACAGCGTCCCACAAGTCAACCATAATTAGAAGGAACAGGCTGAGCCTGAAATTATTGGATCTGCCTTTTAAACCTGGTCTAAAATAGGAATAATGTAAAGATTGTCTGGTGTGTACTGTGTGTACTGGGAGAGCAGCTGCTATCAGACGTGTTGTAGAACAGGGCCATCGTCTGAGTGGGATAAAGGGAAACGTTGTCCCAGGCCATGTGACGAAGGGGGCCAACTAATTTTTCTGATATACAGCTTATTAGTTTGGAAATATACACTGATTAGGCATATCATCATGACCACCTTCCTAATATTGTGTTGGTCCCCCTTTTGCTGTCAAAAAAGCCCAGACCCATCGAAGCCCAGACTCCACTAGACCCCTGAAAGTGTGCTGTGGTATCTGACACCAAGATGTTAGCAGCAGATCCTTTAAGTCCTGTAAGTTGTGAGGTGGGGCCTCCAAGGATCTGAATTGTTGTTCAGCACATTTTTGCTTTGTGGCGGGGCACATTATCCTGCTGAAAGAGGGCACAGTCACCAGGGAATATAGTGTCCATGAAAGGCCGTACATGGTCTTTAACAATGCTTAGGTAGGTGGTACGTGTCAAAGTAACATCCACATGGATGGTAGGACGGTCAGGACCCAAGGTTTCCCAGCAGAACGTTGCCCAAAGCATCACACTGCCTCCGGCGGCTTGCTTTCTTCCCATAGTGCATCCTGCTGCCATGTGCTCCCCAGATAGGACACACACACCCGGCCATCTACTGGATGTAAAAGAAAATGTGATTCATCAGGCCAGGCCACTTTTTTCCATTGATCCATGGTTCTGTTCTGATGTTCACGTGCACTCTGTTGGGAATTTTGGCAGTAGACAGGGGTCAGCATGGGCGCCCTGTCTGGTCTGCAGCTATGCAGCCCCATACTCAACAAACTGCGATGCACTGTGTATTCTGACATGTTTCCATTAGAACCAGCATTAACTTCCTGAGCAAAACAGTAGAATATCAAATCCTTACACCTGCCCATTCTTCCTGCTTCTAAACACATCAACTTTGAGGATAATATGTTCACTTGCTGCCTAATACATTCCACCACTAACAGGTGCCGTGATGAAGAGATCATGAGTGTTATTCACTTCACCTGTCAGTGATTGTTGTATATTGTTTTTTTTGTTTTTTTTTAGCATCATATATGATTCACTGCATCAGGTTTTTATGAACCATATATGATGATATAGGAGAATATGGAGGTCATATTCAAGGAAGAAAGACACACCAGTTTTATTTAGAGACCCAAACAGAGCACAAGCATGCAGTATGATGCAGTTGCTGATATTTACCAAACGTTCTAATAGCTTAGACAAATTAACAGTATAGCAGACTTCTAAAACACTATTCTTCTATTCATGTATAGATTATAGTTTTTCTTCATATTTTGATCAACAAATTAGTGGCCTCAGAACTGTGTGTATCAAATATGATACAGACGGCTTTATAAGGACAACTTCAAAACAGACCAGGCAGCACAGTATGGAGCCAAAAGAGTCTCAATAAAGATAAATGCACACACTACATTCACATATGCACACATAGGATTCATACATGCACAAACAGAATTCATAAATACAAACACAGGATACACAAATGCGCACAAAATTCACAAATGCGCACAAAAAATTTAAAAAGCACAGAAGATTCACAAATGCATACAAAATTCAGAAATGCACATAAAATTCAGAAATACACACACAATTCAGAAATGCAAACAACATTTACAAATGCACTCAAGATTCACAAATGCACAGGACAAGATTCAGAAATGTATTTCTGATGCACACACACATATATCTTGATTTACAAACTGCTTGCGGTCTGTGAACTTCACTGCATTTGTGTGTGAATTTTGAGGCTCCCCTGACTCCTGCTCAATACACAAATGCTTTTTTTAAACAGGGAATGATCAGCAACCAATCAGATATTTCCCTTCTTTTAGCCAATCACAAGAACGCACTCCACGTGGGGGATTGTTTACTTATAAGCCAATCAGCGAACGACTCCCTTTCCTCAGCGAACGACTCACTTACCTCAACCAGCTGGCGACTCACTTTGCGCAGGCAGACCACCAACTTTGCGCAGCAGGAGACTCACTTTGACTCACTTTTGACTCACCGGATAGTCACTTTCCTCTCGCAGCGAATGACTCACTTTCCTCATCGAACGATTCACTTTCCTCAGGAGTCACGCAGCGAACGACTCACTTTCCTCAGCGAACGATTCACTTTCCTCACGCAGCGAAGTTGAGCGAATGATTCACTTTCCTCACGCAGCGATCAACTCACTTTCCTTACTTTGAGCAGTCGGAGACTCACTTCCCTCTGGCAGCAGACCACTAACTCTCTCTTGATGTAGGGACCAAATATTATAATTAAAGTGACTTCTATATTGCAAACAAAATAATATTTAGATATACTTAAATATTCAAAAAGGTGTAAAATGTTTTTTACTTTCATTAAAATATTTCAATAAAATGAAATAATTGCCTATTGCAAATTTATGAAACCATGGTTAACTTTTTTTCTGCAGTCACTGGGCTATATGTATTGAGAAATTTTTAAATTTATATTTTGTAAAAAAAAAAATTATAAAAAATAAACCTGAATTATAATCTAAACATTCAAGCAGTTTGTAAATCAAGATATATGTGTGTGTGCATCAGATATACATTTGTGAATCTTGTCCTGTGCATTTGTGAATCTTGAGTGCATTTGTAAATGTTGTTTGCATTTCTGAATTGTGTGTATTTCTGAATTTTGTGTGCATTTCTGAATTTTGTATGCATTTGTGAATCTTCTGTTCTTTTTAAATTTTGTGTGTGCAATTGTAAATTTTGTGCGCATTTGTGTATCCTGTGTGTGTATTTATGAATCATATGATTTCATGTATGAATCCTGTGTGTGCATTATGTGAATGTAGTGTGTGCATTTATCTTTATTGAGACACTTTTAGCTCCATAGCACAGTGTTTACGAACCATATCTATTAGGTGTTGGAAGATATACATTCATAAAATATATATGAGTAACTTTCCAAAACAATCTGCAAACTCTTGTTTTTGTTATAGACAGTGTATATATCATCCTCCACCCATGTTTGGACATATCTTTCACTTCATTTCAAACCTGTGTGCATTGCTTTCTATTATGGAACACTTTCCGGCCCTCCGGGAACTGAGTTTGACACCCCTGATCTACAATATTATCTTAGGGTAGCAGAACATTTTACACCATGGAGGGTAAGACTGTGATGACTGCAGTTCCTTTTAATTTCTGTTTAAAGAATTCACGAGTCATCACATTTGACAGGCAAACTGCCACTTTAGGTAGTCGTGTAAGGTTTAGATGGGGTCATTCCCTCTCGCCTGGTGGATGGCAGTGTGGACGATGTGATGCATCCAGGGGCCACAGCGCTGTCACTCTGAATAACTAATGAGATCTGCACTAGCTGACCACCACAGCCAGAAAAAGGGCAAAGGGGAAGCTGGATGTCCCACTTATGTTTCCATCTGACAGTCCTGTGTGTGTAAGCAAGTTTATCTTTTGACATGCAAGCATGAGAGCATTAACACAGATGTGTTGTAATATATAATTTGCAAACTGTCAATTTCAATCAACTGAGTCAACAAACATAAATATCAAAGTTATGCATAAATATCAAGGTTTGGGGACTAGTTAAATAATTCTAACAATAACGTATGCAACTTATATCTTTAAATTGTTTATATGAATTGTTTTATTGAGACACTTTTAGCTCCATAGCACAGTGTTTACGAACCATATCTATAATGTGTTGGAAGATATACATTCATAAAACAGTATATATATTTTTAACAATATATATATACTGTTTTCTCAAGAAAAAGACATTTTAAAAGTTCCCTTTAAATAGACATAGACAAAGTATTTGGCAACATTCTTGAGCAAAAAATAATTAAAGGGCATTGCTAAAAACACATTCCTAAAAAGAACATTATTTGGTGTAATGCAATGTGTGTATGTGGTTAAAGGTTTAAAAAAAAAAAAAAAAAAAAAAAAAAAAACTTATTTTCCACATAATGTACATTATTGTTTCTCCTCTATGCCCCATCTTTCTGAAACCTATCGATTTTTACAAAGCTCATTGTTCTGAAAAGCACAGCGAGCTCTTATTGGCCAGCTATCTATTGCATTGTGACTGGCCGAATACCTCAAGCATGTGATGGAAATGTTATAACAAATGAAGGAATTTAGCATATATTGAATATGGATGAAACATCAATAACATGCATTTAGAAAACAGATGCATGTGAATTTTTTCATTTCAGGTCCACCATATTGTATTGTATCGGAAGAACATTCTGTTAATCCTGCAGAGTCAAACTAAGAAAGTAGCAGGAGCACACCAGGACTGAAATAAAGGCTTCACCTATTGGCATTCTAATATCCAAATGTCAAATCATTCAACACGTAAACTTAAACTCGCCTCTCTGAACTCTGCAGGGATCTCCTCTTTCATTTTTCCATGACCTTGTCCAAGTTTAATATTTAAAACACACACCAGTATTTACATAAAAGGTTGAGAAGGTTGAGGCACTTAAAACTCAACCGACTTGCCATAAATGGATATTGCCTAATCGTGTTGCTGTGACTCGGTCCTTGACATCTGCCCTGTGCATATTTGCATTTTTGCACGTGTGTGAAAATAAAATGACGACTTGGTGCTCCTGAAATAACACAGGGTTAAGTGGTTTGCTCAGGGGTGCAGCTACAGTTCGTGCTTTATTCTCTGGCATTCCCTTCCAGTCAAATGCCATTTTCACTGACGTGATTGAGAAAGGATCAAGTCAAAGAACTATTGTCCCTAGAAAACAATATTTTGCTGCCCATTGTCGCACTTAGCAAAATGCCAGTGCTGTGGGCAAAGTGTTTATTCTGGTCAGCTGGCAGGATTGGCGGAGCTCATGTGTGTTCCTGACCAGTGGATCACATATAAGTTTGTAGGCTGCAACAAATACATTCTGTTCATTTCATATTATATTTTATTTTTGGTGTGTGCTAAGGCAAACACTGTTCTATGGACATGAATGATGCCTCAAATCATGCAGCTTGTTAAGGAGCTGTGTGCTGTTACTTTTCTAAGCAATCAGATCTACAGTTTGAGGGTTGATCCAACACACATGAAATAGAAAAATAGAAAAAGAAGTACACTATACCGTAGTATAAAGATGTCACAATTACATGGCCTCTTTTTGCCATGTCACAGTTCTCTCTCCACCTTCAATACCACGACTTAGGTGCCCTTGAGCAAGGCACTGAACCCCCAACTGCTCCCCGGGCGCCACAGCATAAATGGCTGCCCACTGCTCCGGGTGTGTGCTCACAGTGTGTGTGTTTGTGTTCACTGCTCTGTGTGTGTGCATTTCGGATGGGTTAAATGCAGAGCACAAATTCTGAGTATGGGTCACCATACTTGGCTGAATATCACTTCACTTGTTTTTTTTTTTTTTCATCATACCTGACTTAATTTGTTGTCATTGTTTCTGATTTCAGTACATCATTAGGTTTTCTTGTTAATTATCCTTGTTTGGTCTGTGTGTTTTAAGTTCCTGTGTATTCAGTTCTTCTTTTGGCTTGCTTAGTTGGAGATACTTACTTTCCAGCAATATCGTTGACTTGTTTGCACAGATACTTTTTTAAATGAACTGAGCTGGATGATGACATCACTGAATTCAATGATGAACTGCCTTTAACTGAAAAATGAGTGTTTACTTTTGTCATTTTGAATTATTGACACACTATTTTCCTAATTAATGCTGTACAGTTAATAATAATAATAATAATTCTTTACATTTATATAGCGCTTTTCTAGCACTCAAAGCGCTTTACATAGACAGGGGGTATCTCCTCATCCACCACCAGTGTGCAGCATCCACCTGGATGATGCGACGGCATAGTGCAACAGTTGCTTTGATACAATCTCTATTGTTTAAAGCGCTATATAAATAAAGGTCCTTGACTTGACTTGTACCTTTGTTGTAGTAAAGACTTTTGATATTACCTTTTTTCATCTTTCTGAGCTCATTATCTAAGAATAGCCATGACAAAAGACCACACAAAATAAAAAAAATAAAATAAAATAATGGAAGACACAGAAGCAGTGTTCATTTACCCCTATTCTTTTTTTCAGTTGGGTCATTGTTTTTGTTTTCTGTTTCATCATGGATCATATCACCGCCGTCACCCTACTTAGCCTTGAGCAGGGAAATTTCGCCCCGAGGAACACCTGGAGGGGATGGAAGTGAGCCCTGCTTACCTTCCCACCACAGAAAGTGACTGTTGAACTGTGCTTGTGTTTTTCGTTTTGGAGAGGTAGAGACTTTGCTTCCCTTAAGCCTGCCTGGTTCTATTCATCAGTCGGATTCGCTGGACCCACCCAGCCTCCCTCTCCCATCTCCTCTCCAAGCTGATTTAGAAACTTTTTGTTTTTGATTGGTTTTTGTACAATATCATCCTCAGTCCTCAGCCACTCAGCCCGGAAAAACACGAGCGGCTGGAGGCGTGACGTGTGGGCGGAGCAAAAGAATCACGAGCGCCAGTAGGCTTTTGCGTTGAGAGCACGTGGAAGCTGTGACATTACCGTGAGGGAAAAACCATCATCCAAAACAAACCATGGCTTACAGTCAGATTCAGCCGTTTATTTATGATCCAGAATCAGATCCCGAGGCTGAAACTGAACGAGAGCAACAGCTGCAACGACTCGCTCCGAGCGGGGCTCGAACCCGGGTCTCCGGCATGGGAGGCGGACGCACCTAAGGAGGCAGAGATATTTTAAGCAGTTTTACTCACCGCCTGTGGTTCCAACACACGATCGTGACCCTTTTTCGTTGGGATTGCATCATCCTTAAGAAATAAACGATACGCAAATCCGTCGTCAAACTGGGCCTTGTTTGTAAAAAAAAGCATCTTTGAAATGCAGGGAACAAGCACAAACACTTGCACAACTCTGTTGATGCTCTATAAAAATAAACTCCATCGACTGGTCCCTTAATGCTGTTTTTTTTTTTTTTTTTTGGTAATCTGTGCAGGGTTGTCTTGCCCTGGCAACCAAAAACACACTTCTTTTGTGACATTTTGCGAATCTCTCGCTCTGATCAGTGAAGTCTGTTGTGCTCTGAGTGCTGTGCTATACGGGAGAGCGCGCTCTTCCGGCAGACGTGCCCTTAGCACCCATATAAGGAAATTCCGCTCCATCTAACGTCACACAGAGCCATACTCGAAAAAAACTTTCCGAAACTTGTGACAAACCGGAAGGAGTATTTTGGGAACAAAAATACTCCTTTAAACGTACAACTTAATTTTTGAAACTTTGTCCATGTTAAGCAAGGGAATCCAACTCTTTAACAGTGTAAAAAACTCAGTATGCATGAAATAGCATTTCACCCCCCCTTTAATATTATGAGCAGAGATGTACAAGAAAAGAACGTGCAAAAGGTTGTACAGGGTATTTACATAGCAGCAATAGAGGTAGTAAAAAAGTAAATAAAAATAAAAAATTTATAGAAAATGCTGTGTGCTAGTGACAATGTCAGAATATTAAGTATCTTACTGATAATTAAGTGAGGTCATGTAGAAGTTAGGAGTTTGAGTTTAGGAGCCTGATGACCTGGGAGAAGAAACTCCTCCTAAGTCTCTTGGTTTTTGCCATCAGGCTGCGGAAGCGCTTACCAGATGGCAGCAAAATGAAAAGATGGTTACTGGGGTGGATGGAGTCCTTGATGATTTTAACAGCTCTGCTTTTGCAGCATTTGAGGTAGATGTCCTGCAGAGAGGGGAGAGCTAAGCCCACAACTCTCTGCAGGGCTTTGTAGTCTTGACTGGAGCTATTACTATACCACACTGATATACACTGATATACACTGATATTGTATACAGTCAATACACTTTCTATAGCCTCTGAATAGAAAGTTTTCAGGATTGCTGGTGAGACCCTGAATTTCCTCAGCTGTCGCAGATGGTACAGCTTTTGCCTGGCTTTATTAAGCTGTGTTTGGATGTGTGAAGTCTAAGTCAGGTCCTCGGAGATGTTTACACCAAGGTACTTGAAGCTGCTCACCCTCTCCACAGGGGTCCCGCTGATCATAAGAGGAGTATAGGGACACTGATGTCTCTTGCTGAAGTCCACAATCAGCTCTTCAGTTTTACTTACAATTATAGAAAGACAATTGTCCTGCACCATAATGTGATTTTCTCTACCTCATCCAAGTATGCTTCATTGTTTTTGAAAATAAGGCCCAGATCCACAGTATCATCAGCAAATTTGATAATAGATATGGAGCTGTGGGAAGACACAAAGTCATGTGTAGAGAGAGTAAAGCAGGGGACTAAGGACACAGCCCTGTGGGACTCACATTTACGTTACACTTACGTTCAGGGTGATGGAGTTGGGAGGTGAACTGGCATACTTTCACCACTTGAGGTCTACCTTTGATGAAATCAAGAATCCACTTGCAGAGTGAAGAATTCAGGCTTGTATTGAAAGCTGAGCTATATTTGATGAATAGCAGCCTTACATAGTTCCCATTGCTGCCGTCAATGTGCTTGAGGGAAGAGTGCAGGATGTGAGCGATGGCATCTTCAGTAGATCTGTTGGGGCGATAGGCAAACTGAGGGTCCAAAGTATCAGGTATGGAGAAGTTGTTTTCTTGTAAGTTTCTCAAAGACCTTCATGAGTGTTGACATGAGGGCAACTGGACGATATTCATTCAGGCAAGAGGGTTTATTGTTCTTAGGCACAGGGATGATGACAGATTTTTAAAGGAGGTGGGAACCACCGAGGTAGCAAGGGACTCCTTAAAAATAGATGTAAACAAATCAGTGAGCTGATCTGCACAGGACCTCAGAACACGGCAAGAAAATCCCATCAGGACCTGCTGCTTTCCTTATGTTCACTCACTCCGAACCTAGTCTTCCGACACGGTGATCACATGATTATCGCTGCCACTGCTGCTTCCTGACGCCCTGATCGGCAGACTTGCCCTGCCTCAGTTGCATTCAAAGGGGCTGTAGAAAGAGTTTAATTCATCAGCCAGTGCCGGGTCTGCTCTCACAGCTGCAGTGGATTTGTTTCCAAAGGCACAGATGGATCTTAGTCCTTGCCACATGCTTCGGGAGTCATTTAGCTGGAAATGTGACTTTATAGCTCCTTTCACACAGTAATTGCCATAAAATTACCAGAATGACTTTACCGGTAAATAAAAAAATGCGCTGTTCACACATCCTTTCCAAAATACTGGTAAATTCTGTGACAAATACAATTCTGCGCTTATATTTGTAAACAAGAAGGGGTAAATGTGGTCAGTGTTTTTGTTGATGTTGCATTTTTGTTTCAAACTTTAGCATTCATGCAACTGCTTTTGCTACAGAGACATCGTAATAGATGATCACAAACCAAAATACTGAACTATAGGAGAATAAAATGTTGTATGTTGTCGCTAACATCTGAAGGCAGCTACCTGCAGCTTAAAAAAGTTGGTGCCTAAGTCAGGGTCGGCCGACTGACATGACGTGCTTTATCACACACGTCCTCGGAGATGCTAGTTTGGGGTTCCTCTGAATTCAAGTTACTGTCTAGGACAGTGGTTCTCAACCTTTTTTTTCACTGGGCCCCACTATGATTCAAGTTCAAGATTCACGGCCTTCACGCATACCATTTACATATTATGTCATCGATACAAACCAACCAGCTTTATAATGGACTATTGTAGCCTAAATATTATGATATCTAATTTATTACATTCATTGAATTAAATAAATATTTATACTCACCATTAATAAAACACCTGATGCTGTCGGGAGCTGGCCAATTTTGTGAAATTTGGATGTGCGACATTGCAGAAAAGGTGCATTCACAAATGTAGAGTATGTTGATACAAATGAATATCAAATAGTCTATGTGCCTTCAGCGCAGATGAACAGTTCTGTGTTCAAATGCGTTCAAAAGATGGCGCAAAGCACCAGCAAAAGTAATTACAATAAATGGGACAGGGGGAAATAGTAAGGAGATATTTGAATTATTTACTAATAAACTAGTGTTTTCTGAGTCTGTGGCTACATTCACACTGCAGGTTGAAACGACCCAATTCCGATTTTTTTGCCCCTATGTGACCTGTATCTGATCTTTTCATGACAGTCTGAACGACACGGATCCGATCTTTTCAAATGTGACCCAGGCCACTTGGGTATGTGGTCCTGAATCCGATAAGTATCCGATCTTTTGAAATGCAACGTCCATCTGACAGCCAGGACACATGTATCCGACCCGTGCGTCATTGATACGCTACAAACGTCATAATTCTGCGTTGAAGTAGGTGGGAACGAGAAGAGCCACTCACATCAGTATCTCACCACTCCTGGCTGCGACTCCACAACCACACGTTTCTCTGTACTGACGATGCTAACACTGCTCCACAAAACTCCATGGCCAAAAACCTTGCTCTCCTCCTTCTTTTTAATTTTCTTCTTAAAACGAGAATATTTTAATTGTGCTGGCTCCGTTGGGAAAATAACTTTAATGTTGCAAAAAGAGCTCCGCTGTTGACTACACTGTTGTTGACATCCATGTTTAACATTAGCTACTTCCGCAAACAACGAGTGACGTCGTTCACCATTGAGTACTCTTCTGCGCATGCAGGTCACTTCTGGGTCATTTCACATTCACACAGGAGATCACAAAAGGTCGCATTTAATTGGAAATGTGAACGGCCTTGCAAAAAATCGGAACTGCGCATTAAGCCCGCAGTTGCCTGACTCGCCATCTCCTCATTAGACGCACCTTTAGAGAGAAATGCATCTATACGGATTATGATTATAATGAAAGATATATTTATCATGTATGTGAGGCATGTATTTCATTTCGAGTTTCGGTTCATTTTTGTAAGCACTCTTTTTCAAGATAAGACGAGATGGCAGAAAACGTATCAAGTTTGTTTTCTGTATTTAATATTTCTTTATTTTATTTTATGATTGCACTGGCACCTCTTTGTCCCAAAATGCATGCTTTATCTTGCACTCTCTGCACAACATATTGGATATAGAGGACATTTTTCTGGGTTTAACGTTAAAACATTGTTACATTTTTTAACTGTATTATATATTTGGATTTTATTTTAGACAAGTTGTGATGATTTGAGAAAGCTTAACTGAACAAACATAGGCTATGATAAGCTCACTCTCAGTGCTGGCGGCTTGGTAGTTACTTAAAAAAAATACGTATAGGCCTATTTAATGACCAAAAAATGCTCCATTATATTTTAAATTCTCCATACTCTTTTAATAGCTGGAACAGTAGTATAGGCACTTATCTATATATCAGTGCGTATAATCTGTTTTGGGAGAAGGGTGAAAAAAGATGGGCTGAACATCTTCAAGTGAGTGGCAAGCAAACCAAAAGTCTCCTATCATACTCTACTGCATCATTTACAGTTCCCCTCAGATGACAACAAATTTCTTCATCCGCCCGAATAAGGAGAAGCACTTTAATTTCACTGTCGCTCCAGTCGGATAACATTTCTTTTATTTTCATAAACAGTGCGTGAATGCATCACATTGTTATGATTGGCCTGGAGTAAACTTCTTACGTCACCGCGTTCTGAACTTGTACGTGCTCATACTGGTAATTTTCCTTCTGCGTTCACACACAGCAGAATTCCAGCTATTTACTGGTAATGTTACAAGTTCTCAAACCAGTAAATTGCCAGAATTAATTTACAGGTATTTTTTTTAAAGATCCTTTTCACACATGATCTCTTTACGGTAATTTACCGGTAATTTTCCAGAAAAGTCTGTATGTGTGGAAGGGCTTTATGCGTTCCCTGTATCGGTGTTTGGCAGGTTTTACTGCACATCCGATATAATAGCACAATGTTTTGTACTCGCTCATGTTCCCTGACGAGTATCCATGGCTTGTTCGGTTAGTGTGTTTACAAAGCTTAATGAGTTCCTCCGTTAGAGGAACTTGCTAGGAACATGTCCTAGCCTACTTCATCAAGAGCTGCCTGTAGCATGGCTTCAGAGTGGGCGGACAGGTTTCGGAAACATATTTACGAGTATGGCCCTGTATGACATCATATACATTCATGTATAATGCCACTGTCTCATGTATGCTCGCAGCTCGTACGACAGTTAGTGGAAGCTAAAGATTACGTATTTTTTTAAGTTTTAAATATGGATATTTTTCTTGCAAAAATTTATCAATTCGCATTAGAAGGCCTTTATTAATCCCTGGAGCCATGTGGGGCACCTTTTTATGATGGATGGATGCAGTTTAACCTATATTGGACTATTGAATATCACCCATTCACTGCCATTGTAAAGCTCGGAAGAGCCAGGACATTTTTAAATGTAACTCCGATTGTATTCATCTGAAAGAAGAAAGTCATTTAGACCTAGGATGGTTTGAGAGTGATTAAAATATAGGGTAATTTTCATTTTTGGGTGAACATACCTTAAAAGTGTTTTTCAGACCCCAGCTAAGCAAGTCTGACACCATCAGGAGACAATGAAAAAAAAAAAAAAAAAAAACTTGGGAGAAGCCAGACCCATTTAGGGCACCAGCTCTACTCTGACCTAAGTGAATGAACATGGTGTGATGGTATTGAAAAGAAGAATTGTATTGTGAAAATATGTTAAATTATGTTCCATAATTGATCAGTCAGGGTTTTTAATAGGACTGAATCAGTGATTGATTTCAATTGAATGACTCCATCATGAGGCTTTCTGACCCTTCCCCAAATCATCCAAAATGATCATTCATAAGGCGAGTAAACAACCACATGAGGATGATATCACACTATTTTTCTCATGCTCTCACAGCCTCATATTTCTTTCTCGCATCACCCTTTTTCAGACTGTGTTGTCCATTCACACAGCAGTTACGCCAGAAGGGGTGAGTAAGACTTGTTAGATCAAAGCAGAAGAAAGGCGGATTGTCTGTAAGTACTGATTTGTCATTCCCTCCATACAAGGCAAAGCTCTGTTTCCAGCCTACCCCCTGCTTACTTTGTCACAGTGGCTCTCACACTAAAGCATTCTGGGATCATGATCCAGCAGGGTACTAGAAAAGGCACAGCATCCATACAGGCCCTCTCAGACTCATGCCAACTGTCCCAATGATTTCAGACACAAATAAACCTATCATGTAGGTCTTGATTTTAACAGACCGTGGCCTCTCATTCACAGGAATGTGTTCAGATTGTTTAAATAGTCATAGGTTTGTTTAATTACTTACCACAGGAGGAATTCCTAAACCACACATCAGCATCTTCCAGGCATCTCACCCAAACCATTTTTCTTTCAGAAGCATTGCAGGTGACTTTCAGAAGCATTGCAGACTAAATAACAACTTAAACCAGTCCACCACATCCCTCTGAGCTCAGTTTGAGTTAAAAGTTAAAAGTGCATGTGTTAAACCTCAGGGACTAAAGCGCAAAAGCCTGATTTACTAAGAAACCATACCTTACATGCAGATACTGGTTACTCCCACTGAAGAATGTGTTTATACACTTTTGACAACAAGTATGGTAACTTTGGATCGAAAATGGCCATTCTGGAGGTTTGGAAAGATATCGGGATTTCTAACCCATTTCTAACCAAATTGAATGAAGACCTTAGATGAAGGATGTGGTATTCAGCTGTAATCACAAGCTTTATTAAGGGTTAACTTGTGTAAACTGATTGAGTGTCATTGTTCTTCAAGTGTCTTTGACATAACAGAACAGCAACAAAAATGAAGATCCGCTATGGTGAACAAATGTTTTTGTCATTGGTCTTAGCATTGACAGTTTTTGAAACTATATCACAGTTTTTTTCAACAGGTTTTAAGAAAACCCATTAGAAATGATAAACTCACTATAACAGACACCCTTCGACTTTCTCCTTTATTTGTCAACTATAAAGAATTTGCAACCATAAGTATGTTAGCCTTAATGCTAAAAACATAGCCACAAAACTCCATGGGGTAAATAAAGGATCTATATATAACAACAATGAATACATTTATTCAACAAGTAATAATACAGATGAAATACAAAGCAAATATTATAGGCCCACTTATGTGTCTTACATGGAAAACAGCTGATCTAAGGCTATTATCATATCAGTGTTCGACCAGTTTGGACTACATCAGAGACATTTATAAGAAACATGCCACTTCCTCAACCCTCAACAACTATATAAGGAAAACCCAAAACGGCAAAAATGGCGGTTATATGCACATGTCCCGCCCCTCCAGCTGGAAAGCCAATCATCCGCTTTTAACAGTCAAGCCGGGAAAAATGTAAGCCTATCGTCTGGTTCCACTGACGTAAGAGCACAGTTGAGGTTTTGCAACAGCAGAGATGATTTGGCAACAGCAAGTTGTGGTGTGTGCAAGATCAGATGGAATCCACATAGAAGAGGGTGATAACGCGAAGGCACCTCAAACAGTTGAGGACTACCAGTTAAAGCATTTATATCGACCACAAATATGTTACCTTACATTCTAAGTAAAAGACACCGGCATTCTGGATAGAACCCTTGCACATGCGTAGGAAAAGTAAAGCGATTTTTAACATATTTTACTTCTGTTTCTATACATGCAGTTTTTATGTCCCAGTGAAATTGCAGTTCTGACTCTCTGCCCATTCATTTAGATAGGAGCCTGGTCTTGTTAGTCTGAAATAGCTGCCAGGAGGCATTGCCAAAATGGTGGCCAAGTGACACGACTTGCCTAAAAGGACTTTGACTACATCCCTCTACTTCCTGCAGTAATGACATCACTAGAACCATTTTTTGACTAACCTCTGCCCACAGGAATACACAAAAAGGGGGCGTGGTCTTGTTTCGCTCCGACGGAGAGGAGGAAGAGTTGCGTTTGGGTTTGTCGCCATGTCGTTGAAACACTGTTATTTTAATCTCGGACTCCAATCATCTTTGTTTGGGCTTCCCAGGGACGTGTACTTAGAGATCAATGGTTACAATTTATGTTTAACTCGGTTCCCGAAAACTATAATCCACATGTAAAACTATGTGCAGCTTATTTTGCTGAGGACAACTTCCTCAATCTCAATCAGTTTAATCTTTGATTCGCACAAAGATTATTCTTGAAAGATGGAGCAGTTCCCTCTTTGTCTGGAGAAGGTGTTGTTTATGGACCACAACTGGTAAGTGTGTTTTATTATTAAAGTTGGTGCATTTAACAGTTTCTGTAACTTATTAGACAAAGGGCAATGCTGTTTAGCTTTGTTAACTAGATGTTAGGGCTGTGCAAAAAAAATCGAATGCGATTTTCATGCGCATCTCGTCAGTAAAGGCATTCTGTGATTAGAAGTACATCTCCAGCACATGAGTTCAGATCAGGATTGCCAGGTTTTCAAAACAAATCCTGCCCACTTGCTTCTCAAAACTGCGCTCAGCTGCTGTCGAATCACAACACAGGAACCGCTGGCCCAATCAGAACTCATTACGTATTTCTGAAGGAGGGACTTTATAGAACAAGGAAGTCATCAGCCCGTTTTTATGACAGTGAAAACAGCGGTATACAGATAGGTGAATTGTGTGAATACTGTGTTTACACGTGACGCGAAACATGAACACATGTTATATTGCACACTGTAAACACAATCAAAGCTTCAAAAAAGCACGAAAAACGTGACCTTTAATAAAATATTCAGTGTTAAGGCACAGTTTTTAAATATGTTCGATAACTTCCTTTAACCACAATAATAAATTTAAATGAACGTACATATGAATTGTAAATATATTATGACTCTGTTTTAAATGGGTGCTGCAAGGTGTCCCCGTGTACTATGTATCTTCAAACAGGAAAAGCTGGAAATGTATTAAAATGTAAATACATTTTTAATATATAGTATATTTATATAGTCCATAAACTTTCTCAAAACGAAAATGTTGTATACAAAATATATTGCTGTGTACATTTGTGGCATATTGTTATTACATAAAAACAACAGCACAAACATCAGTAAGTATCATTGATGGATTTAAGGATATTTGTGATGTTTTGTACTATTAGCTGTTTTCGCCTTTTAAAACATTATATTCTTCTTAAAGAAGAAGAAGAAATATGTTGATATTATCACAGTTTAAATAAAAATAATATCTTCACAGTGGAACCATCTGTTAACTTTGGTTCTTTGTTTCAGTCCTGTTTGGCATGCTATTAATTTTATTATAATTGTGTACAACTAATTACATTTAAGCATCTAAATATTACCACAGCATATTTCTGAAAGTCTGATAATATAACAAAAACATGAATAGTTACTGTATAAAACAGAAATCCCCTGTGTCAAATCTGCATACATATCTGTGGTTTCCTAAACTAACTGAATTATTAATAGTGGGAGTTATTTGTGTGTGTGTGTGTGTGTGTGTGTGTGTGTGTGTGTGTGTGTGGAATGTGTGGGTATGCAAGTTTTGGAAAGAAGGAAACAAAACCCAGAAGCATCCCAAGTCTCTCCAGCGATCTGACAATGAAGTCATTCACACACACTAACTTCCTAGACGCATTTAATTCAGCATCTTTAATAAGGCCACCCTAAATTCAGCTGTTGTGTTTCCAGAGAAACTAAGATTCACAATAAAGCACCACAAAGAACAATGTGAATGGAACAAACTGAGAGGAATTTCTAGTAGCTTCCTCAAGATCAATGACATCATAATGAGTCATGAGGAAAGTATGAAACAGGGAGAAGAGAACTAGATAACATGTTCTGTCCACCAAAATAAATGTTCTCTTTTTCTCAGATGTCATCGAAACTCCTAAAATAAGAAGATGAAATGCTTCCTAGTAACTTCAGTGAAATTTCCCCCATTTTGCATGTTATCTGCAGCTATTTGAATTTCTGGATTTCCGCATCTTTTTTACATTGGACTATGAACTGATGAATGTTATAACCTTACAATTTCTATTTAAGGGCTTTACAACATTCAACGATTTCAGCAAATATTCTAGTACGACTACATAAAATGTAAAAGATGTGATAATAAACAGTAAAAGTTAAAGAAAAGGTTTAAGAAAAAGGAAAAAGGAAAAAAACAAAAAACTAATTGATTGGACTGTATTATTCATGTTTCATTTTATTTAGTCCCAAAACTTCATTCCATTTTACTGTGTGGCCTTTGGGCAAATCAGAAACATTATTTTAATGATCATTATACACAGAAGCTGAGACAATCAGCACATTCTTAGACAAGCAAGTACAATTCAACAAAACTTTAATGACTTCATCTTAAACATCTGGGGTGCAGATCTCCCAAATCTCTTTGACAGACATGGACATTTTACTTATTATGTGAGCAAAATTGAAAGTGTGGAAAATTCTCCTGTGGCCAATCTAATTTCCAGTCCCAACCTCTGAGCGTGTGTGTGTGTGCGCGCCTGTGTGTGTGTGTGTGTGTGTGTGTGTGTGTGTGTGTGTGTGTGTGTGTGTGACCAGTGAGTGTGGGAACTTGGATTGTACTCACAGTCCATCTGCTAAAAATGGCTGAAAGATAATCCCATTTAGAGGGATTTCAGTCAGGGTGCACTCAACAAATCTAGAACCAAGTCTTTGCTCTCTAAGCTTTGGCAGGTTCATCAAGTCAATATGCCTATTTAAATGTTTGTTGTTGTTTTTGTTTTTGTTTTTCAGAAATTCCATCAAACTTAAACTCAAATATCAGCATATCTTAAAAAATAACTAAAATCAGCTATGTCACAAATGTCAGATCAACTTAAGCTATCACAGGTGTTCAATAATTTTTTTTATATATAAATATTAGTGCTGTCAAATGATTAATCACAATTTTACATAATATATAAGTGTGTACTGTATATATTATATGTATATTTAAATACACACATAAAGTATATGTGGAAAATATTTACATGTATTTACGTCTATATATTTATATTATATATAAATCTAGTTAATATATTAACATAACATATTTTTCTTAAATACGTACATGCATGTGTTTATATTTATGTTTCTGCCTTTTGTTTAAATTGTTTCTGCAATTTCTGGAGCAGAATGTATACATGTATGTATGCATGTGTGTATATATATATGTGTGTGTGTGTGTGTGTGTATGGTGGTTTCATAATGTAGTACAAAATGTAGTGTTGTGAAGTTTGCTTCATAATCACTACTATAACAGGTGGATGTGTTTAATAACAGTGAGAAAACTTACTGGGCAGTGAAGATGGAAATGTTCAATAGCTGTCAAGACTTTTAGGTTCGTATCTTTTAAAAATGGCAATCAAAAATAAACAAACAACGAGAAATATTCACTAGGGTAAAAATGTGACAACTAGCCCCGGTGTTTCTTATTCCTATTCTTTAATTACACAATGATTCTTCTGTTAATTGTGTTGTGAGGACACGTTTAAGACGATTATCAAAAATAATTCAACTAAAGGTGAAATACTCACACGGCAGACGTTTGTTGTGGCGGTCCGTCCCCTTTGAGCTCATGACTCCAGAGTGACAGAGATGCACAGCTGTAAAACTAATAGCAGCTTCAGTCAGTGTGCCGTCCCAGAGCAAGACTGGACTCTACAGCTCATCTCCCCGTCTCTCGTTCTCTGAATCGCTCTCTGTGAGTCTTTAGGCTTTAGCTTTAGTTGTGCACTTCCTCTGCAGCAGCACCAGTGGCCGTGTCTCTCTATTCAGACCAGACCTAAGGTCTAGGGCAAGTGGATCATATGAAATCCAGCCTGCGGGAGGAGGAGAGTAGAATCTACAGATGGGAGCAGACAGCAGAAGGAGGGAGGGGTTATGTAACAAGAGAGGAGGTGCTAAGAAAACTAAACTGTCACTTGCACTCCTGGTCTCTCACAGCTCATTTCATGAAAGGAGAACCATGTTTCTGTTCCTTCTGATGATGTGCACTAAAATTGTATTCATTTTAAATGAAATATAATCTTATTTTGTGTACAAGTTTAACTTGTGATGTCCAAAATATCCTCACTAACTTAATGAAACCTTTTGATTATCGACTACTGTAGTGACTTTACAACCAAATCAAGTTTCTATTTAAATCAAAAGTGTTTTGCACAGGTTTCTGTAAGGGTTATTTTTAGGAGTTGGGTTAAGGGATTTAATACACTATTAACCTGATATAAAAACCTTTTATAAAAAACTCACTCAGAAACACTCATGTTTATGAGATGTACTGACCTAAACAGTGAAACAAATGTGTGTGTGGTAACCCTATACTCTAGTTAGTAGAAAAATAGCAGTCAATATATAACATAAGTCAGTTTCAAAGAGGTTTAAAAAATAATTATGGAATATGTACCATTATGGGGAAAGTAATGCATTTGCCTGAGAGTGTGGAGAGCTGCAAATTAAACAAAGCCGTTTTTAAGTACTAAAATATAAACATCACAATAACAACAACAATTACAATAATAATAATGTGAACAGAAAATTGTATTTGGACCACTTTTAGCACTTTTTATGCAGTGCATATGATCATGTTTTGTAAGTACAACAGAGATTTTTGTTTTGTTTTGTTTTTTAATGTTTGGGGGATTTTTTTAGTGCACTTAGCCTATTTTTAAGATTGCATGAAAAGCGCCATCTAGTGGCAATTAAACAAAACCAGCCAGATCAGAGTTTGTATTTGTGTATTTATTTATATTAAAGGCTGTATTTTATACTGGCCTAAATATATAGACTTTATATGTAAAATGCAACACTTTATATGCCACTTGTCAATGTTTTACAGTTAAAAATGGTCACTTGTGTACTCACATGCATATCTGTATATCTAAAATATGTCTGAAACTTTCAGTGGCATCACTTGAGTTACCACTGCAACATCTAATGATTCAGGTTTAGGAAATAGAGAAATACAAACCCCAACACAAAACACTTTTGTTTTATTATTATGTGAATAACTGTTGTTTCATCTGAACATTTGCTAACCACTGGTAACAATATTGTGCATGTGAGTGAGAGAGAATCAGAACTGAGGTTAATGTTTCTCTCTGGTTTGAGACTGGAAGACAGACAGCCTGAAATGTGCAGCTGAGCTTCTGATTGTCTGAAGATTAGTTTACCACAGCTGTTAGAGTGTGTGGGATGTGTGGAAAACATGAAATGTATCAGCATTAGTCCTCTCTAAATGTCACACTCACATCTATCTTTACAATCCAGACTGACAAGCATGCAATGTGTGTTTTTGGAGGGCTGTGTGGTGTTACAGAGCTCTCGTATGACTCAGACAGAGAATCCTTGCGACTGTGTGTGGGCTTGGCTTCAGTGTTTGTGGCCGCTGCATGTCACTAACATTTCAAGTGCAAACAGAATAAAGAAAAAGTGCAGACGGGTTACCCTGATAATATTAACACGTCTGACTGTTGTTTGGGTCCAGTTTTGGTGGCTGAAAAACAATGTAAAGTGCAACCCAGTTAGGAAAAACATGCAATGGAAAGACTGCAAAAAAAAGAGTACTTTCATGAGATCTGTCGTGCATAGAATACTGTCATATTTTGATTTACAATTACATAGACCATAATCTTGAATGTAATGGATGTCCGCTAATGTTATTAAATGTGAAGTTTGTCATTTCTCCACCACTATGTTTATGCATTTGGTGGGAAGTTACTCAATTATTTATTTATTTTACAGTGCATTCAGTTCATACAACTTTTATTCAAAGAACCACACAGTACCACCTTCTTACCCCACATCAACACAAGAATCAGCAACCACATGCACACCTGCTAACAATTGTACAAAACACTTTAATAACTGCATATATAGCAATATACCAAACAACTTTAGAGAAACCCCCACAATCAAACAGCAACATCCTGGAAACCCCCCAAAAACTGCATGAAGATATAACAACAAGCACTATTAGCTGCACAGCAACAACGCTGCATTACAGTAAGACACTAAACCCACTTATCAAAGTGCTAAGAATACCTTATCATTGCAAAAAAAAGAGGAAGAAGCAGTTTAAAACATTTTATCAACTGCATAGCAACACAAAAGACGCAAAAAACCCTATCACCCACAAAGCTCTACTAAGCACTCAGAACACCTTAAAAACCACATAACATCACAGTGATCTACTCTCATAATCACACTTTAGCAACCACATAGAAACATCATTCCAGCAGTCCAAAACACCATAGATACAAATCAGAAATACTAGCAGCACTGACATGAATTCAGAAGACCTCAGAAACCATAAAACAACAACCTGGTGTGCACTAACAACTGCTCTGCAATGATCCAAAAAACAGTCAGACTTTAGAACACCGGAACACCCTAGCAACCATAGGCAAACCTTAGCAACCATATGACCACACACTTGGTTTTATGCAGAACCCACACGGCCAGTTAGTTTTGCACAGACAAGCATCACTCACACTGACATAATACGTTTTGCAATTCTGCAATTCTGTAAATGTGTGTAAATAATAGTGTACAGCAACTCTATAGCTACATACACTACAAAATATATCGAAGACAGCAACTCGGTGGGAGAAAGAGAGAGAGGGGGGGAGACAGAGAGAGAGACAGAGAGAGAGAGAGCATCAGCCGTCAGACAGAGTTGAGAGGAGAGTGGGAGAAACTGAGAGAAAGAGAGAGAGAGAGAGAGAGAGAGAGAGCATCAGCCGTCAGACAGAGTTGAGAGGAGAGTGGGAGAAACTGAGAGAGAGAGAGAGAGAGAGAGAGAGAGAGAGAGAGAGCATCAGCCGTCAGACAGAGTTGAGAGGAGAGTGGGAGAAACTGAGAGAAAGAGAGAGAGAGAGAGAGAGAGAGAGAGAGCATCAGCCGTCAGACAGAGTTGAGAGGAGAGTGGGAGAAACTGAGAGAAAGAGAGAGAGAGAGAGAGAGAGAGAGAGCATCAGCCATCAGACAGAGTTGAGAGGAGAGTGGGAGAAACTGAGAGAGAGTAGGAGGAATGAAAATGAGAGTTTATATGCCAGTCAGCATCACAACTGGATGCACAGCATTTCATCAGCACAGACCTTTATGTTATGTAAAGCAAGGGGTGTCTGGAGGTAAGGTCATTTTTTGATGTGTTTTGTGTGCAGTGGCACGCAGTTCCTTTTATAAAGTCAAAAATGTGCAGTAATGTATGTTATTTTGAAACTACTATTCTAAAAGTTGCATTTTGTATTTAATTTTTCTTTTCATAACGCTTTTGCTTTCATACGTCAGCCTGCATGTTTCCATTTGCCTAGAACTGCAGAGAGAGCAGTACAATATCGCTACAGAACCTCCTCTTAAACAATATGTGAGGTACATTGGTGTTATATGCTGTATATATAGACCACTGAGAGAGAAAAAAAAAAATAGATTTTAGATTTTCTCTTGAACTGTTTGGCCAAGAATAGATGAACCAAGCTGTAGATGAACAGCAGGACTGAGACGAATTCTTGGATTGTTTATTTCTTTACGTTCAGATTCATTTTTAGCATCATTTAGCATCCATAACAAAGATTCACTTTCTGCATTAAAAAGAAAACAAAATTATATCTGTTGTCCTCCAGAAATGAGCAATTATTGTATTTGCATATCACTTATTCAAATAATGTTAATGTTCTGTACAGCATTACCTGAAAAAAAAGTTGTGTAGATTGAGGGCTATAAATGCTGTATTACAGTATTAGTCATTTTCATTTGAATAAACAGCTGGGGAATTTGAATAGGTAAATGGTCCACAGTTCATACCTCAGGTGATAATGTGTGATGAGTCTAATGTTTGTCTGACAGCGTGGGAATTGAAAACTTTTGTAAGTCTAACACTGTATTTGGGTTCAAAACTGAAAGAAATGTAATGGACTTGCTGCATCCTATTCATGACATCAAACAAATATCTGCTTGTTATTCATTGATTTCATTTCATAACGGTGTGTATTTGTAACCTCTGCTACTTGCCATAGTTACTTTACTCTTGACTCTCATGACAGTCAATGCAGTTATTATTTAACTTTTTTAACTTTTTTTTAATTATGGAAAATTTGTTGCCATAGAAATGCCCTGACACAGGGGCAGACTGAAGGCTGATGACTAAAAGCTGGAGTGAGGAAGCGCGTCTGGCACTGAATGATGTTATTAGTGTACCATTAAGCTATCAAATTGTTAGAGAAGAGACATTTGGAAAGTACAGAGCTCTATTTCTACAGGGTTACACTTTTATATATGCAGTTAAAGGAATGATAGTACCAATTTTGTTATGGAAAACAATATTATGTTATAGTTATGCGTAAAATAAACATTAAATGCATTTTGTTTCAGTAATCTGGAGTGAAATGGGACAAATTGCCATTCCAAGCTAGAATGGAGTCAGGTGTTTGGAGGGAGGCATTACAAAATAAGGATAAACTGTAGTCAGGTCCGGCCCGTGGCCATAGGAGACATAAGCAGTTGTCTAGGGCGCAAAATGACTGGGGGTCACCTCAGGAGAGGTTTTTTTTTTCGGAAGTGCGCCCTCTTGTGACCATCGTGCGCTTTTACACTTGTATATTGAGTAAAATAATTTCTGACAGTTATCATAATTTAAGTAGGCTACTGATCGATCAACGAACTGATTAAAATAACGGTAGAATAAAACAAAATTGACACCAACGAAAAATCATAAGATTTGACTGTAAATAATAATATTATATAATATAATCTTTTGGTATTCTATCTGTTTTCCCTTCATTTATTATACAATTAACAAAAGCAAAATAAAAATAAAAAGACCTCTAACACTAGTTTGCTGTATTCATTTTCTATTCTATCTGTTTTCTTTTTATTTATTATATTATTTAAAAGCCCTTTCTACGTGTACTTGTGACGACTGGGTGAAGGAGGAGCTGGGAACAAGTGCGAGTTAAACAATTTAATGAGAATAAAACAAACAAAAGTACAACACAATGTGACGAAGACGACAATCCAAGATGGTGGGGAGATGGGGAGTAATCCAGATGGTGATGGTGGGTTGGCAGCAGGAGAGGATGGCACAGGAACTACGGGAAATCGAGCCGAAGGTAAGTATTGATGCTTGTGGAGGTGCGGAGAGTGGATGAGGTTCCCGGGGGAAGATACGGACATTCAACGCAGAACAACACAGAAGCATAAAGACAGTTACCAACATGAAACAACGTTCTCACAAACACAAGACGTGAGACAAGCCAATATATAGGGAGTGTGTAATGAGTGACAGCTGCTGCTGATGACAATTAATGGAGACGCCCACAAACTAATCAGTGCAGACGCGAAACACACAGACTTCACCAGAAAGTGCAAAAACCCAGAGATCACAGTTTACCAACCGTGACAGTACCCCCCATCCACCCCCCCCCCCAAAGACCTCCTCTAGAAGGGCCTACCTGCTGATTGTAATCATCAATAAGGGAGTGATCCAATATGTCCCTAGTAGGTACCCAACTCCTCTCCTCCGGACCGTAACCTTCCCAGTCCACCAGGTACTGAAATCCTCGTCTCCTCCATCTCGAGTCCAGAATACGCTTAACCGAACAAGTCGGTTCCCCATCTACGAGACGCGGTGGCGGGGGAACCAGAGTAGGCAGATTAATACGTGCATAAAACACGGGTTTAATTTTGGACACATGAAAGGCGGGGTGTATCCTCCTGTACGCTGGAGGTACTTTGACGCGGACTGTCACCGGACTAATGATCTTGGTGATAAATTTGCCAATAAATTTGCGAGCTAATTTATTAGATACAGGATGCAGAGGAATGTTACTGGTAGAAAGCCACACCTTTTGACCCACAACGTAAATGGGAGGCTTTGACCAGTGGCGATCGGAATTGGCCTTAGTGCGCTCCCTCATCTGGAGCAGAGTCTCGCGGTGGCACCTCTGGACAAAAGCGTGAGCGGAGGGGACCGCGACTTCAGATTCCAGATTAAGTTTTTGGAACCTGGGCGGTACGATAAAGTAAAATCAAAGCGACCGAAAAAAAGTGCCCACAGAGCCTGCCTGGAATTGAATCTTTTGGCAGTTCTAGTGTACTCTAAATTCTTATGATCGGTCCAAACAATGAAAGGTACCCATGAGCCTTCCAGCCAGTGACGCCACTCCTCTAAAGCTAATTTGATGACCAACAACTCTCTGTTACCAATGTCATAATTGCGTTCAGCAGGAGATAAACAATGGGGAAAAAACGCGCGAGGATGTACCCTATCGTTCGAGACAGCACGTTGGGACAATACTTCTCCTACCCCCACCTCTGACGCATCGACCTCCACCACGAACTGCCATGTGGGATCAGGGGCCACAAGGATGGGAGTCGAAACGAATCGGCTTTTGAGGTTAGTGAACGCAGTCTCAGATGCGTCCGACCACCTGAATGGAGTACTGGGAGAGGTCAAGGCTGTCAGAGGTGAGGCTAGTTGGCTGAAATTGTGAATGAAATGCCGACAGAAATCGGCGAACCCCAGAAACCGCTTTAGGGCTTTACGGGAATCTGGAGATGGCCAATCTATCACAGCCTTAACTTTGTCAGGGTCCATACGTATTCCCTCGGACGAGACGATATACCCTAGGAAGGGAACAGACTGTGCATGGAATACGCATTTCTCCGCCTTGACAAAAAGCCCATTCTCAAGTAACCTCTGGAGCACTCGTCTGATGTGTTGAACATGTTCCTGGAGAGATGAAGAAAAAAATCAGTATGTCATCCAGGTAAACATATATAAACTGATCTACCATATCTCTCAACACGTCATTAACGAGTGCTTGGAAAACCCCTGGCGAGTCGGAGAGCCCGCACGGCATCACCAAGTATTCAAAGTGCCTTCTGGGGGTATTAAAGGCGGTTTTCCATTCATACCCCTTCCTGATGCGGACCAAATGATAACCATTACGTTAATCCAATTTTGTGAATACGGATGCTCCCTGTAACCTCTCGAAAGCTGAAGACATGAGTGGTAACGGATAAGTGTTCTTTATCGTAATGTTGTTCAGCTCTCGGTAATCAATTCAAGGTTGCAGAGAACCATCAAAAAAGAATCCCGCCCCCGCTGGAGAAGAGGAAGGATGGATGAACCCAGATGCTAAGGAATTAGAAATGTATTTCTCCATGGCCTCCCTCTCGGGAATAGAAAGAGAGTGTAACTTGCTTTTAGGCGGAGACTTACCTGGCACTAAATCTATGGCACAGTCATAGGGACAATGCGGAGGAAGAGAAGCAGCACGGGACTTACTGAAGACCTCCTTCAGGTCCAGATACTCTGCGGGCACGTTTGGTAATACCATGTTCTCCTTCTGAAAGACAGAAATAGGGACAACAGGACAAGCAGAAACCAGACAAGACTCTTGACAACTTTCACTCCACAATGTGACTGTGTTGGAACCCCACTCCTCTCGTGGATTATGTTTTATTAACCAGGGGTGACCTAACACAATGGGAGCTACAGGGGAGATGTCCAATAGGAAAAAGGATATGGTTTCACGATGTTTGCCAGAGGTGAGCAGAGTGATGGGTTCTGTGTAGTGTGTGACGTGAGGCAGTTCCTGGCCATTGAGTGCGGTGACATGGATGGGAAGAGACACAGGCAGGACAGGAATTTTCAGGTGACGTGCAAGGAGTGAATCGATGAAATTACCTTCGGCTCCGGAGTCCAGAAGGGCGTTACATTGGTTAGTGTGATTCTCTCACCGCAGTTTTACCGGAAGGAGAGTCGATGATGTGGTTGAGGACATACAAGCGGAGATCCCACCCGATAGTAGCCTCAAGTTTACTACCGGGCTGGCTCTTTTACCGGGCAGGAGAAGATGGTATGTCCTGAGCCTCCACAGTACAGGCATAGTCCTTGGGACCTCCAACGTTCTCTCTCCCTCCGGGACAGCCGAGCTCTACCCACCTGCATGGATTCGTGGTCATCGACGGGACAGACCACTTTCTCTTGACTCGAGCGCCCCCTGTCCGGAGAGATGGTATGGCGCGTAGGACTGGTCTGACGACCCAGGCGATTAATCCGTGCATCAACTCGTAAGGCTAAGTCAATAAGACCGTTGAGTGTGGGGGGCAGCTCGAGGAGGTAGATCTCCTTTTGAACATGGTCCCAGCCCATGCAGGAATCGATCCCACCGCTCCACCTCGTTCCACTGGCACGCGGCTGCCAGGGTGCAGAACTGAAAATAGTAATCCATGACCGAAGAGATTCCCTGATGAAGGTCTGAGAGCTGGTGAGCGGTTTCCCTGCCGGCCGCGGCTCGATCGAATACCCTCCTCATTTCCTCCAATAGGGCGTGGAACAAGGCGCAACACGGATGTTGATTCTCCCACACCGTCGTCCCCCATAGGGCGGTGGTGCGATGGGCTCAGTGAGAGAAGTGAGCTGATGGATCTGCTGGGTTGTCCACCTGTGCCACCAGTGCTGGGATAACGCGTCCATTGTTCGAGATGCTTTCCTGCTGCTGATCCATGCGTTTGACACTGTGGTGCATAAAGTCTCTTAGAGTGTTGGTGCTCGCTGCTTCCATGAGGGTGAGAACGTTGGAAACAAGTGCGAGTTAAACAATTTAATGAGAATAAAACAAACAAACAAGAGTACAACACAGTGACATCCAACGCAGAACAACACAGAAGCATAAAGACAGTTACCAACATGAAACAACGTTCTCACAAACACAAGACGTGAGACAAGCCAATATATAGGGAGTGTGTAATGAGTGACAGCTGCTGCTGATGACAATTAACGGAGACGCCCACAAACTAATCAGTGCAGACGCACACAGAAACACACACACTGCCTTATTTAATTTTACTTTATTTTCGTAAAGTAACATAAGCTTCTGTAATGATGTTTTAATATCAGCTACATTACTGCTTTCTTTCAATTCACCAAAAAGTGTCTTAATATCTTTTGAAAAAGACCATGACTAGGACTTTAATCTAGCATTAAAAAAAATGAAATAATTAAGTTTATGTATTTTCCACTGTATGTATCTGCACAGAATTGAAATGAAAGGTATGGGTAGGCATATGCTAATTAGACGAACTAGCTAGCTTGCTGGCTAACATGTACAAAATGAAATGCAAAATATAGCCTTTATTTTGTTGCCTTTGTTGTCTGTTAGACTAAGGCATTTCATATTGCTCATATTTCTCTTTGTTGTAATAAGTATTTGTCACTGTAGGCAAAGTTGTGGGAGTAGCTCATGTCTGGTCTCTTCAATAGGCTATTTTATCAGATTCACCCATAAAATACAAGGTGCTTCAACATCTCCATTTATTTATTATCACCATTTATTTACTACTTATCATAATTTATGTTATGCTATATTATAGTAAAGTTTTGAAAAAAAAAAAACTGTAGTTATCATAAGACATTTTTAATTATGAAATAATGTGGACTAATGAAACTTGAACAGTAAGACCAGGGACATGTATTAAGACAATTTAGATTTTATGTTGAATTTAAAGTCATTTTGGTTTGTTTAAGTGGCCGATGCATCAGTGGTCTTAGACTTTATACTGACACCTATTGGCTTGTATGCAGCATTAGGCCTATATAAAAGGAGCATTACAATATTTCTATTGTAGAAATATCCAATTTGAATGCGTAATTGTCACCCAATATTTATTTATTCCACAGTCAAAAGTGTATATTTAGTGGAGCCCAGTTGGTTACTTAATTGTTAACTGAAACTTAACTTAAAATAAAGGACAATTAAAAATTAAATTAGGAAACACAATATATGATAACAGCAGTATTCTCTATATGAGTTTTAGCGGCTGAAAATGTGTCTTACACAGTGTACAATGTCAAAAAATAAAAAGAAGAAATATAAATGCACACATACATACATAAAAGTGTAATAAAAAAAAAACTTCCAAAGAGACAACTCCATGCAAACAGCTTATGAATCAGGGATAGGCGACGTCGGTCCTAGAGTGCCCTAAAAAAAAATTATAACAATAATAATAAACTCTGCAGGACGTCAAACAGAATGAAGTGTTTGAAAACCATTGCGTTTATTAACCCATAAAACATGGAAACGTGTGTGTGTGTGTGGTTTAAGAATTAAAAATGTTGTAATTGCTGCAGAAAGATGAGTTTCACTACACAGAGATCTACCACAACATAAGTTAAATTACACTTTATTTTCTTTTTCAGAAATTCTTAGCACTGGAAACCAACCAACAGTTCCCCAGTCAGTGTGATGCCACAAGTCTCCTCATCATTTTACCCATCACAGCTACTCAAAGAAATATTATACCCTTGTGCTCTCAGCAGAACTATAATCGTCCGGCAAGTGCTGATGCCCCTCAAAATACCTTCACAGTGTTTTCTAAAACCATCTCAAATGGTCTCATTCTTCCCCTCATTCTAAGCAAATTTTCACCATAAATAATGTAATGTTATTGAAATTTCTACACAAGTACTAAACAGTAGTTTTAAAACAGAGAAAGAGAAGGACAGCACAGCGTTTATGTCAAACGTGAAACTGCACAATCTTTGTTGTGCTCATGGCAAAAAATAAGAGTTCCTCAATCTTAGAAAAATGGGATTCCGCACCAATTGAACAGTCATCTGAACCCATTTTTAAAACCCCTTCTCCGTTTTGGAATCAGGATTTGATATTCAGAAGACCTAGACAAGTACGGGAATCCACACCTGATGTTGTCACAGGTGGATTTAACTTTTATTCTTACAGCTGTGATCTAGGCTCTGTCACGACCCCAGACCTCTCTTGTGTTATAGGAGGAAATCCAATCCACCCTTCACAGAGTCTGAACTCTCCTAGTAGGAGATATCTACCACCTTCATCAAAATTACTTGTCACTAACCCAAACATGCTGCACAGTCTTGGAAGAAGTACTTCATACTGGAATTATTCAACTCCAGAAGTAGGACATGGACCTGTCAAAGGTTTCAGAAAGCTGGAAAATCCACAAATCGACCCATTGTCAGCTTCATATTTTTATAGAGGGGTTGTTAGGGATACGCTAAGAAGCGATATTCCAACTCAGGAAGTCAAATCATGCATGCAGAGAGAGAGACCGAGATATTCACACTGGTACCACGAACCGCAAAATCAGAGAATCTGCTCCAAAAGAGATCATGAGAGACATTACGTGAAAAACAACCCACTTCTAGGTTCTTTATTACATACAGATTCTAATAGAGAATATTTTAAACACAATATGGAGTACAACCATCACCAGCAGCTAGATTTGAATTACTCTACTCATGCTGTGCCTGAAGAATCAAAGCAGGAAAGTGAAAAGCTAAAGAGCGAGGAGCTCCCCCTGCTGGTCTGGAGAGAAGAAGCAGAAAAACACAATCAACAAACGAACACTAGCACACACCCTAAATCCTCCTCTTCTGCCCTGAGGGTTCTCCGTCGCTTTGCAGAAGGCTCTTTGGTGGAGCTTGAGGGCGGTCGACTGAAGCGGGTGGAGGATTTAAAGATGGATGATTTGGAGAGGTGTGCTCAATTACATCCTGAGCTGACGCTGAGGCGTTTCACTGTGTTGAAGATGACACCTTCAAACACGCCAACGCTGTCATGTTTACATCTGGAGATTGAGCACGACCATTCACAGGTAAGCACACACATGGTCAGAAGATGCCCCATGGATTTTAAAGGAATAATTAAGTCTTACGATTCAGTCCGTCTGCAAAACACAAAAGAATATGTGTCCTGTCTAAGCTCTTTTTCGTGTTTTGAACACAGCTCTGTCATGACAACTCTCTGAGAATTTAGCATGGTAATATACATGGCAATGTTTATGTATTTGGTTTTGGTGGAATAGATTAGATTACCCCCATATATAACATTCATGAAATTACCCCGTGGCAGATTTGTAAATGTGGAGCTGGGGAAGTTGGAGGGTTTCTAAAGCACTCTGCAAACTATTTAGCAAACACTGGCCAAGTATTTGAATGTTGAGCAGCAGTTGCAACTAAAACCAGACAGCTGCAACATGTTGATAATAATGTGTTTATATCAGATTGAGTTAAAACCCTATCAGCCTGCTCCATCTAGAGTTTCATTACAGAACTTTTTAATAAATGGAAGGACATAAGGAATTAATTATGACACAGTTGTTATTTTCAGGAGAACTGTGCCTATAAAGTATTTACATTTTCTCTGAAGTTGTCTCTGGAGGTGAGTGAAGGGCTGCCTTTCTTCGTTTGTGGGCACGGCTGGTCTTCCTGTAACCCTCGACACACAAGTCAAACCTGCAGACTACAATGCCGTCAACTAAAGGTGGGTGATGTGTGCCTGGCACTAACGCAGATGCCCACCTCTTCATCTCAGCCTGCCAACCAGAGCCTAGCTGAAGTGGGTGGAGATCACACAGTCCCAAAGTTTAATGCCGAAACCAACCCCACACTGCAGAAAGAAACTAAATCAAGAAAGAGACACTTCACAGCTCCTGAACTCAGGGAAATTTCCAAGGTACGCCACACCGAAGACTGAGCAGCTAAAGGCTAAATCATTTACTGTGGAATTATAACAAAACAAAACAAACAAAAAAATCTCAGACTTACATTTAAAACAGTTTTTAATTGTACATAAGTCTTTGTACATTGTAAATACCATCTTTTTAAAGCAAATATGTGTACATAGTAACTGCAATGTTACCAAATCAATTACACTACCGTTCAAAGGTTTAGGGTCAGTGAGTTTATTTTTTTAATAAATATTTTTAATGATGATATTTTATTAAATTGGTAAAACATGAGATTACATTATTTTTATGTTGTTAAAAAAATTATTTTAAATATAGAACTTTCTTTTACACTTTATATTCATCAAAGAATTCTGCAAAACGTGTCAAGGTTTCCACAAAAGTTCTAAGCAGCACAAAAAAAAAAATTCCAACATTGATAATAAAAAAATCTATATATATCTTGAGCACCATATCAACATATTAAAAAGATTTATGAAGGATTATGTGACCGACTGAGAGGTCATGAAGACTGGAGTAATGGCTGCTGAAAACTTTGATTTGCCATCGCAGGAAGGATTTTAAAATTTGAAAATATTATAATAAAAAGCATAATACAATATAATGTAATAATATTTCACAATATTACTATTTTTGAACAAATCAATGCACCATAGTAGATTATAAGAAAAAAAGAGAGAAGAAAAAAAACATCTTTCAGGCCCCAAAACGTTTGAACAGTAGTTTATTATGTCACAAAATACATATCAGACCTCGTTACAACATTCTTATAACAACTAACAGCCACAAAATGTGATATTACAGTAGTTATTTTTGTTGTGCAGTCTATATTTTTCTGTATGCACATGCATTTGTATCAAGAACATCCTAAAAACCCTGTACAATGTCTGATATTCAATTTTTTGACTTCATGTCTATTAACCTGGTGGAAATCTATACTGTACTCCAAAAGCTGACAAAATAAACTTATCATATATTAATATTAATGACTTAATTTCCTAACTCAGGGGTATATGTAATAAAATATTTTTGTTTTCACTGTATATAGTATTCAACCCACGGATGTTTAAAATAAACCTGTTATCATTTCCATTCATCTTAATGACAGCTGCTTTGACGCCCCCGATGTATGTGACCTCACAAGATAACTAGAAGGTATTTGCTAAATTAAACATGCAATATAATGAGGGCATGTAACAAATAATGTAGCAGAGTGAAATCAAAAACCATTGCTTTGACTTCCTGGAACAGGCACCCATCATTTGCATGTCTATTTCACATCTTGTGCAATATACAATGGGGTCTAAAAATCTGCAACCACATAGAAATTCTGCAACTCAAACCTGGAAATAACCAGAGTTTTAAACACAGGCACATTATGATTTAAAATTAAAAAGAGATATTTAAGACTATGAATTTATCCACTGAAGCGCATAAGATCAACAACGTAAGATCAAATGCATGCCTTTATTCTCACTTAACATTTAACTCCCATTGATATGCTTAGTTGTTAATAGAAAAATAAAGAAATAAGAAAATCCAATATAGACGCATTTTTAGCAGTGGTCTCAGACTTTCTGATAAGTTCAGTCACGGCAGGAATTTTCCAGAAATTACTTCTGTGAATTACATACAGAAATCCTCCCATTATGAAATAATTTTTTTTGTAATGAAATCTCAATAAAGCAATCTGTGTTTTTCCTTACAGTTTTGTCTCTTTTTATCTGCTCATGTCCTCTTTGATATTCCAAACTTGTGTCTCTGAGCAGGAGTGAAAGCCAGAGCACCACACACTTGACTCGGCTTTGGTAAACCTCATACAGCTCCAGGAGTTTTGAGTTTTAAATTGAATGTATGCTTTGGATTTACACTCCTTCGACAAGTCCCGTTTTGCTCCAGTAATGAGTCTCTTTCCTCTCTGGGCTCTTGAGAGTCAAAAGTATTTGCATCCCTTATTTTGTCCAGGGCAGATTAGTGGCACCCGCAGGCTCTGACGACCATGTTGCGGTACTTTTTCAATATTACGTTGGAACTGTCATCAAAGTACAAAACTGAGATTCCGTGTAACTGCGTTGGAGCACAGCAGGGCTTCGGGACTGTTTCTGGGTTTATGAAATGGACCTAGGAAGAGAAGAAAAATACATGATTTGACATAATATAACTAACATTATAATTATAGCAACTGCAGAACATGTATATGAAATATTGAATATTCTAAACAATTAGAATGCCATCACAAGTTTTTCACCAATAAGGTTTGCTGTGTTATTGACATTTGGGCTCTATGTACAGTTGATGAGTTGATCAATAAGTAGATCAGATTTGTGAGTGAATTACTGATTCATTTTTATGGTGGACCTTTCATTGTATAGACAATCAGCTGAAACATTCATATATCGAGTTTGATATTACATAGGCGTCAGTTTAACCTGACTAAATTTCATTTTTTTGGGTAAACTATTCCTTTAGTTTTAGGAACTCACCAGTGTCTGTACAATTGCATGGTTTGTGGCATTCATAAAAGAGTTTAAGGGGAACACACATTCTCCCTCACAGTAGTATGACGCGTAACCCTCTGGAGCAATGATCCAGTCCTGGAAACACAAGGGCGATGAGAAAGATGAGAGGAGATAAAAGCATAAAGAGGAGTCTGAAAGAAGAAGCAGATTTCGGTACCTGCCATCCCAGATCTCTGAAGCTGACATACAGTTCATGCTTCTTGCAGCCTTGTTTGGGATCTACGCTGGCGCCCTCTGCATAAAACATGAGGAAAGATAAATATGTTTTGCAATGCACATTTGTTAATTACATGTTAATAAGCTGTATGTTTATTAGGATTAGATAGTATGAAGGTATATATTTCTGGTAGAAAATAAAATAAAAGAGCATGAAGATGAAACAAAAAGTTCATAAAAAGTGTCACCTGCAGCCTCCGCTGTCTTCAGATCCACCTGGCTGGGTGCAACAGCGGGTTTGGGGTTTTTAGAGCGCTGGTGACCCCTCTGTTTGTTTCCTGGTGCTGAGCGAACACTGCGGAGATGGATTCCTGATGCTTTCAAAAATGCCACCATAAATGGCTGTTTGTTCTGAGGTCCTCGGCTGCCCACCAGACCTGCTCTCCTTGGGTTTATTCGTTCACCTGCAGAGGGCGACAGTGACGTGCATGATGACTGAAAAATAAATAGTCTACTAGAGTTCAAATCATAAACATAACGTTCTGTGATCATGTTGTTCCAATAGTTTGAATAATCTTTCAACTGATTTGGTGCCTAGAACAACACTGGAAACCCCTGGCATTTCTGATATGAATATCTACTTCTGTGTTCCACGGATGAGAGAAATGTTTGGAACGACATGAGGGTGAGTAAATTATGACAGAATCTCAACTCTCCCCTATCCCAAATGGCTACTCTGCTATTAGGATGTTTAGTATGGAGGTTTTGCAGGTTCCGGTGAGCGTAAATATTCGAAGATACCCACCGTGTGCAGTTTCCAGAGATAGCTGCAGTCCCAAGTTCTGACCTGGGTTTATAACCCAGTGGTTAGTGGTGACTTTGAGGTCAAATACCAGCCAACCCTCTTCTGCTGCCCACAACACTCGCGAGTCTAGCAGGTACAGCTCCCTACACAGGGAAGACAACATACATGGGTCAACAGCTCTTTATTACAAACACAAAAAGTGGATATGATCACTGAAACAATGAAAAACACAAACACACGTTTTTTTTTTTTATAAAATTTGTGCTCTTTACCAATGCTAAACACAATGCTAGAGTACTGCTATGCATCCGCTAGAATGTTCTGTGGTAACTAGTCCAACTCTATTTTTTTATTTTCCTGCATATTGATAGTAAAGTTGGTTTTAATTTCATACAGTTGAAAATGTCCATTGTATATTGTGAGTAATATATAAAGCACAGCTTTGTTGGTCAACGTGGTGAATTCCCAAGACTAACTTAAACCCATTGCGAAAATCCAACTGAAATAAATTAGACTTTGACTTCAATTTGTCTCCTCATTCACACAATGTAATTGAATTTGAACTACTGTTAACATCGTTTTTTTCACGAGGTTATCTCTGCAGACAAGTTTACACACTGCGGAAATGAGATGCGAAAATGCCATGTCATGTCAGGACTCGTTGTCCTTGTCAGATACAGATATCACAAAATAAGCTCTATTCCAAGAGATGAGAACTTGAGGTTTGGCTGATACAAGCCATAAAATCAAAAACAAATGACGTTGCACAGACAACAACATGTTCCCAAGACAGTATCAAAGTTCCCTCTTATTAAATGAGATGTTTATAAAAAGGGATCAGATTGTCCTCCAGTGATGAAAACAGAGCTACTGGGTGGCTCTCCAGAACAATGACTTGACTTACAGGTAGGATTTCAGACCTTGAGGCCAACAAGAGACTAGGTCTTGATGTTCCTCCTGTCTAGTCACCTCATGCATTAACGGGGCAAACATCTCTGCGTGACTATAGGGAGCTGCAGGAAGGATGATTCACAATGGGTGGCCTTCACAGGGAATGTGTGCATCGGGGTGAATAATGCTTTAATGTGCGTGTAATTTAGAAGATGCAATGGACACCTTAAGAGAGACAGTCTGTCTGTCTGTGAATGCCTCACCTGGAGGACTTCTTCATGTTCTCCACTTTACATACAGTCAGAAACTTTCCAAGAAGGTGTGATCAAGGATGAGGGAATGAAGAGGAAAACATTTTGGGTGAAGGATTCTTTGGGCTGTTTCTCCAGATGTCTGGGGTAGACAACCTCACTTCCGCTGAAGACTCTGCATCTCAATAATTGACAGTAATAGCTTTGTAATGGTGGTTGCTCACATTTCTTGTTAGCAGCCACACTGTAAATCAGAGATCTGGAACTAGACATGTACCATTGGGCAAACAAATCAGTCTGGGTGTATGGGTCCATGGCTCCCATATCTAAACTTAAAAAGTGTTGGTGGTGGCATATGTTTCATTTCACAATTTATTTTTATTTTTTCATGCCTTCCGGCCTTTGCATGCTACCCTATTTAAAATCAGCCGGCTAAAACATGACAAAGTCATAAAATAGTAACAATTATGAAAAAGTATATTGTTGACTGACACAATAAATGACCATACCATTAAATGCCAAGGGCAAACAGATGCACATCCAAATAAACTGGATGTGAAACACCATTCTCATTTTATTAGCATAATATGTCATATGTTAGTATACAACAGGATATTCATTGAAAGAGAATTTAAATATCCACTGGGAATTGATTGGATCATGAAAGTGGGTGATCAAAGTCAGCCAAAAAGGAGAGTAGCTTCCAAGATGGAGCAATTAATTATGTTTTGGAATATAATGAGCAATTGAAGCATGCACAATTGAATGAGGAATGATTGACTGATGTCAAGAACTGAACGGCCAAATAAAAAGAGTTTTTCGAATGTAATGTATAATAACAAACCTTTTGGGCTGCTGTCGGAGCACCTCGAACACACTGACACGGAAAGTTTCATTTTCATAGCGCTCGTTCACAAAGTCCTTGTAAACACGAAGCTCCGCAGCAGTCAGGGTTTCTCCCACCGGTATTCGGGAGAGGTCGAAACGAAACTCTCTGCGGTGCTGATGATAGAGATCGTCATCTGGGTCCACTACAGAAAAAAAGGGAGATGGATTTAATGGGCAGTACATGTTGTTGTTTTTGTGTTGTGTTGTGTGACGTTATGTCATGTTGTGTTGTTTAGTTTTGTTTTGTTGTTTTGTGTTGTTTTGTTTTGTTATGCTGTTATGTTTTGTTGTGTTGTTAGTCAGTCAAAAAAAATTTGATATTTTGAAGTGTGCCTTTTTTTGTATTGCATTTTTTTCCTATCACAGAGAAACTTCAGAACATCTGAGCATATTGAATTTAATTATTTAAATATTTTTTTATGCAATTGAGGTCTATTTTTCTTGAGTGATGAATTTCTCTTACTGATGAATTCACATATTACCTTAAAAAATTTAAGTTTGTAGAGTGACTCCTCAGTTGTTTTCGTGAGCTTATATACATTGTAATTTTACATGCAAAATGTATATGAATCTGTCCTTGCAAACGTGTGTACAATATTTTTCTAGCCTTAAGATGTAACATTTTCTGCCTCAGTTAACTGTGTCAGCTGGTTAAAAATTCCTCTAAATTTGATTTGGTCTTTATGTGAACTACAGGCTTTTCTTTTGTCTTGTTTGGCTTCACAGTACCACTTCCAACCAATGTGTGCACACACTGACACCACGGCATAAGGCACTGTACCAGATTTCATTCTGCCAGAAACACTGAGCACTTATGCTTGATTGCCTCACCCACATCACTGTATCCAAAAAAGAAATGTCAACCGGCGATTGATCTGGGCGCTGGCTGCCCTGGGGACCGAAGCTGAGAGAGAAACCACAGGCCCTGCACCCACCTAACATAGACTTCAATCACACACATGTGCCATCCACAAGAAAACCTCCATTAAAGACCTGGCCCGGAAACCAACAATGCCCCACACATGGATATACATACACATGCAAATATACATATACTTAATGGATACAAATGCACGTTCAGATGGTATATTGGTGAACTCCTCGCAACGCTAACCTGAGAGACCTGTTAACTGTGGTATAATAATATAATTCCAGATAAGAAAGAGGTTTTGAGTAGCATCTGGCTTGTCCCAAATATCCAGATATGGTTGACCACATCTGGGAGAAGGTTGTCCCTATCCTGTTGAAATGACCAGTATATGTTGGGTTGTGGTGCTGGGATCACCACCAGGCTTCTCAAGCAGCTTCACCAATTAAGGTCATCTTGAACAGCACTATTCCAGCATAACCTTCTGAAGTAAAAGTTTAAACTGTTCTAAAGTCTTTTCAGTCTTTTCAGCCTCATTTCTTCTTTCGTTGGCGGTTGGCATCTGAATCTGTGTTAATCCACATCCATAAACAGCAAGAAAGACTAAATTAAAGTATCTCAGTGTGACCTCCTGCAGATCTGCAGGGAATCTGTTAAGATGATTCCTCTTATTTTTATGCACATCCTGTCTATAAGTTCATGAAATCAAGTGCTAGGGTACAGTGATGCATTTAAGTCTTTTCCAACTTGCAAGAGCATGATTATTGGGGGAAGTACTCAGAGAGGAAGAACTCTTGAGGCATGCACATACTCAAAATAGGGAGTCATTTGTCTGACTGCAATTAAACAGTGGAAAGGAAAACATGGGTATTTTATGAAGGAAGTAATTGCTTTTAAGGTTTGGTGTGTTTATGTGAATTAATATATAATGCAAAGATTAGATATGGATGTGGCACCATATGCTGTGTTGTAACACTTTTTAGCTCTTGATCTGAGGACGGGAGTGATAGCAATACACTTGGCAGAACAAAATGTTTCAATTGTTATAATCTCTGTTGAGTAAAAACAATCATTACACTCACAGATGCAAGCATAACATTTTCCGCTGTGTGGGCTATCAATCAAGACCATGACAATATAAAAAACAAAAAATGTAGAAGTCAGCAACAGGATGTTCTATTGTCTATATTCTAAATTATCAGAAAATGAAGAGTGTGTTTTCTGAGCGGGCTGAAAAACTAATTGGAGGTCTAATCTGCTTTTGCTGGCGAGGCTTGAAATCTGAGGAAAGATCTGCTAACTTTTTCGAAAATCAACTTATGAACATAAACAGGTGGTTTTGTACTCTGCTTGTTGTGCATGCTTCTATGCTGAGGTAAGAGTTCGCTAGAATTAGGATTAACAGTTCATGAAACCAATTGCTTTTTGTTAACATATGGTAAACTTGGTTAATTAAATGTATGCCTTATGCTCCATCTGCCATTGTCAAACACTTAATTCAGCTTTTTTAGTGTAAAGATCTTGTCTGTCTAAATTTACAAGGCCAAATGTGTGAAAATGTAAATTATTTATATAAGAAAGGTTTTGGTTTTGGTTTTGCTGTTTACATCTGTGCTGTGTAAATTCCACCAGATGCTAATGCCAAGATAGTGCTAGCACAGTTCTACGATAGCATTAACAAATGCTTGGTCACGGTGTTATCATCGCAGATGGGGACTTTAATCATGCTGACTTAAAAATGGTCCCTTACAAATTCCACCACAACATGAAGAGAACTGGGAGATCAAATACTGGATCAAGTTTATACTAATGAAGCAGAAGCATACAAAGCCCAGACTTATATCCACCTGGGACTGTTGAATCATCTCCCTCTTATGCAGCATGCATGGTATACATCCAGAATCAAAAGGGCTGGGAGTCCTGGGACTATGTCAAAAACTATGAGAATATGGCAAGGATGCGTGCTAAGCCCACTGCTCTAAACCCTTTTCACACATGACTGTTTTGCCCCCTTTCCATTAAATCATGTTGTCAAATTTATAGACGACATAACGGTGCTCAAGCTCATTAACAACAACAAGAAAGCTTATAGGAATGAGGTACAGCATCTGGCATCATGGTGTGACAATAATAACTTGGTTCTTAACATCAAGAAGACCTAGGAAATTATTGTGGATTTCCGCAAAACTGGACTATACATCCACTCTCCGCTCTCTATTGGCAATGAGGTGGTGGATAGAGTGACACATCTTAAATTCCTGGGGGTGATTGTATCGAGGATCCTCCATCTCATTAATACTGCCTCAGTTGCAGGAAAGGCCCTACATCTTTTCTACTATCTGAGGAAACCGAACAGATACAAAATTCTATTTATACCACTTGCTACCTAAGACATGTTCAAAACATCCTGCTCAAGCAGCACCATCCTCCACATCACCTGTTCCACCTGCTGCCCTCAGCTGGAAGGTACAGATCCATAAGCGCCAGAACAGCCAGACTGGCCAATATCTACAGCAGTGTTGGGTATAGTTACTTTGGAAAGTAGTTAGTTTACAACGTTACCATCAATTAAAAGTAATCAGTTATGGTAATAACTGGTAATACAGCGTTACCTATTCATAAAAGCATGGGCGTGGTAGTGGGGGGGAAAGTGGACCTGACTACCCAGGGCCCCGTCTAGAGAGAGGGCCCTTTGAAATCCCATAATTTTTTTTTGTAGTCTAATTCGAATTAATTGGGCCCTCCAATTGATGTCATTATTCATTTCAAAATATATTGATAACACCAACTGAGAAAATGGTTTAGTCCGCCCATAGACGGCAGCCGACGGCAAACAAGTAATCCAGTGAGTTTAGAGCCTTGGAGCCTGATCATGCTGCGCAAAAAGCGCAAAAAGCGCAAAAAGCCCAAATAGGGCTTTCAAAAAAAGAAAGTCAGGAAGGAAAAAGAAAGGAGGCAGAATGAGGGGAAGCAGCTGATGACTGCTTTCTTTCCAAAAGGTGAACTGAGTTTGCTTGTTATGCACCTATATCCAATTAAAGATAACATAGTCAACTCCAGACAGCTGCTGCTAATGTATGTATGCTAATGTTAAATCTTTAGCTTAGTTTGTCAACCAGGCTGCTTGTTGCTGTAAGTAAATTATGGGCCAGGCCAGCTAACATCAGTTTGCCAACATTAACCAGTTTCAGAAACAACCAGTGGTTCTGACACACCATCACACACTCATCACTGATTTCGCAAACAAAAAGACTCATCAGTGGGCATTTACTGGGATGTAGATTACATCTCATTTGACTTTTATTTATTTTTTTATAGTTTACTTTTTTTTTCATTATGGCAGGCTTAGCTTATTTGATTGGTTTCTGAGGGTACAGCTGTCTCGTGTTCTCCTGTTAAAAAATAAATGTTTTTAATTTAAAACTTGCATCAGTATCATGGATCAAAATGTTAGTACACAAACCCGATGTAGCCTAAGGTTTAAGGTATCTGAGCACAAGTAGGTCAAATAGATTTAAACACTATTAATACTTGTTTATATATAAAAAAATTTTTTTTACAAAAATAATTCAAAATTGAATTTTCATTTCAACATTCTGTTGCTGATGAACTATCGTATAAATGTGGATGAATACGTATAAGTTCACATAATTTTTCCTCTTCGCCCGCCATTGTATTCAAACCTTCTTCTTCTGTAAACACAATATACTTGAATTAATGTACAATACTTGCAATGTCGCACCCACCGACAACGCATAGTATTGCGTCAATCAGCGTGTCGCGTATCAAAAACTAGGACGACACATTTGGCTACGCACCGACGCATAATGGCGGCCGAAGCGTAACGATACGTAGCCTCGGGGACACGTATGCGTACAGATGCGTTGACTATGAAACGGCCCTTATCTGATGCATGGCGGTTCTTTAATCCTTATACAAAAGATTTTACATGGTCCAATAGAAGTTTATCTCTTAGGTATGAGGGGCCGTACAAAACTTAATTCATTCTGGCACTCTCACACACACTTACATTCTTCTTACACATGCATACATTTCTACTCTTACACACACACATACATTCTCCTTTCATATGCATATATTTCTACTCTCACACACATACATTCTCCTTTCACATACATATAAACACATACAGTATTGTTCAAAATAATAGCAGTACAATGTGACTAACCAGAATAATCAAGGTTTTTAGTATATTTTTTATTGCTACGTGGCAAACAAGTTACCAGTAGGTTCAGTAGATTGTCAGAAAACAAACAAGACCCAGCATTCATGATATGCACGCTCTTAAGGCTGTGCAATTGGGCAATTAGTTGAAAGGGGTGTGTTCAAAAAAATAGCAGTGTCTACCTTTGACTGTACAAACTCAAAACTATTTTGTACAAACATTTTTTTTTTCTGGGATTTAGCAATCCTGTGAATCACTAAACTAATATTTAGTTGTATGACCACAGTTTTTTAAAACTGCTTGACATCTGTGTGGCATGGAGTCAACCAACTTGTGGCACCTCTCAGCTGTTATTCCACTCCATGATTCTTTAACAACATTCCACAATTCATTCACATTTCTTGGTTTTGCTTCAGAAACAGCATTTTTGATATCACCCCACAAGTTCTCAATTGGATTAAGGTCTGGAGATTGGGCTGGCCACTCCATAACATTAATTTTGTTGGTTTGGAACCAAGACTTTGCCCGTTTACTAGTGTGTTTTGGGTCATTGTCTTGTTGAAACAACCATTTCAAGGGCATGTCCTCTTCAGCATAGGGCAACATGACCTCTTCAAGTATTTTAACATATGCAAACTGATCCATGATCCCTGGTATGCGATAAATAGGCCCAACACCATAGTAGGAGAAACATGCCCATATCATGATGCTTGCACCTCCATGCTTCACTGTCTTCACTGTGTACTGTGGCTTGAATTCAGAGTTTGGGGGTCGTCTCACAAACTGCCTGTGGCCCTTGGACCCAAAAAGAACAATTTTACTCTCATCAGTCCACAAAATGTTCCTCCATTTCTCTTTAGGCCAGTTGATGTGTTCTTTGGCAAATTGTAACCTCTTCTGCACATGCCTTTTTTTTAACAGAGGGACTTTACGGGGGATTCTTGAAAATAGATTAGCTTCACACAGACGTCTTCTAACTGTCACAGTACTTACAGGTAACTCCAGACTGTCTTTGATCATCCTGGAGGTGATCATTGGCTGAGCCTTTGCCATTCTAGTTATTCTTCTATCCATTTTGATGGTTGTCTTTCGTTTTCTTCCACGTCTCTCTGGTTTTGCTCTCCATTTTAAGGCATTGGAGATCATTTTAGCTGAACAGCCTATCATTTTTTGCACCTCTTTATAGGTTTTCCCCTCTCTAATCAACTTTTTAATCAAAGTACGCTGTTCTTCTGAACAATGTCTTGAACGACCCATTTTCCTCAGCTTTCAAATGCATGTTCAACAAGTGTTGGCTTCATCCCTAAATAGGGGCCACCTGATTCACACCTGTTTCTTCACAAAATTGATGACCTCAGTGATTGAATGCCACACTGCTATTTTTTTGAACACACCCCTTTCAACTAATTCAACTAATTGCCCAATTGCACAGCCTTAAGAGCGTGCATATCATGAATGCTGGGTCTCATTTGTTTTCTGAGAATCTACTGAACCTACTGGTAACTTGTTTGCCACGTAGCAATAAAAAAATATACGAAAAACCTTGATTATTCTGGTTAGTCACATTGTACTGCTATTATTTTGAACAATACTGTACATATATAGAATGTATGTATGTAAGAGAAGAATGCATGTATGTGCGAGAGAGAGTATGTATGTATGTGCGAGAGAGATTATATTGGAAACGGAAGGCGTTTAGTTGAAACGGAAGGCGTGTAGTGGAAACGGAAGGCAGGTTAGGTGTGATCAGACTCACAGTGACAGGTCTTGATCAGGATGGCTGAGGTAGATGAGGCAGCCGCAGAAGTATTTTAGCAAGCTATCTGGGTTTTAAAAAATACATAAATAAATATTATCATCGTTAAAAGGTTGCATGGCCTCGTCATTTGAGCGAGTTGTGATTGAGGACGCGAGCTTAGCCTCAGTCATGTTGCCAGATATACGTATTATAAGCGTCCAAGGATTTTTTATTTTTTTTTTTCATTTAATTTAGGAAGTGAATTAAGGGGGAGGCAGCAAGTTAGGGACATCGATCTCTTTATATTATTTAAATAACCCAAGTCAGAGATTTGTAAAGATAAGATTACAGAAGAAGATGATGGAATTAAAAAAATGAAATCTGGAATTCAACAGAGCTTACTTAGAGTTGGCCAAAGGTGCATATATTAGATCTCGGGCAAAATGGCTTGAGGAGGGGGAAAGAATTCTAGCTATTTTTTTGCCCTGGAAAAAAGAAATGGTCAGAGGAAAGCTCTTTCAGCACTTAACATCGATGGAGTTACCTCTAAAGACCCCCCAAAAATATCAGAATTTGTTACCAAATTTTTTAGCAATCTTTACAACTCTAAATTTAACTATGACAGCTGTGAAAAATTAATTGATACAATCAAACACCATATTACAGTTATTGATAATGAGTTTAGTCAAATTTGTGACGCTGATTTGTCAGTAGATGAAATTAATCAAGCTCTGCACTCAATGAAAAAAGGTAAATCCCCTGGTATTGACGGGCTTTCATTAGAATTCTATCTTCACTTTTGGGATGAATAAGGAATGCATCAGTCAGGGAGAAATGACCTCTACAATGAAACAGGGAGTTATATCCCTCATACCCAAGTCAAGCAAGGACCCATTATTAATGGACAATTGGCGACCTATTACTTTGTAAACATTAGATTATAAGATTTTAGCCTCTGTTTATGCTAAAAGATTAAGTACTGGTCTAAATAACATTATTTCATAATGTCAGTCTGGATTCATGAAAGGCCGTCATATATCTAATAATATAAGGTTAGTATTAGATGTGCTGGATTACTCTAACTTAATTCATTCAGATGGTCTAATACTTTTTCTAGACTTTCAAAAAGCTTTCGATTCCATAGAACTGTCACAGTGTCTGGTCTGTGTATCCCTGGGTGTCAACTAGAGGTCTCCCTTCCCCTTATCGTCACTGTTCATTGTTTTCAGCTGTTTCCACTTACATCGTTTGCACCTGTCTTTAAATACCTGGTTTGTTTCAGTCTGTGTTACGGAGTCCTTGCCTCATGTTATCCGTAGTCTCTATCTTCCCTTGTGTTCTGTCTGTTCCTCGTTGTTTGGATACTCTGGTTTTGACACGGCTTGAACTGTATACCCCTTTGGATTTGCCCTTAAATAAAGATTCATACCTGCATTTGGTTCGCTCTCCTCGTTCCTGTATCACCGTACGTGACAAGAACACAAATTTATTTTTCGCACTCTAGAGTTATTTGGATTTGGTAATTAATTTATTAACACTTTAACCATGTTTTATAGAGATATTAACAGCTCAGTGATCGTTAATTTTGATACGTCCAAAAGGTTTGACATCCATCGTGGAGTCAGACAGGGCTGTCCAATCTCCCCGTTTTTTTATTTCTTTTAGCCACTGAACTACTTTGTCTAAGGATTAACCAAAATGATAGTTTGTCAGGAATTTCTATATTTGATCGTGAGTTTAAAATTGCTCAGTTAGCTGACGACACCACATTATTTTTGGAGGATAAAAAGCAGTTACCTAATGCTCTGGAATTGGTGGATAAATTTTCATGTGCTTCTGGTCTAAAACTTAACATTTCGAAATGTGAAATTATTTCAATTCATGATAAAGATGAGACATCATTGGAAGGGATACCAGTTAAAAACTGTATAAAATATCTAGGTATCCATATCACTAAAAATCCAGTTACCAGACATATTTTAAACTTTTCTGATAAAATGACAAAAACTAAAAATGTCTTTAACATCTGGCATCAGAGAGATCTTTCTTTATACGGCAGAGTCCTCTTATCTAAGGTGGAAGGGCTTTTCTCACTTTGTATACCCTGCTCTCTCTTTGTTTATCAATTATAAAGCTATAAGGGAAATTAACAAAATATTTTTAGATTTCATTTGGAAAAATAGGCCTCACAAATTGAAAAGAGAAGTACTCTCTAATCCCAGAGGTGAAGATGGCCTTGATTTTTTTGGATTTTGCTGATACTATAAACACCTTTAAAGTAAACTGGCTGAAAAGGTGCCTTGTGAATCCAGTGTCGTTATGTTTTTTTTATTCCTAATAATATCTTTAACAAACTCGGTGGCCTGTCTTTCCTATTAAAGTGCAACTTTTTGCCTAGCAAGTTACCCATCTCCTTATCCAATTTTCATCAGCAATGCCTTCTCTCATGGAAATTGTGTTTTGTCCATAGCTTTTCCCCCCACAAAGTTCTCCTTTGGAATAATGCGGATATAATCATTAGAAATAAATCTCTCTTTTTCCTAGATGGTTTAACAATAATTTTAATTGCATTCTATCTGTCTTTGATGATTCTGGTCGTATTCTAACCTATAAGGAATTCTTGAATCTCCATAACTTTCCAGTTCCACCAAAGGAATATAACACCTTGATAAAAGCTATCCCAGCAGGCTTAATTCAATTAACTAAAAATCACCTTAACTTCAGTAAAGGTATTAGTGTTTATCCGGCTTTACGCCTGGGCGAGATACATTTTTTAGATAAAAAATGCAACAATAGATATATTCGCACAATTTCTCAAATGAAGAGAAAGATTACTCCAAGGGGTAAATTCTATTGGGGATCCCTTGTAACAAACATTATTTGGAGAAAGACCTGGCTTTTGCCTAGTAAATGTTGTGTATCCAACAAAGTTAAGGAAATTCATTATAAGAATCTTCATAAAATCTATCCGGTTAATTTATCCATCTCTAAATATTCTGATATTGATGAAACTTGTTCTTTTTGTGGTTTTGTGGAGGAAACTATCACCCATTTATTTTGTGAGTGTAATGTAACCAATAGATTTTGGGCTGAATTAAGTGCTCTTGTTTTTGGCCCTACAAATTTCACCCACACTTTCATTCTCAAAGAGATTATCTTTTATTATGAAAACCCAAAGCTGATGTCCCTTGAACAAGTTGTTTTGTATGCAAAATTCTTCATTCACAAGCAGAAATGGCTTAAGTCTCCTTTGAGTTTCCCTCTTTTTCTTGCTGACCTTCATTTTTTTTTTATTTCATCCCTTAGACTTATAAATAACAAAAAAAAGTGCAAGTTTTTTGATGCATTATGATGATTTATTCAAAGATATGACTTAACGTTGTTATGCTTTTCTTTTCTTTTCTTTTCTGTATGTATAATTACATAATGTGCTGTATGCAACTCCAAGATATATATAAATATACTGTATATATGATAGATAGATAGATAGATAGATAGATAGATAGATAGATAGATAGATAGATAGATAGATAGATAGATAGATAGATAGATAGATAGATAGGAATGTCCCATCTTTCAAATATTCATCATCTCTTTCGACAACACACATACACACGCTTTAAAAGGTCTTGAAAGAAACAGTGTTTGGATTATGTATGTGACCCTCTAGTCATTTCTCACGTGAAACAAAGCCCCATTAAACCCCATGTCGTAGAGCTTTGAGGGAATTCTGTGGAAACTAGATTTGTGCTTGCTGCTGTTACATTTAACTGTGTTGAACAAGTCATTTTACCAAAATTAATAACTAAATAAGAGTCATGATATTAATAAATTACATTTTCTCTCTGAAATGGCAAATAATAATAATAATAATAATTAATACAAAACACTTTATTTGTATATAAAATCACTGATGACAGCTGCTAAATAAAAATGAATACATTTATATAAAAATAAATGTAATCAATTTACATAAAAATAAGTAAATGCAGCTATTACTAAATTTGGCCATACATGTTCTGAATACATTGACCTAAAATATTAGGCTATATATGAACTATGATTAACAACATATAAGATCTCTAATTTATATTAAATATAGTTTAAAAGATAAAAATGTAAAACTAATTAAAAACAAAATAACCCCAAAGGACTGCTGGTACCATACAGTATTTATCATAGAACACTCTTAAAATAAAGGTTCCAAGTTGACTTTTGTTTTTATTAAATAAATAATTAATTAATTTATTATTATTATTATTATTATTATTTTCATTGCCAAAAAGTCATAGCTCTCACGAATATAGCTAAAATGGTTTGTGATAGAACCATTTTTTATGCTTTGCTGAAGCTAAGAATCAACAAAAGACCTTAATTTTAAAGAGTGAATGATGGAATCCTTCCAGAAACAGATAAGATCCTCTTTGATTAACTGATCAAAGTAGAATCTGATAACTGTTCTAACATTTGATGCTTTTATCTCAAAAAAATCCTGAAATCCTTTTAGCAATCCTTTCCTTTAGGATTTATGTGTGTGTGTGTGTGTGTGTGTGTGTGTGTGTGTGTGTGTGTGTGTGTGTGTGTGTGTGTGTGTGTGTGTGTGTTTAAAGATTGTATATCATAAAATGCTCACCCAGATTGACAAAGCTCATCACCGGGTCGGCATCATTGAGGAAGCGACTGTCCTGTTGGGTCACCATCGGGTACACGAACCGATTGTAGAGATCAAGCATGAACATGGGAGCCGCGGTGTGCCTCTCGTGCAGGAGCGGACGGGGCCGGTGCGGCAGCCCGAGGATGGAGAGGATCTCCCGCTGCATCTCCCTGCGCTCCTGGCTCTTCAGCCGCCGCTGCATGAAGCTGAACTGGATGTCATTATCCAAAGTGAAGTTTGCGTGCATTGCCTCCGCGAGCACGGAGCAACCACACGCCACAATCAAAGCTGAGATCAGACGCACTGGAATCATATTTAATAAGTTCTTCTTAAAAAATAATAAGAATGTGTCCTCATGTGACATAGCTTTAAGTCTAGCTACTCCATTTTATTATTATTATCATAATGTTGAGCTGGTTTTAAATCCACTGAATGTGTTTAATAATCCAATCAAGAGATGAATCCAGTTGCATTGATGTTCTCGCTGCTTCTGCTGCTGATGTCTACACGCTTTAAACAGCGCGCTGAAGCTCGTGGGTGGGGCGCGCGCACATGGGCTGTCTTTTGGTAAACAACAGAAATTATGTCCTAATTAGTACAGAAGACACATTTAGTACAGACGCCTTTGGAAATTAACCATGGCTTTATTATAGTAAAAAGCGCAACCGTGTTGTTGTTGTTTGGTTTGTATTTTTCGCAGATTGATTAACCACAGTTTTACTAGCCTACAAATAATTAAACTATGGTTAGTGTAACAAAAACACAGGTAATTTGTGTTAATAACGATTTTAACCATGTTTGCAATTGCTTTATACAGTTAGCAACTTTTTGTGGAAAAAAAAAAAATAATAATACTATGAACTGTCTTTTTGTAAACAACAGCATGAACTATTAAAAACATGAGAATATGTCCTAATAAGTAAAGACACATTTGTATACATTCATCATTATATTTAGGGATCATTTTTAAAATTGGGATAGATCTGTGATACGTGCTGATTTTATTATCACATAAATAAATAAATTTATGTTTGCTAACTTTCTATTGTTCGCTAAAGTTGCATTATTTTTTTTAAGTAAGTAAATAAATAAACAATCTTTTTTTTCTAAAACCGAATGTTTGTCACAAATGTGTTTTTGTGGCATTAAGTTCATATGGTAAACCTTGCGTAATTTATTATTACATAAATTACTATTATTACAGTGAAACTGAACAATCTTTTAGTGACCATAGTTATTAACAGATGTTTACAAATATTAAAATTTGTTTAAAATATTATTGTACAGTTGTAACAATAGCTGTTGTATTTTAGCATAAACATTTGTTGTACATTCCTCAGGTCCATAACAGAATATTGCTTTATTTTTTCGATGTTCGTAATTGTAACCTTATCCGTCTGAGCACACAATTACCATCTGACCTGATCAATGAAAACCCCAGCACATCCTTGACCTGTAGCCCAGCAGGGTTTAACATGCTGCTCTCTCCGTCTGCCTTGATCTCCGTACGATTGGACCAAACATCAGGAGAGTCATGACAGGACCCTGTCGGGGACTCTGAAAGACAGTTCAGTGACAGCTCCAGCATGGAGATCTGACATATTGCTGACCGCCTGCTGTGGCATCAGCCCCACCCTCCCTCCCAGTCTGCCTGCACCCTTCAGCCCGAGCCAGAAGGTCAAACGAGTCCCACACCCTGGTTAGCTCATACGTACAGCCCAATGCTGAAAGGCACCAGTGATCTCACCAGCAGCTCTCTTTGTCCTATTAGTCTTTCCCAGAAACCTTTCCTCTGCAAACCTGCTCTGTGTCTGAGTGTCCGAGGAGAAAGCTGTCCCAGGGTCTGTGATGAGGCTGGCAGACCCACCCCCAAAAAAATACCTGCAGACATCCAGATCATTTCACTGCAAAGGACATATTTTTCTCCCTTTGAAGCTGCCTCTCCTCTTTTTGAGATCATAATGTGTACCTAAATGAGCAAGATCTGCTGTGTGTGTTTAAATGTAAACTGTCAGGAAATAATTACATTTGAATTCATCATGAGAATAACAAGACATCGACTTTAATCAACATTATTTGTAAAGCCTGACGTATGAAATAGTCAGAAAAGGTCTTTTTGAAATGGAACAGTTTACTTTTGTACAACAGGTTTTTCAGCAACATTTTCTATCTATCCATCCATCCATCCATCCATCCATCTATCTATCTACTTTATCTATCTATCTATCTATCTATCTATCTATCTATCTATCTATCTATCTATCTATCTATCTATCTATCTATCTATCTATCTATCTATCTATCTATCTATCGATCCATCCATCCATCCATCCATCCATCTATCATCTATCTATCTATCTTAACAATACAGATTGTAAAAGCAACTTTACAGCATTAAACAGGAAAATAGTTTATCAATAATGCAATAATATAAATAATATAAAATGAACCAGGTTGTTGCCTTTTTGTAATATGGTTTAGTGCTTAAATATTAAAATGAAGAAAGTGATGAATATAAAGCTATCAAATGCATTTTTTTTTCTTTTTGGATAATTCATTAATTTGTGGTCAGTTCCTCCCATTCTACCTATTAGCCCCAGGGAATTAAAGAGCTTGTGTCCTCTCACCTGGTTTAAACAAGCCAGAAAACAGGCAACATTGAAGCTGATCCCCCAAAAATGTGAACAAACGACAAACGAAACAAGCATTTGTCAGGTGGGATCTCTCAAACTAGACCATGTAGCAAACAAAGCAAGCAGCCAATATTTAAACAAGCTCTTAAACTTATTTGGATTTGTCTTTCAACCTGCTTTTGTTTTGCGCTGCTCTAGATTTGGATTAATCACTTCCATATTTTTCTCCTTCATAAATCACTTTGGATAAACACATCTGCTTTAGTATCAAATAATATGCAAAACGAAACAAAAAAATCTCTCAAATAAACTAAAAAGTTAATATATATATATATATATATATATATATATATATATATATATATATAGATAGATAGATAGATAGATAGATAGATAGATAGATAGATAGATAGATAGATAGATATTGCATGCATCATTCATTTTAGAGTTTGTGGAATTCAAAGGTTTAGGAAGACTAAAGCAACACTTCACACTTTATGATGGGATATTTTGCACCAGAGACATTTTTGGGTTGGGGAAGGCTCTTTTTAATATGAGCTGTTGATTGGGAGATTATCTCACGACTGATAATTCATGACTTGTGTTTCTTTGTGCTAAAACAAAGAGCTGGGAGGCGTCCATGTGCTGACAACACATTCAGTCATGCTACTCGACTTACAAACTCAAGATATGTGCTAATGTAGTCACACAAGTAGGCGCTAATTGACAGTGCGAGCAAGTTTGTCCGTCTCCAAACGTGACCTCTCTGCCCCCACACATAGCTACGTGTCCATGCATGGATAGCATGATGAAATTAATAATAAAAACAATGCCACTGTTAAATCGGGCGAAAATTGTGCTTTGCACAAAAATGAATGCTGAATTTTTTGCTCTTTTTGCTCGTTTTCTTTATGAAGTCAAATCTTGTGCTAACTCTTTTTTACGTGTAATAGCGATATAAAACCAGATAAATGGCCATTTTATTTTAAATAAAAGCACTATTGTTTTGAAAAAGTAAAAAAAAAAAAAACAACAACACTAAATAATGTTCACAGAACTCTTGAAATACTTTAAACTCAGCTATTCGTTAAATATGGAGGATGAGCTGTTATTAAATTTTTTCTCAGTCGCTTTGGTACATTTCTTGAATCAAACTCACAATTTGCAAAACAGTAAGTGCATTTCTCAAAACAACTCGTGCAAATAGCAAAACACCATGGATAACCTGCAAAAGCCAGTCTCCTGCTCAAAATCCTTAGTTAATCGCTCAAAAGTAAATATCTGTGTCAATTGAACATGTCAGTGCCATCGAATGACAAGTCCTTGTGTCATAGTTTACGGATAAGACAGTCAAATTGCTTAGTCATGTTGTCAATATAACAGTGGAGGGATGTTCTGATGTAAACTACTGTATTGAACAGTATGCCATATGCTTATGTATGCCATATATCCATTTCAAAACTACACATTTACACATTACTGTTTGTGGGATGTTGATTGAAAGAGACTGGATAGAATTCCCAGTTACACTTTTACTAGTGGTCTGACCAAAAAAATAAAAAATTAAAAAAAACTTTTACAATGCCATTGTGATATAGAAAAGGAAATATGGGAACAAAGATGAAAATAATTCCATTTTCAGAATGTGTAACTCTTGTGTTGTCCTTTGTCTATACAGTATAAGCTTTCCTACTGAAGATTCATGAGATGAACCTTTGAGCTATTTCAGAGAAATGGTTTATCATTGGTTTATCATCTACATTCTCTTCATTAGTAAAGATTCACTTGCACAATTCATGCCAAATTGACAAAACATCTAATAATAGTGTGTAAAAAGTGTGCTTGGCAGTTTATGACAACTAGATTAACCATTTTGCATTTAATGACTTATATGATGAACTAAAGACTAGATGTTTTGGGGGGTAAGACTATTGCACAGAAAACTGTATAATACACTTTGAGCAACATGACATTAGCAACTGATAATGTAGGAAACCGCAGATAAATGTGCGTAATCAATTGCATGAATGTACAATAGCAATCGCAACTTGTTCAAAAGAATGAGAAACTGGTTTTATGATGTGTATTAATGACTAGATGATGTGGAGGTTGTACAAGTAGTTTTGAAAATTTCATTTCTGTTTTGAAAAATGCACCAAAGTGACTGAGAAAAACTGTAAATGCTTATGTATTCTAAATAATCATTTCAAAAGTACACATTTACACATTACTGTATGTGGGATATTGACTGAAAGAGACTGGATTGAATTCCCAGTTACACTTTTACTAGTGGTCTGGCCAAAAAATAAACCTTTACAATGTCATTGTGATATAGAGAAGGAAAAAGAAATATGGGCACAAAGATGAAAATAAGTCCATTGTCAGAATGTGTAACTCTTGTGTTGATCTCTGTCTGTACAGTATACTGTTTCCAACTGAAGATTCATGAGATGAACCTTTGAGGTATTTCAGAGAAATGGTTTATCATTGGTTTATCATATACATTCTCTTCATTAGTAAATATTCACTCGCACAATTCATGCCAAATTGACAAAGTTTAATAATAATGTATAAAAAAAATTTTTTTAAAAAAAGTGTGCTTGGCTGTTTATGACAACTAGATTAACCATTTTGCATTTAATGACTTATACGATGAACTAAAGACTAGATGTTTTGAGGGGTAAGACTATTGCATAGAAAACTATATAATACACTTTGAGCAACATGACATTAGCAACTGATAATGTCGGAAACAACAGACAATTGTGCATAATCATTTGCATGGATGTACCAAAGCATTTGCAACTTGTTCAAAGAAATGAGAAACTGCTTTTTTGATGTGCACAAGTCACACAATGATGTGAGAACTGAACAGGTAGTTTTGAGAATTTCAATTCTGATCTGAGAAATGTACCAAAGTGACTGAGAAAAACTGTAAAAGAAGGCTATTTCAAATTTAGCCTTTACTGCCACCTTTCGGACAAGTTATCTAAAAACAAAGAGAATAGTCAACGTGTTATGTATTATGCTAGTTATGTCGCTTTTGATGAAAAATTATATACCAATTTTTGTTTAATAATAAAGTAAAATAATTTCATTTTAAAATCCGAATATTACCGTTGTAATAAGTAAGCTATCTAAGTCAATTTAACCATAAAACTGCTCTTTCTGCCCAGAGGAAGAAGAATCTAATCTATTTCACATTTATTATATTTCTGTTTTATCTGATTCTAAACAATTCTGGCTTTAAATATCAGCTTCTCTATTTCTAGTGTTCCACCTGCTCTGTCGTATTTCCACCAGTAAGGTTATTTCCCATTCTGATATTTCTGACAATAAGGAGTTAGATGATGTCTTAAAATTTATAATGGGTAGCCTAAATAACATATCCATAAAGCTAGATAGCCTACCTTAAATTAAAACCCAGCTGCAAAGTAATTTCTTGCATTATTTTGATTATTATATTATTTTATTAGAATACTAAATAAATAAATGCATTATACTATCACTATTAAAACAATATTTTCTTTTTATGGTTATATTTAATGAGTCACACTACGTGCAGTGTGAGTGCCTAACCAAAGCTCCAAGTGCTCTCATGAAAACCAGACAGCACCCCTGTCTCTTTCAGAGGTGGGAACTGAACCGACTCTGACGTCATCGCCTCAGTCTGCGCACGCGCACGGAGTATAAAACGCGGGTTCGCATGTTCTTTCTTCCCAGTTCCTTCTTTCTTAGCCAGGGTAAGCAAAATTCACTTTGTGGTTGTTGTTTTTTCTTTTTCTATTTTAGTACACTAGAAGTCTTCTTTTAAAGCATATTAGAAAGTCATTTAGCAAACCACTATGTGGAAATTTGGTAAGGTTGAAACTTTACTTTTAGGATTTTGGTGGTTGCTGCTGACCACGTGGCGCGTTTTCGGTGCACGCGGGAATGATGAAAATTTCACTGGCTTAGTTTTATATTGATTATGCACATAATGTTAATAAACCGGTTAAACAAGTTAATCCACGTTTCAACGCTGCATACAGGCCATTTAAGTGTCTTTGCAGTAGGTTGTTTAGTTGCTTAACTACCTTATGTTACTTCGTTTTACGTTATTTGTTTGTTTTGCAGTATGTGGGCTGTTGGACCATGGAGTTGTGCTGTAGTGCTTACTCAGACTCTGGTGAGTTTAGATTTACACTAGACTTTGCTCTAAGACTTCTGGTAGCGATGATGACTTATCTTTTTTCCCCAGCAGACCGACACTGTTGACCCTTTCTAACAAATAAGCCAAATGCTCTGAGCAACCATGTAGCTGCCACAATCTGGTAATTGTGGTTTTTAAGGTCACTGACCTACTACTATTCCAACAGATCATACTGGAGCCGAATGGATGACCTCAAATTCATCAGACTTTGTTTCATAAGTCATTCACACCTTTAAAACAGGTAAAGTTGAACACGTTTTTTGGCACATTTGGTTGATATTTACCAGGTGCATATGATGACTGATCTTTTTTCCCCAGCAGATCGATAGTGTTGACACTTGCTCTGAACTTTAAGCCAATTTATCTGAAGCACCATCAAAGTTGCCTGGTATAAAAGATATTGCTTTTTATTTTTTTCTTGACCATGAGCCCTCTCTTTATCTTTCCAAAGGAAGAATTCTGGAGGACCAGAGGGACATCACATGATGAGTGACCTTTGAATGGCCACATGTGAAGGTATATTTCAGTGTATTTTGTGTATATTCTTCCGTTCACTAACTTGGGTTTCATCAATTTAAGTTTTTTTTGTTTTCTTCCTAGGCATTTGAGAGCCCTTCATTTTGAAGACTCTGCACTGTCCATGTGGAGAAGTTGAAGTACATAATGGCCCTTCAGTCCAGTGTTTACCAGTTATGGGGGGAAAAAAGCCTTTTATTCATGGGAGTTGACCTACTGTTCTAACATGGTGTTTTTTTTTTTTTTTTTTTTAAAGCCCAATTTTCTGCCTACGAATTATTGCTTGTATTCTATGTAAGTGCAAATTGTATTGCGGCTTGAACTTGCCTCTCTTTCTTCAGTAAAACTATTAAACCATGAACTGACTTCTGCATTCATAAACTTGTTCATTCATCTGTGGCCTTGAGGTGAGATGTAAATTTAGCAGAACCATTATCTGAATGAAACCAGTAGTTGGTTAGTGGAAGTCTTCTGGTCATTCAACTTGAGCAAAACACAAATAAACAATGTAAGACTACTGTAGGTTAAGTGATTAAAACCCTAGAACTTAAAGAATTGGTGGATCTAACCAATCACATGTGGTTGCTTTGTCACCTCAAGGTAAATTGTACATTCAACCAGAGTAGAACGTGTCTTGATGTACTAGAGACGCACACCAGAATCATTCTACTGTCTATTTAAAGTATTTTTGACACCAAGCAGTAGAGTTTAAATGTTTATTCTTTCATCTTATAATTGTCTCAAACCTTACTTTAAAGTTTTACATTAGTGGACCGTACACCTAAAATTGGAATAACTGACAGTATTTTACTGGACAGCGGAAAGACCATTCACACTCCACTTTGAACTATTTAAATGTAGTTCCCATGTGTGTTCCATGTAGACTCCATTTGATTCAAAGAAAGTAAAACCGAAATTAATCATGCACACTTTTGTACAAAATATACAGGTGTCTTGTAAGACATTGGATCTATGTACAAGACATCTCACAATAAAAAAAACCTGTTACAAGAAAATCCACCCAGTGCTACAATAATTCAATCTTTTGAGTCTGTAGTGATCGTCCGTGTAACAGCCATCGATTATGAACCAAATAACCTGAAAACACACACAAGAACACTTTAAAATATGCAACAACTCTTCACAAAAACAGTTTGTTTGCAATAGTGCATAAAGGTGAATATTAAAAGAGCATTAAAGTAGAATACACAATATTTATTTTAAAAGGCAATACTCACAAGATCATGCAAAACATGATGAAAATGTTCCAGAGAGCAATGAATATACGAAAGTACCGTAGACTCAGCAAAAACTCTCTAATGTTGTCACCTAAAGACAAACAATGCATAATAATAATAATATAATAAATGCAGCATCTTTGATCTAATATTTAATATATTTCATAACAATATATTCTCGGTCCATCCAATGATAGAGTTAGGGTCTCTGTAATGAACTGTAGCTGTCTGTTCACCGTCTTATTAAATATATGTCATACTGTCCCAATAATATTCAATTCACTATTATTTAATAATGCAGCGTTAATGAATTGTTGTTGTTACCAGTTCTGGACAGTCCAGATTCATCGCCAAACCCTTGAGACGGCGTTTCTCTCTTCTTTCTGCACACAGACAGTGAACGACACGGATAAGAAAAAAACAATCATCCAAATGGAAACCGACAGATAACTTTTGTGTTTTCACTCACAGTTTAAAGTTGAGCACAGCTCCGGCGTTCACGAGCAGAGTGCTGAAAACACACGGAAGTAAGGAAATGTGTGACGTGGAGAGGAAAACACACTACTCTTACACTCTGACAGCAGTACACTACACATATAAACATCACCAATTACTTCCTATTTAAGAATAACGTGAAATCTATGCTTCTTTAAAAATAAATGAATGTAGAATTTACCCAAAAATGATAAGATCTCCAATCATTTTGGCTGATTATATGCACCTCGGTTAGTCCTCTTCTTCTTCTTCTATATTTGTTTGAGTTCAATATGAGTCGTATTAGTTCTTCATCGCCACCTGGCGCCAGATACACAACACGACAATCCTGTCTGCGAAAGAGGCATGAATAGATTGATGGATAGAGGGTAGTTACAAAGACTTCCAGTTACTTATTGCATAAAAATTTGTGTTGCATTTTAAACGTCTTCCATAGTAACATATAGCATACATATATCATGCTACAGTTCATATATCATGCTATAGTAGCCTATCATATTACTTTTATCATTTTTTTTAAAGTTGTACACTGATGTTCTACCTATGTTTAAATTTAAAATGTGCACACATCATACCTGTACATCATAATTGTCTATATTATATTTTGTTTCTGCTTTTTTGTACATTGTCTATTTGTCTATTTTTTTATATTATTCTTCTTCTTATCTGTGTCCTGTCTTGTTACTGTCATTCTGTTGCATTGTGGAGCTTCTGTCACTAAAACAAATTCCTTGTATGTGTAAACATACCTGGCAATAAAGCTCATTCTGATAAGATATTAAATCTGCAGTCGGTAACTTTTGACGCTCTAGCCGTTAATAAACAAAACTGCTTGCGTCTTGCGGAAGAACATCGTAGCCGGAACTACTTCTCTCTGTTTATGTCTATGAAGAATCACAAAGGTACTGGGTCACTCTGCCGCGGTACCCCGAAGCAATCTAAAATAGTCCGAATATAAACACTTATTATAGGTGTACCCTAGTGATAAAAACACGGATTGGAAAATGGATTCATGGTGTACTCGCTTATTATATACATTTTGTAATATTTGAACACAATGAAAGTTACGGACCGCAGCTCTGATTGGTTGTTTCTTACCGGGAGCGGTGTTTTTCTGCAAATGGCAATAGGACCACTGGGAGGAGCCAGAGGAGCTTGATTTTTTAAACAGATTATCTGTCTCATATTCTACTGTCAGGACATAATGACAGGTTTAACAAATATGTAAAAAAAAATTAACAAAAGTTACGTACTGCAGCTTTAAAGGCAAAAAGCCAATACATTAAAATGCTGAATAGCCTATTTGATTAAAATAATAAAATTATACTAATAATTATTATTGTTAATTTAATGCACAGGATTTGTTTATTTTACTAATATTTCCTTTTTATGTTTGAGGGACAATAATGCAGTAGATTAAATATGACAATTCTCAGAATAGTTTTAGCATGTTAATGAAAATGACTACATCCAGATAGCACACATACAGGTCTGCAAGATGTCTGTTAAAGATCACTTCATCTGGAATGCATCTGCTGTGTATAAACATCTAGACATATTTCAGACGTCAGTTTGATGTACATTTCATATCATAAACATCTTAAAATATTTTCTAAATGTCTATTTTTAAAAATATATTTCCAAATGTCCCCTCCCCCTCTGCTATATGTAATTAAGGCGGCAACAGTGGAGTATATGAAGTGTCCAACACTCTTCACTTCATATTTTCAGTAAATTAAGTGCATTATCTGGGTAATTAAAGTGCACTTTTTCTTTTTAGAATTTTCAGTGTGAGCACACACACCATTTATACTAAATGACATAGAGTAGTGCATATGTATGGATTTGGGACGCACCTTACGTTTATAAATTTGGTCTTGGCAGGGCTAGATCTGCTATGCACACTGCTGCTGAGCAAGTATTTGCAACTGCCAATGGATACACATACACACTTCTGTGAGCCTTTAAGATATGCAGCTGCTTTATGAATGGGCATATATAAATTAACAGATCTAGACAGGTGGAGCTGGGGGAGGTGGAAGGTTTAGGAGGAACTCTGATACATTGCTGAATCAGAATCAGCAAATGCCAATCAACTTGTGCTGTTTGGTAAATGTTGTGATTGTTAGCAGATTGCATGTAAAGGTCCTATCAGTCAGCATCATCTAGAGTTTTATGAGTCAGATACAAGAATTTGTTTAAAAACAATAATGGGTGGACCCACTGCTGTCAGGGTCACAGAAGCGGAGCGGAGATGTAGAGGAAGCGGTAGCTCTTCTCGCACACTACATCATGGGCCAACAGCGAGTCATACTCCGCCGATATAAACTACGCAAGCGTCTTCAGCGACCGGGTGAGTCCATGCAAGATTATGTGACTAATCTGCATAACATGGCGCGCTCATGCAATTATAGGACACTTCAAGATCAGATTGTTTGTGATCAGTTTATTAAAGGCATACTATGTGACAAGACTCGAGAAAAACTGTTGTTAGAACCTGACGAATTGACACTAAACCAAGCAGTTGTAATTGCACTGCAAGTGGAGGCTGCTCTGGAATGCTCAACAGTACTTGCTGACGAGCGCCTCCCTGTGGACGTTTCCAAGCAACAGTTGCGATTTTCTTGCCATTCAGGCCACTGCCATTTACCCACAGAAAAGACTGCAGATAGCAATGAAGGTTTTCCAGTGCAGCTTGCACAGTTACAGAGAAACCAACGCAGTTTGAGCTTCTGTGGCAACTGTGGCTCCAGTTTGCACAATTCAAAAGCCCAAAATTGCCCTGCACGTGGACAGACATGCAGGAAGTGTCTAAAAAAATAACTTTGCCAAAGTTTGCCGGTCAGCTCCTGCTACACAAGCAGCATGGAAGAGACTCTCACATGTCCCAAATGTCTACACTGAGAAAAGGCATGTATCAGCTGGCCAGGCAGCTTTTAGGATGTGTACTGTGCTGCTGGAGGAGGCAAGCCTTCCACTCCTGATGGATACGGGAGCAGCGGCATCGTTGCTTAATGCCAGTATGTATCAGAAGGTTTTCTCACATCTGCCATTACAACAGCCCTGCACTTCCCTCTGTGGTTATGACAGCTCTAAGATTGTGATGCTCGTCATTCTACGGGTCTCAGTACGTTATGGCTCTAAACATCTGTCATCATTTCCCTTCTACATTACTGGCTCTGATATCCACCATGTCACCTCCACTGGCAACAGAGATGGCCATCACTTGTTCGACGGACTGGGCTGCCTTACAACATTCACCCATAGGCCTTTGGTTGACCCTGTTGTGCCGCCGGTCATACAGCCCCTGCACAGACTTCCCATAGCCCTGCGGGAAGAAGTTACTGCAGAGCTTCAAATGATAATGGACATGTGAGTTATTGAGCCGGTCAATGCATCTCCCTGGATTTCTAACCTGGTCATTGCAAAAAAAATAAAAAATCAGGCGGAATGCGAGTATTTGTTGACCTGCGCTCTGTAAATAAGGCGGTTATGCCAGACAAGTACCCCTTACCCACAGCTGAGGAGCTGACTGCTTACTTCTATGGTTCAACAGTCTTCTCAAAACTGGACCTGCGCCAAGGTTATCTGCACATGCCACTTCACCCTTCTAGCAGAGATCTCACAGCATTTGTCACACATGTTGGGGTATTTTGATATACTCGTATGCCGTTTGGCCTAAGCTCCGCCCCCAGCTGCTTTCAAAAGGTAATGACCACCATTTTGGCTGGAATTCCCGGAGTTGGAGTATTCCTGGATAATTTAGTAGTCCATGCGCCAGATGTCCAGACCCATAACGACCGTCTCAGCAGGTTGGCCAGTGCTCTCATGGCACATAACCTTACATTAAATGGAGAGAAATGCACTTTTGCAGCCTCAGCCATAGACTTTGTTGTGTACCGCCTCACCTCTTTAGTCAAATATTGAGGCGATACACAGAATCCCAGAGCCCACCTCTTCCTCACAGGTGGCCTCATTTCTGGGCATGAAGGCCTATCACCTTTGTTTCTTGTTTCTTTGTTTCAAACCACGGCACCCCTTCGCCAGTTACTAAAGAAAGAAGAGCCATGGAACTGGACTAGTGCATGCTCCAAGGCCATTAGACCACTAAAGTCCCAGCTTACCACACCTCCTTTCTTACCTCACTTGAATCCCGATAGTCAGCCTATCGTCACCTGCGATGCCTCCGCACAGGCACTGGGAGCAGTGCTGTCACAGATGCAGTATGGAGTGGAAAGACCTATAGCATTTGCCTCCAGAGCTTTGACCCCCACGGAACAGCGCTACTCTGTAGGTGAACACTAGGCCCTTGCTTGTGTCTGGGCAACTGAACGATGGCATCTCTTCCTCTAAGGTCGGCATTTCACGCTCCGCACGGACCATCAGGCTCTGACCACACTCTTGTTGGCCTCTGGCTCAGGTCATAAATCCCTGCGTCTGCACAGATGGGGTGAGCGTCTAAGGCAGTATGACTATCAACTCAAGTTCACGCCAGGGAGGGACAACGTTGTTGCTGATCTGCTATCTCGATCAATTGAGGCACCCACACCAGCAACCTTGCCAGGAAATTATGACATGGAGTCAGACCCGCTACACACCCCTCTGCAAGAATCGGTCTCCTTGGAGCAGCTGCAGAAGGAGTCCAAGTGTGACCCCACACTAACAACACTGCACACATATATATACGCTCAGGATGGCCAACACGGGTGCCCGAGCAGCTAAAATTTTTTGCTTAAGTACAAAATGAACTGTCATGTTGGGGCGATGTGTGTGTCTCTGGAGGCCTTTGTACAGTGGTGCCAAGCAGCCTGCACGCACGCGTCTTATCAATGGCGCATGAGAGGCACTGGGGTATTGTAAAGCTTAAGCAAAGATGCTGAGACCTGGTTTGGTGGCCAGGCATTGATCGTGACATTGAAGGACTGGTCAGAGATTGTGAACCATGTCTACTCAATGGAAAGACTGGACAACCGGTCTCACCCCCTTTGCAGCCTGTTCCATTGCCATCTCACCCATGGGAGCACCTTCAACTTGACATCTGTGGGGAAATTCATGGCCATGGCGTTCCCCACCATCAGCACTTTCTGGTGGTCGTGTATGATCTCCATTCTAAATGGCCTGAGGTAATACCAGCCAGGACAGTTACAACACAGACCATCACTCAGATACTGGAGAGTCTGTTCACTCGCTGGGGCATGCCCCGTGCTATCACTACTGACAATGGGCCGCAGTTTACCTCTGCAGACTTCTCCAATTTCCTGTGCCGTAAAGGAATTAAGCATTTCCGTGCCGCACTCTACCATCCCCAGGCAAATGGTGGGGTTGAAAGATTCAATCAAAGCCTTAAGAATGGCATTCGTGCACACCAGGCCCAGGGGTATACATTCCAAACAGCACTCAACTTAACGCTTATGCATTACAGAGCTAGCCAGCACACCACCACTCAGGCCTCTCCTGCTCTGCTTATGCTTGGCCGAGAGATGGACTTGCCATTGAACAGACTGAGACCACAGGAATTGTCAGCTACTTCAAACCAGAGGTGAATGAAGGCCAACTTTGACAGAAGACACAAGGCCAAATCTAGTAAGATAACAGTTCTAGACTGGGTTCGGGTCCAGAGACCACACCGTAGCAATAAAATGGCATCGTTTTGGTCTGAACCCTTCCAGGTGGATTGTCAGTTAGGGCTTGCCACATTCTTGTTGAGCGATGGTTCTCGCTGGCATGCTAGCAGACTGCAGAAAGTGCCAAACCCTTTCAACTCACACATGTGCTAACAGACAAGTGAGCCTAGTGGAGGGCCAAGACACAGCTCGGTTTTTGCACCACCATCAACGCTGCCAGTAGAACCATTAGCAAGCCGAGTGCATCAAGGTTCCCCTGTCAGGGTGGTCCCGCATCAATCTCCACCAGCTGTGGGGCCTCAACCTCTTTATCCACTGCCTGATGGGAATCAGGAGGGCCAAGAAGTGCCACAGTCAACAGTAACTGAGAGTCGGCAGATTCGAGCAAGAGCTCGTCCCGCATACCTAAAGGACTTTTTCACAGACTTTAATGCTTAGGTGTTTGGTCATTTCCTATAGTTATAGCTTGAGAGAGCACAGTTTTGTTCTTTAAGGGGGGGAGGGGGGGGGGGTTGTGTTCTACCATTAGGTTTTCGGGGTTACGAGGGGGTTAAGTTTTGCCTGCTGTTTTTGCGCATGTGTGTAAGTGAGACAGAACTAGTAAAGTGATTATCCGTTCAGCCGTGTGTGCTCCGTGTTTAATAGCTAACTGAAATACTCCAACATAACAATTACCTTAAGTAACGCATGCGCAAAAACTAATGGAATGCATAGTCGATATAAAAAATTGGATGACGAGTAATTTCTTACTGCTAAATTCTGAAAAAACAGAGGTATTAATTATAGGACCTAAAAACTCTGCTTGTAATAACCTAGAACACTAAGACTTGATGGTTGCTCTGTCAATTCTTCGTCATCAGTTAGGAACCTAGGTGTGCTACTTGAACGCAATCTTTCCTTAGAAAGCCACGTTTCTAGCATTTGTAAAACTGCATTTTTCCATCTCAAAAATATATCTAAATTACGGCCTATGCTCTCCATATCAAATGCAGAAATGTTAATCCATGCATTTATGACCTCAAGGTTAGATTACTGAAATGCTTTATTGGGTGGTTGTTCTGCACGCTTAGTAAACAAACTACAGCTAGTCCAAAATGCAGCAGCAAGAGTTCTTACTAGAACCAGGAAGTACACTGCACTGGCTCCCTATCAAACATCGTATAGGTTTTAAAATATTGCTGATTACTTATAAAGCCCTGAATGGTTTAGCACCTCAGTATTTGAATGAGCTCCTTTGACATTATAATCCTCTACGTCCGCTACGTTCTCAAAACTCAGGCAATTTGATAATACCTAGAATATCAAAATCAACTGTGGGCAGCAGATCCTTTTCCTATTTGGCGCCTAAACTCTGGAATAACCTACCTAACATTGTTCGAGAGGCAGACACACTCTTGCAGTTTAAATCTAGATTAAAGACCCATCTCTTTAACCTGGCATACACATAACATACTAATATGCTTTTAATATCCAAATCCTTGAAAGGATTTTTAGGCTGCATTAATTAGGTAAACTGGAACCGAAAACACTTCCCATAACACCGTATGTACTTTACATCATTAGAAGAATGGCATCTACGCTAATATTCTGTTTCTCTCTTATTCCGAGGTCACCGTAGTCACCAGATCCAGTATGCATCCAGACCAGATTGTGGATCAGCATCTAGAAAGGACCTCTATTGCCGTGAAAGACAGCGGAGACCAGGACAACTAGAGCCCCAGATACAGATCCCCTGTAAAGACCTTGTCTCAGAGGACCACCAGGACAAGACCACAGGAAACAGATGATTGTTCTGCACAATCTGACTTTGCTGCAGCCTGGAATTGAACTACTGGTTTCGTCTGGTCAGAAGAGAACTGCCACCTCCCCCCCCCCCCCCCCCCCCCCTCCTCAATTCTGTCACCGATGGAGTTTCGGTTGCTTGCCGCTGTCGCCTCTGGCTTGCTTAGTTGGGGTCACTTCATCTACAGTGATATCGTTGACTTGATTGCAAATAAATGCACAGACACTATTTAAACTGAACAGAGATGACATCACTGAATTCAATGATGAACTGCCTTTAACTATCATTTTGCATTATTGAGACACTGTTTTCCTAATGAATGTTGTTCAGTTGCTTTAAAGGTGACGACTTGACTTAAGGAATTTGACCACAGAACAAAAAAACAAACATTGTATTGCCATGGTATACTGAACATATCAACATTGGTAAATATTCACTGTTACATAACCAGAATTCCACAGTAATGATTTATGCAACTTGTTTTTCACTTAATAGAATATCAGTTAACATTATTTAAAGAGCAGCCTAACAGTATTGGAACAATCCATATTCAAACATAGCAGCAGCCTATGATTATGTGGTTTTGTTAGTGACATCTTTATGTGGTAAAATGTTTAATTAATTAATATTTTACAAATGCAAGACTGCTAGCTAAACTGGTTTAAAATTAGGTTTTAAACAGGGAATATAATGAGGTCACGACTAGATGACAGATTTTATGCAATGATAATGAAACAATTACATCTGGTTTTGACGATCGGACAAGTTTGATTGATGATCGGCTAATGAGCGCGTGTGACAGTATTGCGTTGATTTCACCTCTGTAGTGCGCCCGAGCTCGTGCTGTGTATTAATAGGCATGTGCATGTGAGCGGAGTCTTTCACTCGTGCACACTGCGAGTCTCTTGAAGATCTGTTCATGCGGTAGGGTCAGAACATCATGGAGGTGCTGGATGTCCTAAATCTGGGCGAAATAGCCCAGTATTTCTCGAAAATGGCGATGTTTCCTGTTTTTGATTTAGCTTATTATATCGTGTCAATAATCTACCTCAAATATGAACCAGGTAAGTGGAATTCTTCTCTAGGGATAACAACAGAATATTGCGCTTGAGCGTTATATGGGTCATATTTAAATTACGTTTTTTATTTATTTATAATTCTTTGCGTTTGCACGTGGATCAGTGTGGCATATGACTGAATAAACAGCGTTAAATATGAAACAAGCCAGAAGATGATTATTATTGTTTTCAACAAGTGTTATGTAATTTGTCCTAGAGTTTATGTCATATGGCATTGTGTTTGCAGTATGCAGAACAGTCCTACGTGCGTATTTTAATATTTTATCAATGTCTCCGCGTCTCATTCAGCATTTCTTTATTTTGGGGTGGTAATAGTTTTCCCACTCTTGAAGAGCCTCCTCGAAACACGATAGAGTCCGTGCACATTCCACTGCGAGTCTCACTGCAATAAATAGAAGCGCCCTAAATAGTCAGCAACAGTGGAAAGGACAAAAAGAAGCCCAGTAAATTTGTTAAGCAGATTTAGGACGAATCATATCTGAATTATGTCCAAGTCTTATTTCACAATAGTTTATTTCATATATATATATATATATATATATATATATATATATATATATATATATATATATATATATATATATATATAATTTGTATTGTTGCAATATTTTAATGACTATTAAGCACCTTTTATTTCCGAAATATTAAATATTGCCATAAATCTTGACGTTTTACTTGGGACTTTTTAATTCCTATTATTCTCAATCATGATACTACCATTGTTTATGTAAGCCAATTTTAAAATTTTAATGTTTTATATTTTGGTAGGCCTAAATAATCTTTCAGTATTTTAATGAAACTTAAATTTTATAAAAAAATCAGTTTTTTTTTTTTTTTTTTTTTTTTGGTTTTACACTTATGAGAATCAATTATTTGCATTGCAGTTAGGACAATGAGATATTTTGGCATTATGGCATTGAGAAAGATTTTTTTGCAATAATGTGAAGGAGAATGAATTTATTTATTTATTTATCTGGCAATGTAATTTGATTGAGGGGAATTGTGATTAACTGTTAAGGGAATATTATAACAATACAAACAAACAAAACAACAAACAAATAAATATATAAGCCACATGTAATTTTTTTTTTTTTTTTTTTTTGAGTGAAGTATCAATTAGACCATTAGTGGTCATCCAGTATTAATGTTTTAGGATTTATTTTTATATGTTTTCATTTAATGAGATGCCTGATGAGAACAGAGTAGAGATAATTCTGTCAATTAACATTGCGTCAGTATTTCAGATATACCAGGGCTATTATAAAATAGCTATTTCATTACACCATCACACAGTTCACAAACTTGTGATAAAGCATATAGATGGTGAAGAATGTTTTGTGAATATCCACCACTTTGCGCAAACATTAGCCAGTTGCTAGCTGAAGCTGATCCTGACAGCTGTTTGTGCGAGCTGGAGGTCGTGGGGTGAAACAGGCCTGCAGTTTGAGACCAATGAGAAGCTTTAGGCTTCTGTTTATATTTAGGCCACATCTGACCAATACTACACCTGTTCTGTAAAATGTGTTCATCCCTGGAGATTTCAGAGGACCTTTAGATATACCACATCTCTTAGTGGTGTCAACCTAACACTGCTTTAGAGAAATAACAATCGTATTTAAAAAGTAAAAGTAATGCTCCTGTAAAAATCTGTTAATTGGTTCATTCTCTTACTATGTATGTATATGTATGTTTTGACAAACTTTGTGCAATAGCTGGAACAAACTGGAGGGAAAAATGTGTTTTCAAACATAATTAGATGATTTCATTTAGATTTAAATGATACTCATGGGACATTTTGGACTTCACTGTTTTTTTTATAAATGTACACATGAAGAGTTTTCAGACTTTATCTGAAATTTCCTTCTAAAACGTAATATTTTCTATATTTCTAATATTATCAGGCTCGGTAATTTTAATTTAATGGGAATGTGTCGGTTCTTTTTCTATGCTATTATAGTGAAATAACTGAACATATAAATGACAAAAATGCTAATATGATATGAAATTATTTCAGATGTCACTTAGAGGCGTCACTTTTGCGTCTGAACTCTTCACGTGTAAATGTCAAGTGCTGAAAAGTGATCTGTAATGTCTGTGTTGATCAGGTGCTGTGGAAGTGTCCCGTAAAAGCCCAGTGGCCTCATGGCTTTGTGCAATGCTCTACTGCTTTGGGAGCTACATACTAGCAGACATCATGCTCGGTGTGTCTCCCATCGACTACTTCCATAACAACAGTCACATCCTCCTGGCCTCCGCTGTGTGGTGAGGATCTGTCAATGCGTCAGTGCTTGTACACTTCATATATAACACTTCGAAGATCACTTCAAAATAGACTTTTAAGATACATCTGCATATAAAATCTGAAAAGCATCATTAACCAGTTATATCATGATCATTTTACCTGATTATTTGCACCATTGATCAGTTCATAACATGATAATTTTAATAAATAAATACATTATTATTATTATTATTATTTTTTTAAATAACCATGTCTGTTATTGATAAACCAATGAATGAAATACATATTCTGATTATGAACTCTTGATCTTATAAAGCTAATAGTTCAACTAATATTACTGAGAGTCAAAGTATTATTATAAAACACACCATTTTAACTCTATTATAAATAATCCATATATGCGGTGTTCTGTATTAATGTGGTAAGTTGCTAGGCCGCTATAAACAGCTAAACTCATTGTGTTGCGTCCCTAAATAACAACTTTGTCCTTGGAAAAGCAGTTGTAAAGACTAATAGCTGCGTGAGTGTATCATAATCAGTGCTGTCAAATGATTAATCGCGATTAATCGCATCCAAAATAAAAGTTTTTGTTTACATAATATATATGTGTGTACTGTGTATATTTATTATGTATATATAAATACACACACATGAATGTATACTTAAGAAATGTTATGTTTAAGAAAAATATATTTTGTGTGTATATATGTATATTAATATATATAATATACATTATATGTGACCCTGGTCCACAAAACCAGTCTGAAGTCGCTGGGATATATTTTTAGCAATAGCCAAAATGGGTCAAAACGATACATTTTTATTTTATGCTAAAATCATTAGGATATAAAGTAAAGATCATGTTCCATAAAGATATTTTGTAAATGTATTACTGTAAATACATCAAAACGTAATGTTTGGTTAGTAATATGCATTGCTAAGAATTCATTTGGACAACTTTAAATGTGATTTCCTCAGTATTTAGATTTTCTTTTGCCTCAGATCCCAGATATTCAAATAGTTGTATTTCAGCCAATTATTGCCTGATCATAATAAATATTATTTATTCGGCTTTCAAAGGATGTATAAATCTCAACTTTGAAAAAATAACACTTAATACTGGTTTTGTGGTCCAGGGTCACATATTTAAAGAAAAAAAAAACCTCTCTCTCTCTATCTTTATCGATAGATAGATAGATAGATAGATAGATAGATAGATAGATAGATAGATAGATAGATAGATAGATAGATAGATAGATAGATAGATAGATAGATAGATAGATAGATAGAGAGATAGATAGATTGAAAATATTTTTTAAATATCGGCATTTATGTTTGTGTATTTATATATACATAATAAATATTTACAGTACACATATATTTTGTAAACAAAAACTTTTCTTTGGTATGTGATTAATCGCGATTAATCGTTTGACAGAACTAATCTAAATATATGGAAACATCACCCCGTCCAGTCGTATTTACTACTTAGTTTAAGAGTACCTTTCTCAAATCCTCTTCTTACAATATCATATGTGAACCTAAATAACAGGGTTCTTGCGTGAGTATCTGTTATTGTTTCTTTAAATCAGAAAGTGTCTTTTTTTCAGGTACTTGATTTTCTACTGCCCTCTTAACCTGTTCTACAAATGTGTGGCGTTTCTGCCTGTGAAACTTGTGCTGGTGGCAATGAAAGAAGTGGTCCGCACACGCAAGATTGCTGCAGGAGTTCATCACGCTTACCATGTCTATCACCATGGCTGGCTGATCATGGTCATTACCGGTTACGTTAAGGGTAAGTATCTTATATCTCCAGAAGGATTTGTTTTTAGAGGACATGTAACACTTTCATAAGACCCTTTAAAAACCAGAGTGATTGTCTCTGTTGATACTCAAAGGGTCAGGGGTCGCTCTCATGTCCAATTTTGAGCAGCTGTTGCGAGGAGTCTGGAAGCCAGAGACCAATGAAGTTCTCAACATGTCATTGTGAGTGGACATTTTTGGAGATTCATCTCTTTCCCAATTACATTTTGTAGAGACCATGGGCCAGTTGCATAAACATACATGTATGTCATTATGTTAAGACCAACTAGCGGTTAGCCAAGAGGAAACTGATCTTACTTTTCTGATTCAAACTGGGCCAATCTAACATTTAATAACTGACTTTGAAAAAAAAATGTCTGTTTAAATTCCAAAAAATGTGTTGCATTCAAAGAATTCCAACGCCATTGTAATTATGAGAAAGAGCTGTTCATGTTTTAGATAATAAATGTTTGGAGTGTGATTCTTGTATTTTTCAGCCCTACCAAGGCCAGTCTGTATGGAGCCATTCTGTTCACCCTTCAGGAGGCTCACGTGCTCCCTGTGTCTAAAAGCACACTCATCTGCCTCTTCACGCTCTTCATGGCCACAACCAAGGTGATAATACACTTTTTTTCGCTTATGCAATAAGTTGAAATTGAAGGAAAATATCAGTAAATATCAAAAGACACAAGTGTAATTCATTTAGCATTACTTTTTGCCATTCTGAAATTGTTAAGTGACTAAATGCCCAAAAACTGTCAAGGCAAATACTTGTCTTGTTCAGCAAATTTTCAATTTAGCAAAAACTTCTGAAAACCTCTAAACTCTGTCTTATTGAATTTTATATGTAATATTGTTCTATGTGAGAATATATGAGCTCAAACATTTTTTTATTTTTTATTTGATGCATTAGTATTTACATGCATATGTTTAGGTTTTTAGATGTCATATTATATATATATATATATATATATATATATATATATATATATATATATATATATATATATATAGTTTGTGGAAATCATAGTCTTCCAGGATTGTTTTTGTCATATGCAGTTTTTACTATTTCATTTCATCCGTTTATTGTTTGCCTGTGAAACAAGGAGCTTTGTATAGTGTTGCCATCTTGTGGACAAACTAGTGCAGAAATAACTCAAGTTGCAAGTGTGAACTGTGCCTCACACTTCACACTTGTGCGTACTGTGCTGATGATGAAATCTGCATCACTCAGACCATTATCATACACTAATGTACGTGTGCAAACCAAAGTATACTTTGGGCATTAGTAACCAAAAAGCAATGCCCTGGCATTGGTAAAAGGTAATAGCTGAGAAATGTCTAACTTCATAACTCAAGTACATGCACTTTTCCTTGTACAGGTGTTCATGACGGCCCGCCACTCTCACGGGTCACCCTTCGCCCTCCTCGAGTCCTGGCTGTGCCACCTGCTCTTCGGTTCGCCTCTTGGTGTTGAAGATGCCCATGATCACCATCACTCTGCAGCAGCCGCTGCCTCTGCGCCCCTCTCGCCCGCCAAAACCAAAGAGGAACTGAGTGAAGTTACCCGCAAGAGGAAGTCCAAAAAAGCCGAGTAGAGTTTCATCACAAGATCATCAACCCAGCCTGTGATATGAGCGGCTCGACTCTGCTTGAAGAAGCAGGGAATCTGAAGTTAAACCAGTGCAAGGTTCTCTTTCAGTGGTGCTTTTAATGACAGACATGCCACAAAGATTCCCTCCGCTTTACCAACATCTGTGTCTTTATATCTCGTAATGTTTTCCATCGTTCAAGCCCTATTTTCCCCATGCATCTGATGATGTGATGAGAGCCTGCATCTATCCGTCTGAGTTCATACTTCACTGAAGCGTCTGTCCAAATTACTCGATGAGACCCGTTGTCCACCGCTGTTTGACCCCACTTCCACAGAACACTCCTGCTTCTTACATCCAGTGGCATGAAAAAAAAAAACATATTTTCAAAAAATAAATTAAATATTTTTCAAATTCTTCCAAATGTTTCTGCATTTTGAATACTGTAGAAGATTGTTTCACTTAATGACTTCAATTCATGGTTATTATGGTTTATTTGAATGATGTTATGGATCTCTGCAGAGAAAATGTGTTTTTCATTTGAAAGAAAAGGTAAACTTTTATTAAATTTAATGGGCACAGTTAAATAGATTTTTTTCCCTCAAACTGGTTTTAAATTAAAGGTTAATATATAGTCAACCATAAAGGTAGCCATCACTTCCCTAAGAGAGTATTTTTTCTCACTGTTTCAACGCCATTTGTGAATAAATGAATACATTAAAAATAAATGATTAAATACAAAACAATGTGACCAGTGTCAGTTTTAAATAAGTGCTATCAATCGATTAAAAAAATAACTTATATTCTATAATTGTGAATAATTATATTAATATAATATATTTATATAATACATTAATTTATAAAATAAGCATATTAATATAACTTTATTGTCATAATTTCACACTGATTCTCCGAATTATTAATGTAGAAATGACATAAAGATTGTACATTTTAAATCTTTTTGAACTGTTAAATGACATATTTTTATTAAGTAGCCTATTATTATTAAGGGCAGTATTATTATACGAATGCTGCTACTGATGTCTCTATTAAATGCATTTTCCCTAAATTTGAGCCATTAATTATAGCCATTCAACATTACAGTATAACATTTAATAGGCTTTTGAAAATATAACTTTTAATTTAAATAAACTTAATATTCGCATGAACTGTATATTGTATACGCACAAGCTATAAATTGAATATAAAATCATCTTTATTCAAGCTATAAAAGTTACACAGCGAGCAGAGCAGTGACCGTGCTATGTTATATACAAGCTTCAAAATTGTCAAAACGTAGGCTATCGAATGAACTCCATTCTTGAGGTTACTGTATTTTAAGACATTTTTAAACATAAATACATATAAATAAAATAAAATAAAAAAACTTCAAACTACACTAATAGCTAAATAAATGGTTCAAAATGAACGTAATTCCATTACCGAGCAACTGCATGAAAATATAATATGATTAAACTCATGTTCATTTGTTTGATCTTATGTGGAGCTGTCAGGTCGGATTTGGCGGGAAATCCAGTCGTATGTCTGTTAACTCAGCAGAAGAACAGTTATGAACAGCTACTTTTGGCGCAGCACCCCATCACTCTCCTTCTTGGTCAAACAGCCCTTGATGCCTTCTGTGTGACTCTACAATTTTAAATAAAGAAAACTCTTTGAATGAGAAGATGTGTCCAAACTTTTGGTCTGTACTGTATATCACACACACACACACACACAGAGAGAGAGGTTGGGGTGCAGTCGAGACACAGTGTATCAACTGAACCCGGATTGGTGTCCTATTTCATCACATGCTGTTTAGTTGTACAGTGTTATGATAATAGGTTAAAAGTCACATTTAAACATGCTACACAAATTTTAAAACTTATATTTTTCTATTATTAATGGATATAGTTTCTAACATGAATGTTAAAAGGATAACATAACATTACATTTTGTGAAATATACAAGAAAGTGGGTACAGTTGATAAGTCCTTTAAAGGTCATATCATATGTATGCAGTAATAGTTCAATTATAGAAAATAAGATGCATATTCAGAGGCTGTGTGTGTGTGTGTGTGTGTGTGTGTGTGTGTGTGTGAGCCTACTTATGGCTATTATCAATTTGTGATATTTTAGTACAAAAGCAAAAATAAATATAACTCGAAATCACTTAATTTCAGCATCTATGTTTCTGTGTAGTGAAGAAGAAAAGCAGAACGTGTCTTTATTGTCCTCAGTCTACCCAGAAGTCTTCATCCAATCGCGGGCTCCACAGAGGGTCATGTGACCGGGGCAGGAAGCGTGAGGAGCGGCTATTAAAGCTTCTTTGAATCGTTCACACACACGCGGTGACTGAGTCGAAAATGGCACCTACAGGTAAGAAATACGTGCGACGCTAAAAAAATAAGCATGTATAATACCGTTGGAATATAATAACCTTAACATAATTGTCTGCGTTTTAAACGAGTCCTAAGTAGTGCCGGTGTTGTGTAAGTTTGCGCAGTGAGCTGCTAATCTGTGGATCTTCCGGTTCCCACGTCATTTGTCCCCCACTGACAGGGCCGAAGTTTAACAATGCAATTATTATGATTTTTCTGTTTCTATTATTATAATGTGGTGTTCTGACGCGGCTCCTCTCTTTTTAACGCTGGTCTATGGTCAGCTTCATCAGACGCGTTGTGTTCAAGAAGAACATCGTCAGCTGTTAACTTTTTTAGCAAACTCATGCTAAAGTTATTGCAATAAACCTTATTTATCCCACTAGAAAATACGTATATTTAATATGCATGCATGGAGAGAGAACATTTCTTATCGAAATAATTATTTTATTTTATTTTATTTAAATATTTTAGTTGCAATTCCAATATCTTTTTTATTCTTATTTTTAACAACAATAAGGATAATAATAAACTCATTCAGTAATTAGCCAATGGAGTTGACGCACTGTTAAACATATCTTAATTAATTTTGAATGGACTGTATTAGCAGACTGTATTAACAATAATAAAATCCTAAAAGCATGATTGGTTGATGGTTATGCTTATTTCAGGAGCAATAAATGATATGGATCTTGAAACACATTCAGTTTATAAATGCCATGTCATGTTCAAGGAGTCACTTTCTCGTACTGTTGTAATGTTCAGTCTGAGTGATGCTGATGTTGAATGTTCAGGTGAGGTTGTGTTTGGCTCCGGCTCCGGGGACCGGGTCTGTGAGGACAACCGCTTGCGCTGGGATCTCACCCCCGAGCAGATCCTGCAGCTCACTGAAGAGCTCATAGCCAAGACCAAGAAGGTGTATGACGGGGTCGGGGCGCTGGACGTGGCCGGGGTCAGCTATGAGAACACCCTGAAAGCCCTCGCTGATGTGGAAGTGGAGTACACGGGTATCACTGCATACTTTTAAAAACGATTACACAGTCTACTGCATACCGTCTGATTGAGTTTATTCCTTCAGGACAAGGACTATTAGTATAATTCTAAAAGCCCCTCCTCAGAAGTTAAGGATAACGTTTATATTGTTAGTAATATTTCAAAATGAACACTTGGTGTACTGTAGCAGCTTTGATTTACTTGATTATCCATACATCCAATTTGAGTAAAAAACTTGTAAAAAATATACACACTTTTTTTTTTCATCTTTCAATCATCACAAAGATATTGTTTTCCTTCTGCATAACACTAATTTATTATATAATGGATATGAATTAATGTATAACTTAATATTTGTTATTGTTTATTCATTGTTGCAGTTATTAATTAATTTATTATTATTAAATATTGCTTTGGTATGTACACAAACTTATCCAATGTGTGTTACTTTAAAAAGTTAAACACAGGTCTTTAGAGGATAAATATGTCTGTCAAAAAATATTCATAAAATAATATATGCAATTATTTTTCCGGATTTCACTGACAATTTATTTAATTTATTTTTTAAACAACACCAGTCCTGATTATGGGTACTAAAAATGCATTCATTTTCATAATTGTAACCCTTTAAATGGCAGTTTAAGTAATAAAATATATATATATATTTTTTTATTATTATTTTTTATTTGGCTTAATCTATGCCATTTGCATTAATAGCCAACATTATAACCACAACAAAAAAAGACAAAAGTGTCCCTAACAAGGATTAAATTTGATGTAACATGTATTTTACACAATATTTACTGGTAAGTGGTTATTGTCGGTTTCATATTACTTTTATCCTAATAGTTCAGTCCATGGGTGACATTTACAAAGAAACATACCAGGTTTCTCTGTCTACTTTTGTAAGCACCATCAATAAAAAGTCTGAGTGTGCAGGAACACTGTGTAGAGATATACACCCCATTCAGCACTTTTGGATAATGTGACGCTGACCAGCTCATGTGTTCATCTGCACTTCACCATTGTTCAGGGGTCGAATTCACAGTTTTATTTCCTGCGAACCAAAACTATAAATCTACATCTTTCTGTTCTTCTATTTTATATGTGTTCAGTAGATGTTTTGTCATATGCATAGACTCTCTGAGGGCCTGCTGATTTAATTCAAGCATCAATAATGACAGATTATGATTTTTTTATTTTATTTATTTTTTTGTAGTTCAGCGGAACATGTTGGATTTCCCTCAGCATGTGTCTCTCTGTAAGGACGTCCGCACGGCCAGCACTGAAGCCGATAAGAAGCTGTCCGAGTTTGACGTGGAGATGAGTATGAGGGAGGATGTTTATCAGAGAATCGTGGCTCTGGAGGTGAGCAGGGACCGAGCGCTAACACACCTCCCTCTCCCTCAGGAACTAAACGCTAGCGTCTCTCGGGGACTGAGCTCTGAGACACCTGAGCTAACCTGCTAACTGACTTTAACAAATGAGTCACGCATTAGTGTCGTTCCACAGACGTTTGCTTAATTTGGGAGTGATACAAGAGCAGTTAAAGAGGATTCAAGTTTAGATCACCTTTTGTAAACCCTTAATTTCTTGAATCAGCTGATTTTATGTTCTATGTCTCGTCATTTTTATTTAAAATATTTATTTTTTATTTTTTAAACCGCAGAAGCTGTCAGATGAAAGTTTAACCCCCGAGGCCAAGCGTTACATGGAGAGACTCCTAAAGCTTGGCAAAAGAAACGGCCTCCATCTTCCCAAAGACACGCAGGAGGTCAGATATAAATATCTAGCGTTCAGTTTGCTGTGTAACGGCTCTCTCTCGGCCTGTAACAGAGTTTTTTCTTTCCTGTAACAGGAGATCAAAAAGATCAAGAAAAAAATGAGCACTCTGTGTATCGATTTCAACAAACACCTGAACGAAGATACAACTTGCCTCCATTTCTCTCGAGAGGAACTCGGTGGGTGGTGCATGAAGTGCTTGCATAAGCCGGTTTTATTCCTTCTTTTACATGTATCTTTAAAAATAAGAGATGATTGGTGTAAATGCTTTTATTAGGGGGGCTCCCTGAGGATTTCCTCAACTCTCTGGAGAAAGATGAGTCTGGAAAACTGAAGCTCACGCTGAAGTATCCTCATTACTTCCCCACCATGAAGAAATGCTTCGTCCCAGAGACACGGAAGAAGTTAGAGGAGGCTTTCCACTCGCGCTGCAAACAGGTCAGGTATCCCAGAAACCACCTGTGAACCAGAGCTAGACAGTGACACTGTGCGGGCGGCTGGTTTTGATGCTGTTACTCTAATGGGTGTCCTGACAGGAGAACTCTGCTATCCTGAAGGAGCTCGTGGAGCTGCGCTCGCAGAAGAGCAGCCTGCTGGGATTCAGCACTCACGCAGACTTCGTGCTCGAGATGAACATGGCCAAGACCTCCAAGACGGTTGCAGCTTTCCTTGGTAATGACTGATATCTACACATGGAAATTTACCCAGAAGTAATAAGACAAGAATCTCACATATATAGAATAGCACAGTTGAGACTAGAGCTGAAACTCTAGTGTGGAAAAGCAAGAGAAAATATTTCTTTATTGTAGCAAACTAGCTATAATTACACTCATTTATATCAGCGACCAGTAGTAGTAGCTGTAGCATAATTAATATTACTATCAACTAATGTTCATCCAGCGAACACTGTGTAATTTCTCATCAGCTTTAAGAATTATTTTTGTTGCCATAGAAAATATTTTTTACAGTCATAAGAGCATAAAACTAAATCGGATCTAAAAGTGAAAATTTATTTACAAGCAGTAACAGAATCTGAAACCCATGTTATTTGTGTACAAAAGGTTTTAGTAACAGAACACTGACACCTACAACTAATCTAACACACACACACACACACACACACACACACACACATGCATGCTTACAAAGGGGGGTTAAAATGGATGGATGAAACCTTTAGTTAGTATTTAGTTAGTAGGTGCTGTGTGTTGGATAGACACCGAGTGGTTGAACTAGGTACTGCAGTCCAAATTCAAAATATTGGAGAGGGTTTTTTTCACCAGGCCCATCCTCCTCAGAGTTTACGCACACGCAGGTTGCCAGATTGAAGACCGCAACAAGAACAAGCGCACTTGAAAATGAAATACAGTTGGGTAAACTGGCAGTGTGCAGGTTTCACAAACCAAAACCGACCAGGGTTTGAAGATTGACGAACTCCAAAGATGTTGTTTTTGCATATATAATTAGTTTTGATGATGCCAAAAAATAAAACGATTAAAGATTCTTGAAACACTAATACGCTGCATATCAATCAACATAATATACACTGTCACTTATATCATCAAAATATGCATTCGTAGATACCAAACCTGCTGTAGGTGAGGTTATATTAGCATAATGCATGCATAAAACAGTACAATACGAAAGACAATGTACAGGAACATAGTAATACACACAGTGATTGTGATTTGCATGTTCATTTATAGAAAGGTTTGGCTATGAATGAATGAAAGCAGTCTTTTCCAATGGGCAGTACGAGTCTGTTTCGAAGTTATAAAAAATTTATGTTATAAAAAAGTATGAATATAGTAACATCATTTTAATTCTATTCAGCTCTTCGGTTTAATTTAGTAATTTACACTTACATTTATGCATTTAGCAGATGCTTTTATCCAAAGCGACTTATATTGCATTCAGGCTAACAATTTTTCTCCTAACATGTGTTTCCTGGGATTCAAACCCCCAACCTTGCGCTTGTTATGGCAATGCTCTACCGCTTGAGCTACAGGAACAACTACTTAACCCTTTGTCTTTCCATGATCCCCTGCACACTGTAGAGGATCTGGCCCATAAGCTGAAGCCCCTGGGTGAGCAGGAGAGGGCCGTGATCCTGAAGCTGAAGGAACAGGAGAGCCAGAAGAGGAATCTGCCCTTCACTGGAGAACTGCACGCCTGGGACACACGCTACTACATGACCCAGGTGGAGGAGACCCAGTATGCAGTGGACCAGAACCAGCTGAAGGAGTATTTCCCGATGGAGGTGGTGACCAAGGGGCTACTGGACATCTATCAGGAGCTGCTCAATCTCAGCTTTCAGCAGGTGGAGGGCGCACCTGTGTGGCACGATGACGTTACACTGTACCGAGTTAAAGACCGCTCCTCTGGGCAGGTCATTGGCCAGTTTTATCTGGATCTTTTCCCCAGGTGAGCACTCATACTTGTATGGCTCTGGTGGTCAGGCTGGGGGGGATCTCAATCTTTTCCTCAAATTGGGCTCCAGGGGCTGGATTCATGAAAACATTGATGTATGTGTGTGTGTGTCCCTGGACCAGAAAACCAGTTATAAGGGTCAGTTGAGATTTATACTCCATCTGAAAGCTCAATAAATAAGTTTATTAGGATCCGACATCATTTGACCGAGAGACACCTATTTGGAAATCTGGAATCTGAGGGTGCAAAAAAAATCAAAATACTGAGACAATCGCTTTTTAAAGTAGTCCAAATGAATTCTTGGCAATGCATATTATTAATCAAAAATTAAGTTTTGATTTTGACCCAGACAATGTATTTTCGGCTATTGCTACACATAAACCACAGCAGCTTAAGAATAGTTTGTGCTCCAGGGTCACTTAGACTATATATTATATTAATCTTATATAAATTAATAAGAAAACGGGTTATATAGTGCATATATTTATGAAAACCCTGCTCTCTAGAGCTCTTTTACTTGTTAACTAAAGAGCCAGAGATATCGAATGGCTTTCCTGAGATAAATGTAACTTCCCGGGTGTTGTTTGGAAGCTGTTTCATCAACGTGTTTCCACGGTTAAAACACTGACTGATTACTTGTAACATGATACATTTCAGTAAGTCATGGTTTATTAAAGAATACCTTAAACTGAAGGACATGCAGCAGTCTGTCACGCCACATTAAAGAGCGTCAAAACAAGATTTATTGTGCGGGTTTTGTTATTAAATTGACAATGCGAAAGCGACGACTTTTTTTCATATCCGAAGTAACGAAGCACAAATCAGCATAGACAAACCATCTTAGTTCATCAAAATGATGATGGATTAAAGATAAATAATTTTGTTCTTATGAGAAAAAAAAAACAATGTCTAAAGAATCATGAATAGTGCTTAAGAGTTTTACTTCTATGAACAATAATATGAACTTCTGGGAATTTATTTTAAAGGGATAGTTCACCCAGAAAGGAACATTTGCTGTTAACTTACTAATCTAAGATTGATTTAATTTTGTCTCGTTTGTTTGGTTGTTTTTGACACTCAAAAACCAGCAGCCACAGATATGCATTGTATGAATTGCCAAGGAAGATGTTTTCACTTAAATATCATCTTTACTGCACTGCTGAAGAAGAAAGTGATGGCCTGTGGGTGTGTAAATTAGCAGCAGATTTTCCTTTTCGGGTGAACTATCCCTTTAAGAGATTTTATATTCCTTAAATTGAGTGAATCTGGCCCCTGTATCCTGAGGGTTTACAACACGGTCTGATTTCTGTGATGTAGAGCTCATTCTCATCATTCAGCTAGATTGATTGCTAATTCTCCACGATCCCTGTAGGGAGGGGAAGTACGGCCACGCCGCATGCTTCGGCCTGCAGCCCGGCTGTTTGCTCCCGGACGGGACCAGGCAGATATCTGTGGCTGCCATGGTGGCTAATTTCAGCAAGCCCACCGCTGACGCTCCGTCCCTGCTGCAGCACGATGAAGTGGAAACCTACTTCCACGAGTTTGGGCATGTGATGCACCAGCTTTGTGCTCAGGTCTGAATTAAAGCTTTCCATGACGTTCAGGTTGCAGCTGATTTGCAGTCTCTGAAGATTAAATCTAATCCAATGTTCTTCTGTGTGTTCAGACCAACTTTGCGATGTTCAGTGGGACGCATGTGGAGAGGGATTTCGTGGAAGCGCCGTCTCAGATGTTGGAGAACTGGGTTTGGGAGAAGGAGCCCCTGCAGCGCATGTCCAAGCACTACAAAACAGGAAAGCCCATTCCAGAGGAGCTTCTGGACAAACTCATGAAGTCTAGACTTGCTAACACAGGTGACACTTTTACAAATAAAGTCTTAAACCGGTCACACACTAACTAGAAGTCATTTAACCATTGGTAATTGAATAGATGAGATGGGGGGGGGGGGGGTGCAAACGAGAAGGTTTTGAAAAGTGAGCGTGGAGGAAGTGAGGATGAAACCATAGAGGATAGGAGAGAGTGAGCGTAGGTTACGCTGAAAGGTGACCTGTGGAGGAGTGATCACGCTAAAACCTTTTATTCTGGTTTGTGACACCGACTTTTCACAATTTAAAAAAAAAAAAAAAAAGTAAAAAAAGTTCTGTCTTTAAACATCTTATTCATTTTTTCTTCCTGTGTTCCAGGGCTGTTTAACTTGAGGCAGATTGTTCTGGCAAAGGTGGACCAGGCTTTGCACACGAAGAGTGGGCTCGACCCGGCTGAGGAGTACGCCAAACTTTGCCTGGACCTCCTGGGAATTCCTGCTTCACCAGGTAAAATGAGATCCAGCTCTCAGTGATATGCTCTGATTTGGCTTAAAGGGCAATTTTTTTTTTTTTTTTTTTAATGTTCCTTGAACCTTTTCAACACATGGACAGTTTACTAAGGAATTGGAAAATTTAGACCCGTTCATTACAATGATCATTAATATTGCAGATGAGCTATAACATTATGACCACCTATCTAATAACCGGTAGGACCTATTTTAGGCCACAAACCATTGAGTTGACAAGGTGGTTAAAGGTCTCTGAGGGTATCTGGTACCATGAAGTCAACAGGAGGTCCTCCAGTTTCCATGTGTGGTGGTGATGTAGCGATCGATCGGGTCCATGTCAGGTGATTTTGGAGGCCAGGGCATTAACAGAAATTCAGCATTAAAAAAAAATATATACTATTGTTTTGCATTAATAAGTGCAGTTACTAATAATATTTCATGTAGTTTTTTTTCTTTTGTTGGTTTATACAGATTTGACCGTAAATCACTAAGCTTGAGTTAAGATTCTTACAAAATGTACTTTTATTAATAATAACAGGTGAAAAATCTACTTTGGCTTCCAAATAAAGTTGTTCTGAGCTCGCACAAGTTTGTTTGCATCGCAGTCCTAGCTGATAACTGGACCACGCTGCAGAACTGAAACTTAGCACGGTTTCGTTTGACGGTTAATGTTTCTCAAATGCAACAGAAATAGCAGAGCTTATGAGTTTGGCAACACCAGTGTGACCGCTCACAAAAATGAGTCACACCAGCAGAAAAAATGGTCCCAGTCTGTGTCCCTGGTTGTTGATGTATGCTTACATGTCAGTCTAGATCGTAATACACATCAGTATTTACTTGCATGTATTTTAACTAAAATACTTCTAATAACAAACTGTTATTAGCAGCACCTCGTTCTCATTTTAGTTTAATTGTTTCAGGGACAAACATGCCTGCTACCTTCGGTCACCTGGCAGGAGGATATGATGCTCAGTACTATGGTTACCTGTGGAGTGAAGTCTTCTCCATGGACATGTTCTATGCCCGCTTCAAACAAGAAGGCATCATGGACCCTAAGGTTAAATTAACCTACAGTGTTTCTGAATCCTGTATGTCAATGTCATTTGGATGTCTAACTCCTGTTTCTGCATTTGACAGGTGGGTCTGGACTACAGGAAGTGCATTCTGAAGCCTGGAGGATCTGAGGATGCTGTAGACATGCTGAAGAAGTTCCTGGGAAGAGAACCCAAGCAGGATGCTTTCCTCCTGAGCAAAGGACTCACGGTTGAGACGGACAAGCCCTGTGCCTGCTGACTGCCTGGATGTAGGCTAAGCCCTTAAAGTCTCGGACTGATACCTCCTAAAAAACCCAAAACCCATTCCCTTATAACACCTTCTCCCATCCCCGCCCTATGAAAGTTTGCAGCGTTGTTTTAAAATGGAAAAATTGTATTGAAATCTGTCCAAAACCACAACAAAAAACATCCACAAATGACACTCTTGTTGCGTTTTAACTGTTTTCTGTGGAGCATAATGAGTTCCCAGTAGAAAATGGCAGGGATCTGCTTCAGTGCACATCATATTACATCAATAACACATCATTCGGATGATGTCACATACGGGATACCAGCTACACGATTAACACCCGGACCGTATTACAATTGTGTTTTAATGGGTTAGTCTCACAAACATGTGTGCAGGTCACAGTCCGGCCAAAAATAAAAACAAGAAATTATATTTTGCATAAAGAAAGCTTTAAATTAATTGTTTTTTTTTTTCACCAGTGATTTTGTAAAGCTGTATTAAGCACATTGCCCACTGAAATTCACATTACTGTAAAGCTGGACATTTGTCTTGAGTTTATTTTATTAATCTTTTCTTCTTAATGGTCATTCTATAAACTTAAAATATACTAAGGGGTATCACTTCATTTTGATTATCCACTTTAGACATTCTGCTGATTCGAAGTGACTGCAAATACATGTCAACTAGCAGTTATTAAAGTACTTTTAGCCTCTGGTTAATATCTGCTAACACTTTATTTTGATGATTCTTCAACAAACTAAAAACTAACTATTACATTTAGTATAATGTCTAAAATGGCCTGGACTATCAAAATAAAGTGTAACCCAATAATGTTTACAATATGATTTTTTTTTTAAATGCAACAGTACAACACATAATACCACAATGTATAAATGGTACATATTAAATGTTGCCATTTATTTACAAACCTGATTTCAAAAAAGTTGGGACACTGTACAAAATGTGAATAAAAAAGAATGCAATGATGTGGAAGTTTCAAATTTCAATATTTTATGCAGAATACAACATAGATGACATATCAAATGTTTAAACTGAGAAAATGTATCATTTTATTGGAAAGATAAATTGAATTAAAATTTCATGACATCAACACATCTCAAAAAAGTTGGGACAAGGCCATGTTTACCACTATGTGGCATCTCCTCTTCTTTTTATAACAGTCTGCAATTGTCATGTTAGAAAATGCAAGATCTTCGCTAAAAGAGATGACGTCTGGATGGGAGCATATGTTGTTCTAGAACTTGGATTTACCTTTCAGCATTGATGGTGCCTTTCCAGACTCATGCAACCACATACCATCAGAGATGCAGGCTCCTGAACTGAGGGCTGGTAACAACTTGGGTTGTCCTTGTCCTCTTTAGTCCGGATGACATGGCGCTTCAGTTTTCCAAAAAGAACTTCAAATTTTGATTCGTCTGAGCACAGAACAGTTTTCCACTTTGCACACAGTCCATTTTAAATGATCCTTGGCCCAGAGAAAAGGCCTGCGCTTCTGGATCATGTTTAAATATGGTTTCTTTTTTGACCTATAGAGGTTTAGCAGGCAACGGCGAATGGCACGGTGGATTGTGTTCACCGTCAATGTTTTTTGGAAGTTTTCTGTTGTGATTTCCATTACAGTATCATTCCTGTATGTGATGCAGTGCCGTCTAAGGGCTTGGAGATCCAGTATGCATCCAGTATGGTTCTCCGGCCTTGGCCCTTACGCACAGAGATTTTTCCAGATTCTCTGAATCTTTGGATGATATTATGTACTGTAGATGATGATAACTTCAAACTCTTTGCCTTTCTGATATTGCTCCACTATTTTTCGCCGCAGCATTGGGGGAATTGGTGATCCTCTGCCCATCTTGACTTCTGAGAGACACTGCCACTCTGAGAGGCTCTTTTTATACCCAATCATGTTCCCAATTGACCTAATAAGTTGAAAATTGGTCTTCCAGCTGTTCCTTTTATGTACATTTAACTTTTCCGTCCTCTTATTGCTACCTGTCCCAACTTTTTTTGGAATGTGTAGCTCTCATGAAATCCAAATTTTTTCGCATGACATTTCAAAATGTCTCACTTTCAACATTTAATATGTTATCTATATTCTATTGTGAATGAAATATAAGTTTATGCGATTTGTTAATTATTTCATTTCTTTTTTACTCACAATTTCTACAGTGTGCCAACTTTTTTGGAAACTGGTTTGTATAGCATTTTATATATATATACAGTATATATATATATATATATATATATATATATATATATATATAAATGCATGACCCTGGACCACAAAACCAGTGTACATTTTTCAAAATTGAGATTTATACATCATCTGAAAGCTGAATAGATAAGCTTTTATGTATGGTTTATTAGGATCAGACGATATTTGGCTGAGGTACAACGATTTGAAAATCTGGAAGCTTGAAGGTGCAAAAAATAAAAATGAATCTAAATACTGTTAAAATCACCTTTGAATTTGTCCAAATGAATTCTTAGCAATGCATATTACTAAAAAAAAATTAGGTTTTGATATATTAACACTAGGAAATTTACAAAATATCTTCATTGAACATGATCCTTTCTTAATATCCTAATGATATTTGTATAAAAAGTAAAATCTATAATGTTTTTTTTTTTTTTTTTTTTTTTTTTTGGCTATTGCTAAAACTATACCCCAGCATCTTAAGACCAGTTTTGTGCTCCAGGGTCACACACACAAACACACAGTACGTAAGATAAACCCCAAGAAGACATCATTTCACAGAATAGAACCTAAGCAAATAAAGTGTAGTGATATTAATAAAAACAGTATTCTTCCACCAAACAATGTAGTTCCTCAGAAACAGTTGTGGTTACAACAAAGTGGTTGCCGAGCAACACACAGAAGTAAACAAAGGTGTATGTTTGTAGAGTCATTTACAACAGCATCGAACACAGCTCAACCAATCAGAATCAAGGACCGGAGCTATCTGTTTTATAATAGAATATTGAAACCAGTAAAATTTCTGTAAAAATGCAAAAGTAATTTTAACATATTACATAAATATTGCACAATCTTGCCTGGGGCAGAGTACATTTTGATTGTGACTCCTGATTCCTCAGTGAATGCAGACTTGGGTAATTCTCTCTCAGGACTGAATGGTTCTGCGCACATTAGAGAGGCTTGAAACAAACAACAGAGAAACAGTTAACACACATGCAGAGGTTCAGCTAACAACACGATAAAATCTCCTGCTTTCCTGGGTTTGTGCTCCGTTTCAATAGGTTAATATCAATACTTGTCATTTAAAATCATTTTATAATGATTCGTGTTTAAGCAAAATGATTGCACTATCTTTGCTGATTCATAATTATAAATGAAAAGCAGCCGTTTATGCTTTAATACACTTCAGGTTAATTAAACACGGGGCAGCTGCTCTGGGTCTCCAGGGTGTGATCTCTGCTGCAGGCGGCGGGTCTCTCTCGGCCTTCCTGATCTCAGTGGATAAAATGACGGGTGCGGAGGAGAACAAACAAATGAGCTGGCGCGCTTCACAACAGAGCTGTTTTCTTTTCCTTATTGCTGGGGAAAACATATTTTTCATCTAATTAATATTTGGCTTTCAGGTTCTTTTTTCACGTCTCAGACTGAGCAGTGATGATCGGTAGATCTGGAGCTCTTTGTTCAGTGCTGTAGAGTCACTTTGGGGCGCGCAGATTTGGGTGGGTTATGAGGACAGGGAGGCAGGCGCTCATCCTCAGGATTTCTTGAGGTGTGTTGGTCGGGATGGCGGTGGTGGAGATGGCCGAAGCTCTTGGGTTGGAGGCTCTGCGGGGACAGAGCGCTGATGCTCTGAAGCCTGTTTCCAGAATGGTGCGGGTGTTCATCAGCTCCACACACTCGGGTGAGGTTTAGTCCCTTTACCTTTGTTTTTTGCTGGAATAAAATGTTTTGCTTTGTATTCATAGGTCATGGAAAACCTGTAAATGTAGGGAATTTTGAATCAAATTGAAATTAATTTGAAATGAACAATCTTAAAAATAAAATGAATGGTGATTTCTATAGTGATTTTCTAGTTGTGCTTGGTTCTAAAAAGTTTTTCAATTTGTGTGCAGTCTCTTTGAAATACACAAAAAAAAAAAGAAAAAAAAAAAAAGTTTATCGCGTAATAACAAGTGATGGGAAAATCATGGAAATGCATTAGTGTGGAATATATGTCACCATAATCTGCAATGTTTCTAAATTGATCTTTATTTAGTGGAGGAAGGCAGAATTAGGGTCACACTTTAGTTCGGGGAACAATTATGAACTTCAGTAAACTCTTAATTTGTTGCTTATTAATAGTAAGGTAGTTTTAGGTATGGATTAAGGGATCTAAATGCAGATTAACGCATTATTATTGCTTTATTAGTATTAATAAACAGCCACCATGCTAGTAATATGCATGTTAATAAGCAGCTAGTTAAAAGTGAGAATTTGTCTGTAAAATAAATTAGTTTGTACTAATATTGAAATATTAGAATGAGGTGGTCAGGTATTTTCTATAATAATGCAAAAGCACACAAAAGACTGCTGTATTAGGCAATCAGTTTTCAAAACAGTGCTCTTGGTTTTGAGATAAACATAATCGTGTTATAAGATAATTTACATTATTACAAATCACAAAACGAACTCCTTAGGGACCTGACATTAATACATTTAATTTATTTGACAGACATGAAAAATGAGAGGAATGCATTTTGGGAGAAGGCCTATTCTGAGTTGCAGGCACACTGTCAAAGTTTGGGTCTCGTCTTTGAGGTGAGTGATGAAAATATATTAAAAAGGTAAAAACTGTTAAAATTACATTGTATTTTTATTTATTGGCCATAACCACTGTTCAAAAAGCAGCCTTTTTTTGCAGTTAGTGGATTTCAGATGCGGAGTGCATGACATCTTCACATCTGATCACTTGACAACTGAACTGTGCATCAAAGAAATCGAGTCCTGTCAGAGAATATCAGATGGCCCAACTTTTATCGTACGTTTCATCAGCAACCTAATTTTATCCACATCTTTTGGACATTGGTTCTCTGAGCGTAAGTGTAATTCTGTATCTATGTTTATCTTGTCAGGCTCTGCTCGGTAATCAGTACGGCCATCGCTGCATCCCACGCCTCATACCAGAGACGGAGTTTGAGTTGTTGCTTTCAAAACTCCATAAAGATTCAGACAGTTTAAAGCTCCTTAACCAATGGTTCTCCAAAGACAGTAACTCAGTCCCACCCACATATGTCCTCCAGCCAATCACAGCTCACTATCCTCATTACAATGACAGGGGCTCTGAGAGCGGACAGTTGCGTGATAATGACGTCATATCCTGGAATGTGACGGAGTCACGACTGCTGCAGGCGCTCCGCACTGCTGCCCAACAGGCCGAGAGAGAAGGGTACATCAGTGTTGACCAAAAGCGCAAGTTTTTTAAATCTGGTGAGAGACTTCTATGAATATGGTGCAAAATAAGGCACAGATATTTTTTTTCTCATTCCAAACCTGTATGATTTTTGTTTATTTTAACTCTGCCTATACGGCAAAAGTCAGTGGATTCTACAAGAGCACAGGACCCCATTGATATTCTCTGTATAACCAGGCGGCAAGGAAGTCGACCGGAAGTTGAAGTCGGCCGGGTGCCGCCATCTTGTAGCAGAACTTCACTTGCGTTAGCATCCCATTGACCTCCCGTCACTTTGACAGCGAATAACTTTACATCTGAGGCGTTTAAAGACTCCATTTGTCCATTATTTATTTCTAAAGATACACGACGATGTATAAAGGGCTCCATTACCTTCTATGTTACATTATGGCCCCGTAGAAACAGTTTTTGTAAAAATAGGCTAACGATTGCGTCATAACCACTCGTCTCTCTGTCGCATTACCGTACAGACAGGAGGAGAAGCTCGCAGGCAATTAAATTAATATGGCACACTGGAATTACAGTTTAAAATACTATACACAATAATTAATCAATACTTACTCCTGCTCACTCACGCCAAAGAACTCCCCGCTCAAGCTCGCCGTCTCTGCAAGATTAAAGATGACAGTTTGCACGCACAGCTACTAGATTTACATCTGTCAGACAGGTTGCTGATGTCATCAAGCTTAGTTTGCGTCAGAAACAGAAGTGCTAAAAAACGCTAAAAATGGGCTTCACTTGTCTCAATTGAGTTCCAATGGGGTCGCTGTGTTCATTTCTTTTACTGTCTATGTGTATAACCGAGTGTGCTGCATACATCCTGAAAAGTGGGACGAAACGTGTTATTTTTCCCACTGGTGGCTGAATGCTGTACAGCACATAAACTCCACCCTCTCATCTAAACAAATTGGATGTGGGACTTTAAACTGCGGCTCCACCTGATCACTACTGCAAGAACAGTGACTGGTGTAATGCATTGCTAAGTAATTAATAACTGTTTTATTAATTTTACTATTACTATTTTTTATATTTTATTAATTTCTACTATTTTATTAATTTTCACTTGAAAAAGTAGGGGATTACTTGTAATTGTAATTAAATGAATGCAAAATTAAATTAAAAACTGAATGAACTATGAAGCAATTCTATATAAAACAATAGTGGATTCAACATCTAATGTTAAAATGGATGTTTTTAATGTAACCTCCCTTTAAATACTTTGGTCAGTTCAAGAATCATTTATGCAGTTTTATTTATTTTAAAGAATTAAAATAGTAGTTTCATGTCTATCTTTTATGCCACTGACTTTAAAAAAAAAATAAACAACAAAAAGGCATATCACTTTTGTATTATAGTGTTTCAGTTTCCCTTTATTTCATGTTGTTTACAATTTTTACAACATTATTACCAACCGTGTTTGCCTAAGTACATTTCAGTTTTTGTGATTTTGTGTATGTATATATTTATTCTTTTTTTGCTAGGAATAAATATTAACCAAACATCTAAACATTTAGTCAAGATTTGAAAGAAAAGTCAATGAGATTATTTACATTTCCTCTTGCCATGTTCCAGCCAAATGATTTTACTTCTCGTTAGTTAGAATTATAATTGTTTGCTGTTTTTAAGAAAATCATATAGTAAAGGGTTGTAAAATGTGGGACATGAGTCCTGTCTTAGTTTTTCCTTATATTTGAATGATTATCATGCTTTTTGTGTGTATTTCATAGTCTTAGAGTATGAGATGGAGCACGGCTTTCTCCAGACCCGAAAGGATGCATCAGCGGTGCTGTTTTTCCGCGAACTTCCACGACTCAGCAAAAGAGACTGCAAGAAAAACTTTGCAAAGTTTCTTCTGGACGTCACAGCCGATGGCTTGCTGGACACTGAAGCCCGCGAGCTCTTGGCCGATCTGAAGCAGCGTATCTGCAACACAGGTCGCCTCCAGCCCCTCAGCATGGAGCTCACCAAAGGAGCGATGGACCCGAGCCGCAAAGACCACAAGGAGTACCTGGGAAAACTGTGTGAGCAGGTGACATCCCAAATGAAGGAACTGATCAGCAGGAATGCTCTGCAAACTTCAGGAACTTGCAGCACTTTAGATCCAGGATGGTCTTGGTTGAAACAGGAGATCTACCATCACGCCATGCTGAGCGAGGAGAAGTGCTCTGTGTTTAAAGGAAGGGACAGCATTCTGGGAAAGATCAGCATTGCCATGTGGGAGTCCACTAATGCTTGCCATGAACCCCTTCTGGTTCATGGACCTTCAGGGGTTGGTAAAACAGCTCTGCTTTGCAAACTGGCACAGGAAATGCGAGCCGTTGTTGACCATCGGGGAGTTGTGGTGCTGAGGCTGCTGGGAACATCTCCGCTCAGCTCGGATGTTGACTCTGTTCTCAGAGGTGTTTGTCTTCAAGTGTGTGGAGCTTTAGGGTTGCAGTTCCCCTATCCACATATTGCCAACGTGCATGAAGAGCTAGTTCGTTTTTTCCATTCGATGCTGGAAGACGTGTCAAAACAAGGAGACACACTCCTACTCATCCTGGACTCCCTGGACCAGCTTTTAGAGGCAAACAAACCTCATAAACTAGACTGGATACCTAAAGTGATCCCTCCCAATGTGCAGCTTGTACTCTCCATTTCTGACGACTGTGTTGAGAAATGGCAATCTTTGGTTCCAGCAGAACAAAACGTCTTTAATGTGGAACTTCTCACGGATGATCAAGGGAAAGACATTATTGGCGGATACATGAGTGCAGCTGGACGCAAGCTGACCTCAGAACAGTTAGACACCATCTTAAACCGCTTCCAGCAAAGCAGAAGCCCTTTGCATCTGAAACTCATGCTAAACTCTGCCAAACAGTGGTCCTCCTGCACCTCCATGTCTAATGTTCACCTGGGCATCTCTGCGCAGGAAGTGATGACACAGTTTGTGGAGTCACTTGAGGAGAATCATGGGAAGAAGCTAGTTAGTCATGCGCTGTGCTTCATCCTGTTATCAAGGTAAGTCATATCTTGCTATGTTGGTTTTAGGAGTTTTCTAACATGTTAACTTTTTAATGACAGCTTATGAGGATGCTTTGGTAATTAAGTATAAAGAAGTCTTTATACTGCCAAGCTTTGCCACATCAAAATTGCATGTAAAAAGTGTACGGTGCATAAAAGATTAGCAAAGCTAACCCTGTATAAATGTATATCGTTTTACAGTTGAATTAATTAATTTGAATCATTTAATGGACCTTGGTGGTAGAGCCCTACATTTCCCAGCATACTCTTATTTAATCAATACATTAGACAGATTCATGGTATTTATGTTAACATAGGCTATTTTTGTTTTTTTAATTGTCATATATATTTAATTTCTTTATTTATTTATTTTTCAGTTAAATGTTGAAGTATTAAAAACACACACACCAAATGTCCTCTAGTTAAAAGGTATATAAATCAGACAAAATATGTTTTATTTAAACCTAGTGTGCACTAGTTCTGCTTGTTTTTGTGATGGGTATGTGTAGGGGCAGGTATGGAAGCCCGTTTCTGCCACTGAATAAAAAGTAAAACAAGGTAATTGCAACTTTATCTTACAATTCTGACTTTTTTTCCCCCTCAGAATTGCGAGTTTATATCTTGCAGTTATTCCGAGTTATTAACTCATAATTGCTAGTTATAAAGTCAGAATTGTGAGTTTTTCTCACAATTGCAAGTTCATGTCTCGCAGTTCTGACATTTTTTCTCAGAATTGTTACTTTCGGAATATAAACTCACAGTTCCGTGAAAAAAAAAAAAAACTTGTATAACTCAGATTTAAAAAAAGTCAGAATTGTGAGATAAAATGTCGCAATTACCTTTTATTTTTTTATTTAGTGGCGGTGACGGGCTTCTATAGGTAGTGGCTGCATTATGTATCATTAGCCACATATAAAATTTATATTAAAATGAATGGAAAGTCTATGTAATGTCCTCACTAAGAGTGTTATTGTTCGGCTAATGAAACTTATCACTAATAATGTGCTTGTTTTAATTTCTTAAAATTCAATAGCATTATTTTTCTTTCATTACAATTCAAATTCCAGTGCAACATCATGTGGGTGTAGCCAATTCTATTCAAACTCGCTTTCATATTCAAATTCATATTCCATTGGAAGGTAGCCAATTCTTAAATTCTGAATTTTGAGTTGCCATAGCTAATGTGTTTAAGTAGCCTCTGTGCCATGTTAAAAGTGCTTTTCGTGGCTATATTTGCCACTTCAGACATTTCAGAAACTAGCCTTCACGTGTCCACCACGCATCGCAATGAACATATAAGTTTCTAAATGTATTTATTTGTTTTTTATATTTATTCAGAAGTGGTCTATCAGAGGCAGAGTTACAGGATGTCTTGTCATTAGATAATGACGTTCTGGCTGAAATGTATAAGTACTGGCTTCCTCCAAGCCACACACTCCTGCGCTTCCCAAGACTTCACTGGTCCCGTCTCCGTCATGACCTGACAGCTCATCTGACGGAGAGATGGGAGGGTGGGGTTATTCTGCTGGGTTTCACCCACAGGTAAAGGTTTGCTCAGACCTTTCGGTTACCACTGATGTGTTCAGAATTTTCCCAGCAGTCAAACAACATATCAGGGAAAGCACAATGCCTTTTTTATATCAGCCTTTGATTTTCTTAGGCAGTTCGCAGAGCTGGTAAGGAAGAGATATTTATCACGCGAGATGAAAACAGACATGCACGCGATCCTAGCCGAATACTTCTTAGGACAGTGGAGTCGGGGGCAGCTCAGGCCAATCATTCTGCCCTCACTGAGTACGCTGCTCAATGCTGACAGAAAGGTATTGTTCAAGATCACAAAATCAGCACTATGTCAAATATGCTTTAGATGCTAAGTAACCTGTGTTTTTAATGGTAAAACATGCTGTTTTTTTCAAGGTACCACCCCAGCCCTTGTGGTTCACTGAAGAAGTCGCCAATATGCGGAAGCTTCATGAACTGCCCTATCATCTCGCTCATGCGGGAAAATGGGAGGAGCTTCGCCAGTCAGTGCTCGGTGAGGCTTAGATGGGATTCTATTGGACATTCTCATTCTCCGCTGTCTATGTGTTTATAAACATAACTACTGTATATAAGCATGTACGACATGTATAAACAAATATATAAAAACATGAACGTGCATTTACTCTCACAGGCAGTCTGGACTGGTTATGTTGTAAAACTCTGCAGTGTGGCGTGAGCTGTGTTATTCAGGACCTGTCGCTTTGCACTGACCTCACAGACTGTCCTGAGATACAGATGCTGAAAGAGACATTTCTGCTTCTTAAGCCCTCGTTAGTTTTTAGCGACGGTCGTGTAGGTAAGTGTATTGACCAGTAACATGTACTTAATAAAGCAAATGTAAATAAGATTACATAAAAGTTAAAGGGGTCATCGGATGCTTCATGCACTTTTACAAATTGTTTGAACTGAAATGTGTGTAGGCAGTGTGTGTACATAACCAGGGGTGCACATAATTTTTTCAGCCTGGCTTTCAGAAGAGAACCTGGAGATTTGATTTGGTCCTCACACTGCATATAGCGCGACCCATTAAATGCCACTATAAAATGAATTAATAATAGTTATAATATTATTACATTTTATTAATTTATTTTTTTTTTATTAAATAATAGTAAATAAACTAAATAATAGTGTGTGATAATATTATAAAAAAGTCGTAGTTTTAAATACAAATGCATTTATTTTATAGTAAATAAACTTAAAAATAAAATGCTAATATTTACTACTACTTTGTTTGTTTGCCTCTTTAAGAAGAATCGCTTTAGGTATTCCCCAATTTTAAGTCGCTTTCGAAAAAGCGTCTAAAAATAAATAAACAAAAGCGTTTTAAAACTTAAAATCAGCATGCTTTTATTTTGGCGGGTTGAAGGCAAGTAAGTATACGCGCTTCCGGATTTACTGCTGCCGATTAAAGAACGTCAGTGGATGAATACATAGACAGTAAAATAATAAAAAATAGCCTAGATTCATGCTTTAAAATAAAACTTATATAGTACAATTTCTGATCTAAAATGGTAATGGTGCATTAACTGCTGTCAACCTTGTCGGTACGCAAATGCGCTGTCACAACATATTTATATTACGCATTTGTTATTTTGGTCGCACATGCAGACCTGCGGACCACTTATGTGCACCCCTGTACATAACCATCCTATAATGATAAAAATCCTTTTTTTTTTTTTATCTCATTAAATCATTTACGCTTTCTCAAATCGAGCTGATCTCAGATGCCTGTCTTTGTGACGTCACACTGACAGGCCCCTCCCATGATAGTTTACTTTAGACCCACCCTGAATGAGCTGTCATCAGTCCACCATTGTTTCACCACTGGAGAAGATGTAGACAAGAATGACTCCTAAGCGATCGAGGTGTTCTGTTGTTGGATGTATTAATGAACATAGCAGTCGTCATTTACTTCTGACATCTGAACCCACTGAAGACGCAATGGATTATGTTTGTTTTTGAAGGGAATGTGCTCCCGATCTACATAAATGCATCTATGTTCGCGCAAATCATTTGTGATCCAGCTTCAACAACAGAAAAAGTATCACCTTTCCTAACAATGTGCTAATTAGCAAGTTTCACGCTGAATGCGGCTAAAGTAAACAGTCCCTCAGAGAGCGCTCAGGAAGAGAGGGGCGGGGTCAGCAGAGCTCATTAACATTTAAAGGAACATGCTACAAAATGGCTTGCTCTGAAAATAGCTGTTTTTGAGAGGTTGTTGTACACTAACATTGAGAAATTGTAACCAAACTATGTTACAGACTTTTCATTACGACCCTAAAAAATCATATCAACTTTTGGAAACTGGGCATCCGATGACCCCTTTAAGACATAGAAATAGACTGAAAAAAAATTCCCTTTAAACATTGTTAACAATTCAATAAATCTGCTGCAATATAACTAGAATCTTTCAGTATTTGTATTTATTTATTAACTGAACCAATTCTTCTGTCTCTCGCTTCTATAAGATCCCTCACTTTTGGTCACAGAGATCTTTGCCAGGCTGCAGGGCCTCGCTGATCTCTACCCCTCCGTGATTGGTCAGCTGTGTTCTCAATGCGTGGACTGGTTTGGTTCCTGTACTGACCCAGTGCTTGTGCCCAAATGCAGCTTCTTTCAGGCCCCTGGGGGCCCACTGAAGAGCACACTCACGGGGTTCATGAAAGGTGACCCAAATGAGCTCAGTATTGGTTTTATTAAAGATTTTAGAGTAAAAACCCCTCAACACACAGTGGGCCTCATTCATGAAACATTCGTAAATTCTTAGTAATTAATGCGTAAAATGGACCTTCCTGAAAACTCTCCTCTGGATTCACAAATACTTCGTAAAGGTCAGATCTGAGTTAAATGTGTGTATGTTAATGAATCCAATCATTCGTAAAAAGGGCACGCATGCATGCCCCTTCACAATTAACATATTCCCCCCAGCTATGCAAATTGCGTATCTAGGAATGTTGTGGAATCCTTTGGACTCAAATCTCAGGTTTGGCAAGTTGTATTGCATACATGCATAAGAGACTAATAGGCTATATGCCAAACTATATATGAATGCATGACCACACAAAAGTTTTTGGCCAGCTGACATAATGCATGGTGCTCTTCTGAAAACGACCAGCATGGTGCTTGAGAGAGCTTTGGCGACACTGCATTTTTATGGAGTGAGGCATTGTTTGCTATGATTTGGAATATTCACGGCAGTAACATTACGAGTATCTCATTTTGAAGAATATTACTGAATATAAAAATGCAGTAACCAGCAATATTAACTTCTCCATCATTGTGTTGTACAAGTATGATGGTTGGTCAGTGTAGTGTTTGTCCCGCCCCTCCTCCATTGTGATTGGACAGCTGTGTAAAAAGGGATAGTGATGTCAAAGAGTTAAAAAACGACAGGGCAAATAAACTCATTAAATATTGTTATAATACATAGTTCATAAAAATGTAGTGTCATCAGTTTTTCTAAATGAATACAGAACGTTTTAATGTTTTATGCACCATTTACGCATGGTAGTACGGTAGGTGTGAATTTCAAACATGTTCAAAATCTGAACTTTTTCATGAATCAGAAAATTTATGTCAGAATAACTACGAATTATTTACACAAAAATTAGTTTTGCTCATGTTTGATGAATGAGGCCCATTCTTTTGCTGATCTGCTCAATTAACTCCACATCATTGCGTTTTCTCATTGCGTTTGACCTTTCAAGGGGTGAAGTCCGTGGTGCTGTGCTCAAAGAGAGAGCTGCTGGTGGCAGGTTCAGAGGATGGACTGATTATAGTCTGGAGTCTAAACCATCTCCAGACTCTTCACACTCTTTCTGGGCACAAGGGTAGGTTCTCAACAATATAGTTTCGGAAGTAAAAACTCCATTAATTTTCTTCACAGTGAAATTGATTTAAAACAATAACTGATAACCCTTTAAAGACAGGCTCTGAGGTTGCTACCTAATTTTATGTGCTTTTCTTGAACCCACCTGCTCAGATTAGTATAACTTACTTTTAAAATATCAAGCGCAAGGTTGGGGGTTCGATTCCCTGGGAACACATGATAGGTAAAAATTGATAGCCTGAATGCACTGTAAGTCGGTTTGGATAAAAGTGTCTGCTAAATGCATACATTTAATAAAATTTAAATGTAAAATATTCATGTTTATTAGTGGTGAAGCCTACATTACCCATGATGCTGTACTGAAAATTCCACCAATCAGAGTTGCCGCAAGTAAAGCACTCCAAAAGAGATATTTAGCTCCGCCCACTCCCATGAAGCTCTGAGAATTACATAATTGAGTCGGTCTCTGTATGCACTCAAAATACTTAAATAATCAGTATTGTGCCTTTGTCTTTTTGTCAGGTTTAAATTATAGCTTTTTGCTTCAATTAAAAGTTTGTGATGCTGTGATTGACCTCTAATACTTCCAGAACTAGCACTGCTGAAAGTGTGGAATTTTTTTTTTTCATTCTGCTGGCTAGTCAGCCACGTAATTCATATTGTTTTTTTTTAGCGATACATCTTTATATTTTTTTTATCTATATTTATGTATTTTTATTACATTTTGATTATTCTTTACAAAATGTAGTTAATTTATTTACTTTTTTTCTTCTTCTAATAGAACAAAATAGTCCTGGTGTAAGATGAGACAAACAGTCCCCAATGAGACAGTGATCCCACGCTCCCTTAAGAGTGCTCACTTCAGTTCCCTCGTAGTTCCCTCAAACAACGTTGCTATGTAACAAAAAGAGCACTCTGCTATGGGAAGTGTGTAGTTATATGGTGTTTCACATTACATTGTTGATTGCAGCATGAATTCTAGCATGCTCTAATGATCAATCAGAATTCAGGACCGGTGCTATCCCTTTTATTGTGGTGTGTGTGTATATACATATCAAGTCAGAAGTCAGTAAGAGCTTTATAAGTACATTCATAGTTAGACAAACATCTTGCTCGCCAATTTTCAAATAGCTTCTATGTGCCTATTAGAAACTTAAGTCAAAATGTATATGGGAATATAAAGACTTATGTTTCTCTTTCTCCGTGTAGCCGGGGTGCTCTCCCTGAAGCTGATGGACAAAACCAGTCACTGTCTGTCTACTGGACTCGATGGCACACTAAGAAAATGGTGTCTGATAAGTGGACAACAGCTTTTCTGTATCACTGATGCCGTGTCTGTCCAAACACACAGCCCTACACACGTTCACATGAATGAAGAAAGGAAGATTGTCATAACCAACCCAAGCAGCCTAGTATGAAATACTTTCATTTGACATTTTTTTAATTAAAGAAACAGTTCATGATAAAATGAAAATTGTCATTATTCACCACCCCCTCTTATCGTACCAATCCAGGAGCCAGGTGTGTAAACGTAGCCACAATGCTGAGGCTGCTAGCCAAGGAGTTTAATTTTTCAGATTCAGATTTCCATTTTTGCATCCCTTTGATCTTTGAGGTAGCTGTGCAGAATGCTGTTGGTTGATATTTTCTCTGCCATCCTTTCCCATACAGGTTAAAGCTTGGCACTTGGACACTGCCGAGCCCCTGTATGAGCTGACAGCAGGGGTTTGTTCTGTTCTTGGTGTTGTGGGGGATGCTGTAGCATGCATATGCAGTGAGGGGGCGCTCTGTTTTTATGACGTATCCACTGGCATGCAACATTCCCAGACCCCTCTACCCCGCTCTGCTGGACATCACAATCTCACCTGCTCCCTGACACTCTCCAAATACTCCAAGATACTCATTGCTTTTGGGGAAGGTCGTCTCCATTCGGTATGTATCTTGTTTCAATAAAGACCAAGCAAAAGCATTTCAGCTTTATTGGAAGGTGTTTGTGTGTGTGTGCAGGTATGGAGTCACAGTATTGAGTCTGTGGTTGATCTTCCCTCTCCAGCTTTGTTCCTCAGAACATCTGAGGATGAAAAACTGCTGTTTGCAGGTGCTTTAACATGAGTCCTTGTCTGATTATCTTTTCTCATTTATTCATTACTGTTGAAGTGTGAGTCACTAACACTTTTCAGGAAATCAAGATATGAATGGCTTACCTCAAATATTAGACATCACAGCATTAATTAAATAGCACTTTCCATGAAAAGGGTGGAAAATAAGGCTTGTAATAAAAAAAAAAAAAAACTTATTTAGCAAATATATATTTCCTTATTTAGGAAATATAGCTATTTCCCATAGCAATTTTTTTTATTATTATTCATTAATTATTCTTGGAATATTTTGGTGAGAGTGCTTAATATCTGTGTTTCAATGATTGACGCTAAAGGGGTCATATGATGCGATTTCAGGTTTTCTTTGGAGTGTTACAAGCTTTTCATAAATAGATAAGATCTATGTCACGATGTGGGAAGATTTGCATAACACCGTCCAAATGTTTAAGCAAAGAAAGGAGGAGTAACTTTTTTTTCTTGCTGTAGCATTAATGCTGCCGCTACAGTGTCGTTGAGACACTGTTTCATTGTGAAAGCAAAACTACTTTGTTGCTTATACACCATGCATATGAACGTACTGTACATATATTCAGGCATTGATCAGGCATTTAAAACAGCTACCGCCTTGGTCTTTAGGGGACCCGATTTGTAGGGGGGATTTCTCATGACACTGGCTGTTTTGACTCGTAGCTTGTAAGTACGTTTTCATATTTAAAAAAAAAAAGACCTCTGATGCTTCAAACGATTTTGAGCAGTGTAGAGTAACGCTTGTTGTTTGCTGTTTCTCTGATCACAAATGCAGACAAATGGTTTTATGTTTACACGGCACGATACGCAATGCATAAAAATACAATATAAGTCATTGTAAACATTAAATATGTCCCAACTTGATGCAACAAATGCCTCATTTGTAATTGGTTTTATTGTTTTTGTCTCGACGCACCGGGACATGGCATCATAATATGGTGAGGTGTGTAACATTTCCATCAGACGCCTGAAGTATTCGTCCAATCACAAAAAATGGGTAGCTGGCCAATCAGAGCACACCTCGGTTTTCAGAATGATGAGCTTTGTAAAAATCGACGTGTTTCAGAAAGGCGGGGCATGGAGGAGCAACAATAATGTACATAATGTGGAAAATAATGTTTTTTAAACCTTAAACTGCATAAACGCATTGCATTACACTAAATACACAAAATAATGTTCTTATTAGCAACATCATATGACCCTTTGAAACATGCTAGTTTTTGGCTGACTGTATTTATTTTGTTAAATAAGATTTCATCTACAACACTACATTTCATCTACATTTGTAAAACGTTTGATTGTGTTGAATTCTTTTTTTTATTCCACTTTTTTCTTGTTGAAGGATGTGACAGAACATTGTGTGTGTTCCTGGTGACGCTAACTTCAATGCAAAGGGTTCTGGATCTTCAGCATGACGCATCAGTCTTATGTGCCGTCTCAATCAGTGAAGGTAGTGAAATCATCACAAGTGCCCAGGATCGGATTGTACGGGTCAGTTTAATCCCTTTCTTCCCATAGAGTTTCATCTCACTGCCATTGTCCTGAAAGGAAGTTGATCATCTTGTGCTCTTCAAAGGTGTGGAGCGTCACCACAGGAGCCCTGCTGGACTGGATCGGTGTGATGGATTCTGCTGTGTCCTCTTTGGCAGTCCATCAGCGTACTATTATCTCTGCCTCCGTGATTGCCAACCAGCTCAAAGTATGGCAGCTCGACTACAACACCAAGAACAGGAGCAAGTCTTTCATCCCAGCATACTACCCTCTAGTGGCCCTGTCGAAAGACGGTGACACAGTATTCTATGTGAAAGAGGGAAATAAAACACAGGTTTTCACCTGGAGCTCCTCGGAAGGTGAAACATGTAATAAGAAGATACTGTTTTTCTTTGCTGTATTTATGTGTGCGATATCTTTAGCATATGAATCTAAAATCGAATCTGCAAAAGTTCTCGAGCCAAAGTTGTTCATGTGTCTCACAGGTCTGTGGTCTGACAGTATGGACGTTTCCTCAGAAGTGTGCTGTATGGAATTAGCCCAGCAGAAACGTCTACTCTTCTGTGGACTGCGGACGGGTACCATCCTTATTTACCCACTAGACTTTGCCCAAGAAACCTTGTGCCTACCACCTCCAGAAAGCCTACCAATGGTACGCAGCATGGCCATCAGCCCGCGGGAGGACAGAATGGCTGTGGCATATGAGGATTTGGTTTGTCTCTTTGAGATTACATCGAGAGACAGTTTCCCCTGTGTGGACGGCCCGTTTGAGAGGTACTCCCTGTGCCTGCTGCATTCCCCTATCTCTGCCATGGCTCTGCTGTCTGACTGCAGGCTGCTCTATGGGACATTTGGTGGGGAAGTGGTGATCTACGACTTTAAGAGCGCCACGGCAGCCGAGCTGGATCATCACGGCGCAGCCATAACCTGTATCACTTTGAGCAACTGGGATGCACAAGCATTGATTGGCTCTCAAGACTGCGTTCAGAAGTTGTGGAATCTGAGTCCCGTCTTGCTGAATCACACCATGGAGTACAAGGTGAGGGTTTGCAGGTTGCTATAATTGATTGAGTTTTTTATAGAGTTTGTTGCTGGCATGTTTTTAAACTAGTCAAGTCAAGTCAAGTCACCTTTATTTATATAGCGCTTTAAACAAAATACATTGCGTCAAAGCACTGAACAACATTCATTAGGAAAACAGTGTGTCAATAATGCAAAATGATAAAGGCAGTTCATCATTGAATTCAGTGATGTCACCTCTGTTCAGTTTAAATAGTGTCTGTGCATATATTTGCAATCAAGTCAACGATATCGCTGTAGATGAAGTGACCCCATCTAACAACATGATATCCAAATGAGCATATCCAATGGGGTTTTGACCACTTCTTTAGCTGGTCAGGCTGGTTGTAACTCCAGCTAAAACAAGCTGAACAACAGCTTACCCTGTTTAAACCAGCTAAGACCAGCCAACTAGCCTAGGCTGGTTTTAGTTGTTTTTATTATTGGTAACAATTAAAAAAGTTTGTAGTTAGCATGTTTTCTAAGCTAACTCTCAAATACTTGATAAATTGCCTGAGGTTAAATCTGTTTTGGCTCAGTTCACAACTAATTTTAAGTTATTGTTAGCATGTTGCTAAACTAACAACTCGAATGGATTACTTAAACATACCAATTAAGATTTATTTATTTTAAACTCAATCATGTTGCAAAAACCTTGGACCAGTGAACTCATTAAGAAGTAATTCTTCTAAATTTCCATCAGTGTGCTCTGCGTTTGGAGAAAGCCTACGTATTATAACGTGTCAACAAACAACCATTGTGTGATATTAATAGTGCATGTGTTGTCTTGTTCCATCTTCAAGGGTTTTTATTTTGAAGGTGTCCTCTGTGCTGTCTTCTCCATAAATGATAAATATGTCTTCACTGGATCCCTGGACAAAACCATCAAAGTCTGGGATGTCTGTAGTGGTGAGAACTGTCCGCTGTTGTGCACGACACCTACTTGTTTAGACCGAATCATTCTGTGGAAGAATTGCTAATAATTTGCTAATAATGTCTTTCATGTCTGATTTATTTGCTTGACTTTGGTGATTTCACTACAGGTTGTTTGCTGTACGTCCAGTTTGTCTATTCTCCAGTCATAAAGATGATGCCACACAAGGATGGATTTGTTGCCGTGTCCCAGCATGGCTCTTTCATCAAGGAAGGTTTCCGCTGTCCAGACACCCTTAAACCTGGATACAACCCCCTCCGGGTCTTTAGAGCACATTACCGAGTAACCTCTCGGGAGAAAAGCCTGAACGCTCCTCACACCGTGATCAACGAGCTCCCAGATTACAACCCTGCTCAGTTCAATTTCATCGGCATTGGTTTGATGAAAAGCAAAACATCCAACACGTGTGTTCTCCTCTAAATGTGTTCTAGGTTGCAAATCTCTTACCCTTACCTCTTACTATTTGGCACACTGTTCTCCTTATGAATGTTGTGCAGTTGCTTTGACACAATGTATTTTTTATAAAGGGCTATATAAATAAAGGTGACTTGACTTGACCTGTGTACAGAATTAGGCTATACACTAGGAAATCATCTGTGTAATTACATAATAAGTACGTAATAATAATAACGGAGTAATATATATATATATATATATATATATATATATATATATATATATATATATATATATATATATATATATATATATATATATATATAAATATATATAATAAACAATCCAATAATTTGCTATTTATTCATTTTATAGTAATTTAATCAACATTGCAAGTGTTAAAAGTAAAGCAGTGTGTAAGGCAGCAGGTTCCAGAATATATTTTATTAACATTACAGATAATAATATAAACAGAGAGGCACTGGAAAAATGTAGTTTTTAATGTTAGTACGGAACTTAATCACAGCTTTTGCTTTAGTAACTCACAGAACAATGAAGAATAATAATCACATTCTTTGCATCTAATTTGTAACATGTTATAACTGGGTATTTCGATCGCCTGCACATGGTGAAGTGTGAGCGTTTAAAACCAGGCAAGTCTTTCTGTTGAAGCAAAGGGTTTCGGTCCTGTTACATTTCCTCTTCTTCTGTTTGCATGTGTATTGAATGAACCTACAGTACATTTCAGTTATGATCTATGAGAGATAATATTTCTAGTGGCTCATTGTTGGTTTTACTGTGGTATATGTACTTTGGGTGGCTTTATTTATTTAATTTTTTTTCACTAAATAAAACAATTGAGTTGAAATGCTTACATGAATTTGCTGTACTTGACAATTAAGGGCAGAACCTGAATCCATGTTATCCTGAATGTGAGACTGTTCCAAGAAACATTAATTAATATAAGGATGCAGGACTTACCTTTCGTACCAACAGGTTCGCATGGTTATTGACACTTATGTTTAATATTTCTTTATTTTAGTTATCTTTAATGTGTTTTATTGTAAAGGTTTTTTTTTTTTTTTTTTTATCACAAATGTTAGATCACACATAGAGAATGGGAATCTAAGTCACGCCAGGTTGGATTCCGCCATGTTTTAGCTTTTAGGTTAGTTTTTAAAACTGAACACTTGTAATAATTGTAATGATATTTATTTGTGAAATAATCTATTTATGCACACACACACACACACACACATATATATATATATATTATTTTACCTTTTTTTTGTACAAGATCAATAACATTTTCCAAGTTCTGACAGCAAACAGTCCCCTTCATCATCAGCTTCTCTGTCCTCTCTTGAACCTATTAACAAATATTGAAAGTAGTAATTTTAAACCACATAATTTATCCAAGACAGGATTTGGTCTAAAGTTTGTTCCTGTACCTCTTTGAATTATTTACCTTTTCAGAGAACAAAATGTATTTATTTATTTATTTTTTTGCTTTTATAATACTGATCTGGTAGGGGTAATATAGTATTATGTAATACACAAACATTATTTCTTATTCATAGTTAAGTGTTTGCAAACTTCTTTCATAACGAGATAAATGAATATGGTAAATGTTGAATAAATACCTCATAGCTCAATAGCTCAGTTTATTTATTGTGTTATTTGGAAGGTTTGTTCTCTATTATAGATCAGTGTCCCAAACCTCATCATATGAATAATCACGTCAACAAATTCCGAGGTTGTCCGGTTGCCAGATCTTATATGAAACGCATCCTTCTCACACAATCGAGGCAGACAAATATCAACAGATTTGTCCCTTCAACTTGGCAACCTAAAACAGCGGGAAGTAAGGGATCACTGGTAGAAATGGGACGAGAGGAGACGACTCAGGTGGTGCTCCGGTGAAAGAAACAAATATATATGCAAGTTGAGGTATAGCGCTACTTCAAAAGGCTGTGGTTTAATTGATTAGTTGGAAGTTGGAAAGCGCCGGTTTGTTTACTACGGTTAACGGGGGAATGGCTATTCCTGGCGAAAAGCGAAAGAATAAAGAATTTGCATTTTTCAATAAGCCCTTCTGCTTTTTGTTTTAGTCCAAAGCCAAACTCGAGCTATTTATTTATAAACTATTTATAAGCAGAAACACGCAGTTTGATATATAGCCTTAGGCTACACGCAGTTAAAATAATTGTTTGATAATAATTGGGTAAATTAATATAATAAATGAATTATTATTTTTTTTATATTGTAATATAATAATTGTGATACTTCCCGCACCGACCCCAAGTATGTACAGACATTGATTATTTGCAAGCATGTTAGTTGTAAACACATAAACGATAATCAAATTAAAGTTAACTAGAGTGGCCTAAATGAATTTTAGTTGAATTTAAAGCGCCAGATCATTGCCCTCCTCTCTGATATCCTCCCGCAGACACAGATCTGACAGTAAGCGGATTGAGTCTGTTCAGTCAGCGAAACTAGCCGAGACACTCATGCTAGCGTTCATACACCTGTGTCTAACTGACTGCAGAACGCTACTCTTTCCTCTTGAGCCACGATGCTGGCCATATTTACAAAGATCAAAGACCGCGTCGAGGCTTTTTTGAACGAGAAGAATATAGTCACTGACTGTCTTAATACAATCGAAGAAAAAACAGGCATCAAGAAACGTTATTTAGCGCTAGGTAAGTCCTCATTTTATACAAAGCACGCTTCATGTTCTGCATATAGTTGTTGTTTCCAAACGAAAGTACCCGTATATATGCATTTATCAAGTCAGTCGAAGCTGCGTCATACAGTATTGTTGGCATGTGGAATAAATTATACGTATCAAAAAAAATTATACATAGACAAAAAAAACAAAAAAAAAAACATTTTCTTCATGAAAAGAACAGAAAAGTGAAATGAAGGAGCTGAAATGCAGGAATAATTTTCTGAATAATAAAGTTCCTCAGAAGGAGATCTGGTCTGACGTCACTCAAGATTACTGCATTTGAGGCTTCATCCACAAACAGTTACCATGATGGCTACACACACTTACATACACACTACTGTTCTAAAGTTTGGGGACAGCATTTATTATTATTATTTTTTTTTGGAGAAATTAATATTTTTACTCAGCCAAAATGAAATGATTTTCATTAAAAATGTTAGATTATCTTTTCAAATAAATCTTATTATGGTAGGCTATTATATAGCTAAATATTAACACATTCTATTATAGAACTTTCTATTTATCAAATCATTTCGAAAAAATTAACACATTTCCACAAAAATATTAAGCAGTACAGAAATGTTTCTCAAGCAGCAAATCATATTAGCATGATTTCTGAAGGATGATGAGACACTGGAGACTGGAGATGAATGCTGAATGATGGAAATTCAGCTTTGCATCACAGGAATAAATTAGATTTGACAGATTTCAGTTGATTCAGAAGGATATTATGATTCTCTCCCATCAGGTGCTGTTGGTGTGACCGGAGCGTATCTATTATTTGGATACGGCGCTTCTCTACTCTGTAATCTGATTGGTTTTGTTTATCCTGCATATTACTCGTGAGTTATGTGCTTTTAAGGTTTTTCACAATTCAGCAGTTGCCATAACCTACACTGAATCTTTATTATAAAGTGTATTTTTTTGGTTGCAGTAACTTGGTATCTTTCATATTTTGTTCTGTTGAAATGTTTTAGTATCAAAGCCATAGAAAGTCCTGATAAGGAGGATGACACTCAATGGCTGACGTACTGGGTAATCTACAGCTTCTTCAGCGTGGGGGAATTCTTCGCTGACATCTTTCTCCACTGGTTTCCTCTCTACTATGTCTGTAAGGTAGAACAAGGCCATGCTTTCTCTGACTGATATATGATTTAAAAGGATCAATTATTACAAAAATTACAAAAGCCTGTAACAAAATCACTCAAACCTAATGAATGCAAATATTTAATGTATATAATAGTATATATATAATACTAAAATAAAACATGTATCTGTGTTTTTGTGCTTTTTTTTATTAGTTTAAATTTTGTTTAATTTTATACTTTGAATATTCATGTTTTTAAAATGTTTAAATACAAATATGATTTTGTAAAATGTGAAATATTTTATGAAATATCCTTAGACTCTAAAATGTAAACTTTAGAAAAATACATAATTTAAAGCTACACTATGCAACTTTTCCATGTTCAAAATTACAAAATGTAACCCTCCCGTAAAGTGCAAATTTCAAATTGTCAAATTGAACCCAAATATTTAAATATATGAGTAAATATCTCAGACTTACATTGTCATTTATTTTTTATTTACTTACACTTTACTTTAAATATTTTCTTTTAGGACAAAACATTATTTATTTATTTTTTATATATATATATTTTATTTATTTATTTTAATTGCTTTAAAAACTATAAAAACAAACAACAACAAAAAACATTGTCCTCTAAATTAGTCACATTATCCATACATTTCTCTAACAGCTCACTCAAAGTGTATCTTGCAGTCTTTTTATTTATTTATTTTTTTGACAGATAATTACTTTTTTTTTTTTTTGTGGGGACATTTAGTTTGTCCCCATGAGGAAAACAGATTATTTAGTTTGTTTGTTTGTTTTTTGTAAATGTAAAAATGCAGAAATATAAATTATATTAAGCCCAGACATCACCAATTGGCCCAAATGTGCACAGGCATTTAAAAAAAATTTTAACACAAGATGTGGATGTTTATGAATTCACATTTAGCAAAAGACATAAAGACTCAAGGATTAAAAATATGATTAGCAAAGTTGCTTTGGGGTCAATTTGAGCCCCAGAAATCACAGGAGTTCATTATAAAACCATGTTCCAAACTGCTTTTTTACTTTAGCCTAAACCACCGTGGTAAGACACATAATATTTATTCACATTTAAGAGTTATTGAAACAAATCTAATAGGAAAATGTATGATTTCATCATTTGTCTGTGCATGTTGCGTCACTATATGCAGTAGAAGTAAACTGAAGCCACAACAACCGAAACTCGAATCGAAAAGAGGTAGTTTGGCAGAAAATGGAAAGCGAGAGTACCCACAATAAAACTAAATAAGGTTTGATAAACGTGTAACTCTCTGCCGCTGTAGTCTCTTAACCTTAGTATGGACAACTCTCTGGTGCTCAATGTTAGTGATGAACTCTCACACCAGATAACCTTTCCTTCACTCCCTTGTCCTTCTGTGTGTGTGTGTGTGTGTGTGTGTGTGTGTGTGTGTGTGTGCGTGTGTGTGTGTGTGTTCTGGTGTTCAGTGCTTGTTTCTGCTGTGGTGCATGGCTCCGGTCTCCTGGAACGGTTCTCAGGTTCTCTACAGGTTTGTGGTGCGCCCATTTTTCCTGAAGCATGAAGCCAGAGTGGACGAGATCAGCGGGAAGGCCATGTCAGCAGCTGAGCACGTCACCAGAGAGGGTATGCAACATAAGAGCTGTTTCAAAACACCAATCTTTCTTCTTCTTCCTCTTTTTTTTTTTTTTTTTTTGCCAGTACACCTTGATAATCACATAACTAAACAGTCTGAAGATAAGAAGATGTTAAAAGTTTAAAGCAAGTAGACAAATACCAAGCTGAAGGTTATATTCCAAATATAGGGAATGAGAAACACATACATTAATATTTATTTTAGATTTTTTTGAACAAGCATTTCAAGCAACAAGCAACTGTTAATGAAGAACTGTGCACAACTTAGTTTGAGTTCCAGTTTAAGCGTGAAACGAGTCCTGGCTTATTTGTCTAGGGGAATGTAAATGTTCAAATATTTGTTGTCATCTGTTTAATTTGGCACTTGTCCTGTCGATCACTCTCTCTGTTGCAGTTCTTCACACTCTGGTGAGAAACCGGGCTGTTGGCCCCGCTGAGCCTGAAGCCAAAAGACTGCCCAGTTCTGCTTCTGTATGTCATCATATTGCTAATAAACCCACATTTGATAAGTCATACGGTTTTTTATTCTTTTGCTTCCTCCAAATGAATCAATCTCTCTGTGCTGTCTCATCTTGCATGCGACTGACTGCAGACTGAACCCACTGTTGATTAAATGGTATGTTTTCAATCTATGTTCATGTGTGAATGAGGTGGGAGGTATTTGTTTTAATGAATATGTTAAAAACAATATGTATTTTCTTTTATCTACATGTAGGTGGCTAAAGTGATCTGAGCAAGAGATGCAGCATCATGTTGAAGACAGTCTTCACAATTTCAATAAACTTTTATAGCCAACATTTTAAAAGAACTCATTTTTCTCATGGACCACTGACATCATCAGCTTAAATCCTAAAACTGAATGAAATATATCCAACTGTTGAGTTTTCAGATGAATATACACATAAAGGTGACTTGACTTTAAAAAAGTTAACTTGCCAAATGTGCAATAGAAACCACTTTCATTTTTCTAAGATACACAAAAGTCATTATGTGATATATTGTGAAATTCTGAATTAATAATAGAAAAAAGTAAATTATATTTTTAAATTTTAACTATTATAAATTATAGGACATTTATCAAATTGAAGTATGCAGAAAATTATCAGCTTATTAATCAGCTGTAAAACCTATTTGATTGTAGATCCTTTATTCTAATTTTATTTATTTGTAGTTCTGAGAGCATTGTGGTTTAAAGTGCCCCTATTATGTCTAATGAAAGGTTCATATTTTGGTTTTGGGAGACACAGCAACAGGTTGACAGGAGCAGTGCTGATTTGTTTACAGTGTTACCGGGGAAACCGCTATTTTTACTGCTCCAAAAGCGGCACCTAGTGGCAAATAATGAATAAAGAAGACTCTTAAAGAGACTTTGGCATGAAGACCAACGCGAAAGAACAACAACATGAAACGGCTTGGGATTCGTTAACATTTCTATAACTTTATACACGGTGCTGTTTCAGATTAAACATTCTGCAGGATTTTTTCATTCACTTAGAACAGTGTTACACACTTTAATTTGTGTGTCTGTGTTTGCTCTAGCGATCTCAGCTTGTGTATTCTTGTAATAGTTTCTTTTTTCTGTACTGCGCTGTTGCAAATGTTTTACTCCGAGTCGACAGATGGCGCCAGTCATCACCAGATCTCAGTCTCAGATACAACCGAAGAATCACGCGCTGAGTCTGACGTGTCAGCTGTATCAAACGTAAACAGTTGACATGGGAGAAATATCCAGCCATTTACTTATAGTGTTTGTTTCACAGTGTACAGTAGATATCCCCACCAGCCTGAACACTAATAATTTATAAAGAGCGTCTCTCTTGTTGGTCAGGATGAATTTTGGTTCGAAAAGCAAGAAGCGGATGGTGCTACCGACCCGCCCCGATCCGCCGACCGTGGAGCAGATCACGGAGGATGTGAACCGAGCCGATCCTCACGACCCCGTGTTCACTGTTTTACCCGATTCTGCGGAAGGTAAGACGACAGTATCGCATTATATAGATCAGTCATTCAAACGACTCACTCTAGCAATGTAGTGAAATCAACATGTCTGAAAAATAAGGCAGTTATTTTAAGTTTTTAGACACTTAACTTAAACTTAAACTTGCGAAAGCAGATGAACAATTGTAGCCACTATCGGATTAGCTAGTATAATATATGATTTGACCACAAACGTTCAATAAGATTTGTTTCTTCTGCTTATCATGGCTGCATTTATTTGGTCAGAAATATAGGAAAACAGTAATATTGTTCAAGATTATAGCAATTTGAAATAATGGTAATTATTATAATTATATTATAAATTATAATTTAATATCTGATGCAAATCTGATTTTTCATCACCATTACTCCAGACTTCATTGTCACATGGTCCTTCAGAAATCATTGCAGTATGCTGATTTGTTATCAGTATTGGAAACAGTTTTGCTGCTTCATATTTGTTTTTTGGAACCTGTGAATACTTTTTTTTATTAATTCTTTGATAAAAAGTTAAAAAGAACAGCATTTATTTAAAATAAAGCTAAATCTTTTTGTAACAATATACACTACAGTTCAAAAGTTTGGGGCCAGTATTTTATATATATATATATATATATGTATATATATGTATATATGTATATATATGTATATATATAATGAATGCTTTTATTCAGCAAGTATGTGCTAAACTGAATAATATTGATAATAAAGACTTATATTGTTAGAAAAGGTTTATATTTTAAATAAATGCTATTCTTTTTAACTTTATTCATCAAAGCATCCTGTACAAAGTATCAAAGGTTCCAAAAAAAAATAATAATAAAATAAAGCAGAAAAATCATGTGACACTGAAGACTGGAGTAATGATGCTGAAAAATCAGATTTGCATCACAGAAATAAATTATAACCCATTAATATTTTACATTATTACTGTATTTTTCTGTATTTTTGGGCAAATAAATGCAGCTTCGATGAACAGAAGAGACTAAAAAAACTTTAGAAATCTTACTGATCCTTTTGAAAAAAGTGTTTATTGGGTAAAAATGTTCCCTTTATTATATTGTAACACATCTAGATTGTTAAGCATGTGCAGAATGGTGATGTCCCCATCATAAATAGATTGCTCATTTAGTTGTTATTGTACAAAATGCAAAAGTATGATTAATATAAAACTTAAATTGAATCTTGACAATTTAGTTAAATAATTGAATAACTAATAACAGAATCTCTAAACAAAACATGTTAAACTTGAACCCACTGCAAAATCTGCATGGGGATATCTTCAGCTTAACACAAAATTCACGATTGCATGGATCCCAATTGACATGACTGGATTTTGCCTGCAAAAAAAAAAAAACATCACATTTTATGAAAATAACTTTACACGTTTTTAGCTGCTGTTTTTGTAACTTGTTTTTATTTTGTACTTTTTTACTAATGGTTGAGTTAGTAATGAATAAATGCTGGATTGCCGAATTGTTTTATTGAATATAGAATACGGCATTGCTACTGTTAGCAGTGTTGGACATTGGTTTTAGCTAGTGTGTGGCTGCACCTTTGCATGAATAACTGTAATATTTGTCCTTGATCTTTCAGATCTGAAGGCCAGTTCCAGCACCAGTGAAGTGGAGGTGAGATACCTGCAGAGCAGACGTTACATAGAGCTGCACGAGCGATTGCAAGAAGAACGTAGCAATCTGGCACGGCGGAGAGATGAGCTGCGTGCGGCCGGGGAGTCTTTGGGGCACAGCGTGATGGAAGTCAAGAGGAGCGCACAGTGACAACTCGCATACATCTTGTGAACTTGAGATTTGCCAAATCAGTAGCTGATGTCACTTGATTTCCACGGAAGAGCCTTTCCTCTTGCTAAGCTGCTGTTAGCATTTAGGCTCAGACATTTTAATGCTAAAATCCATCACTTCCTTATGTTTGGGATATGATTTGTGACAAATGGACTTGGTCAATGTCTATGTGCTGTGTGTGTTCAGCACTGTATAAGTTGTGCAGTCTCGATGTATTTTTCATTATTTAATTTTAATTTACAATCTAATTTTCACAGTCCAAGCTTCTTGAGTTTATTGATGACTGGAATATTCCAGTTTATTCTTCGCAGCGTCATTTTCGTTTGTATCAAATAAAGTTTAATTGCCTGATTAAGGTTTATTGTCCATGCAAAAATCCTTAATTTTAAAATGTAAAGTGATTTCTGTGTTATTAGGGCATTGGTTCTCAAGCTGTGGTCTATGATTGGCTGGTAAAAAAACTCCAAATCTGAATTCATAAACTTACTAATAAACTCAGTGAATTAAGTGATTGTGTCAAATTTTTGAGTGTTCTTGTTTGTTTCACTTAACAGTAAAGAACTTACAACTTTTTAGTTATGGAACATAAATCTCATTTAGGTTCATAAGTTAAATGCAGCATTATTTAATAACTAAAAGAGGTAAGAGCCAGTGGTGTAACGTAATGAAGTAAAAATCTATCTGTACTTGAGTTTTTATTTTTTTAGGTAACTTTTACTCCACTTCATTTCCCCTAAGTATATTCGTTACTTATTACAGAATAGTCAGAAGAACACAGACTGGAGGAGAGCAGGTTTGACAAATCAGTGGTCTGGTGTTAGACTCATAAAAACACATTTGCTCATGTGCAAACAATTGCTTGCCGCTCACAACCGTGGATGATTTCATTTCCCACTCAAGTCGAGTCAGGGGTGCCCAATACAGCATCGTCTGCAATAATATGAAAAAGTGAAAGTTGTGACATTTGCCAAGTATGGTAACCCATATTCAGAATTGGTGCTCTGCATTCAACCCATCCAAGTGCACACACACAGCAGTGAACACACACCCGGAGCAGTGGGCAGCTATATATCCAGCACCCAGGGAGCAACTGGGGGTTCAGTGCCTTGCTCAAGGACACTTGGTATTGAGGGAGAGAGAGTGCTGTTCATTCACTCCCCCCCAACTACAACTCCTGCCGGCACTGAGACATGAACCGCCAATACAAGTCCAACTCTTTAACCATTAGGCAACAGCTGTCCCGTATGGTAACAACACTAACATATTAAGTGTTGTAATGTGCCACCAAATTTCACCAACTACACAAAGTGCATGCTCATTGATTTATTAGTCCCTTACAACTCAAAATTACAATTCCACGGTATTTACTTAATGAATGAACAATTCGGTTCCATAAATGATTCGTTAACAAGTCAATTGCTTTGTTTCTGAATGAATCAGCTGTTTGAATGGATCTGTTGAATCTCATTGACTCATTCATTAACATTCACTTGCTGTCAAGTACTGGCGGTTTTATTTAACATTTCGACCATTTTTTTTTTTACGTTTTACATTATTTCAAATATCAGTTTTCAACGTTTTGTTAAAAGCAAAACATGAGGCCTATTTATACATCTGTATCTGCAGTTTAATGCATCCATATCCCCTCGGAGATACATAAACTGTGCAAATACATGCTATTTCAGATGCAGATTCCAGAGATGTTTTCTTATGTTGGAATGAAAGACACTAAGTACTGGAAGTTTTGAGTTTTGATATTTAGGATAGGGTCATTGGGCTAACTTGGTTTTTTTTGTTTGGCCATTGCCCTAGTGTTGTTACGCAGACCTGGCAACCCTGAAGATAGATTGAAGGCATCTACCATTGAATAAATTACTTCCACTCAGATCAATAATGTAAGGACACAGGTTTTATGAGAATGTTTATTTGAGGACCCCCTAACCCATGGCCACATCCATTAAACTGTACACCACATTCTTTCAAACAACTTTCTGAACCCAATTTATGCTTTGACAAAACCTCTCAAATATGCATAACATTTTTCTCTTATGTCAATTTGAATTTATCATTGCATCATATTGCTTAATCCTGACCACCACTGTTAGGTGTCATTACACATCACACCGAGCTCTGTTACCGGTCAATTTTAATATTTTCTGAGAAAGTTCAAAATTAACTCTTTAATAAGGGAACACCATGGTGTAAAGATCTACAGTATATTTCAGGTGTGAGTGTCGCCCACAGCACATCTGAAATAAACTGTAGTTCTTTTCATCATTCTCAGAATCAGGGTTTATTTGGGACCAATGACTTTACTTATAAGAGAGAATGCATGTTTTGTGGTTAAAGGAGAGAAATTGAGTAAAGCTGCTGTATAACAATTAAAACTAAGCCCATGTGAATACTGCACCGCACCAAATAAGACAAACACTTTTTGTGCTGGCTAATTGGCCATAATCAAAACTATACTGATCATATGTCTACAATATTTGCTTGTATAGCTGCAGTTTTGGCAATAGGCTTTGGTTGAATGGAAGCCATTTTAAACATTCTACAGCAGCCCAACTTATTGTAAATGGCAAGTATTTATCTAAATCCACAGAGTTGCTACTCATTAGCTTGCTTTTGAATACTTAAAGCATAACATGACTCTACACAAAATGACATTGTGAAAGCATTCAGTAAACAGAAGTATGTACAGCCACTTAACTGTAGTACATACATTTGCTGAACACAACAGTTACAACAATCTTATATTCAAAAATGGAAATGTGTGGTCAGAGATTCATGGTTGTACTTACAGTGTGTCACTTTCAGTAAAAAAAAAGAAAAGAAACAGCAAAGTCAACATCACGTGTTAACAGTGGATAAGTGAGTATTTAGCATGCTAGTTGTAGCAATGGCAGGATTACATTTTGCCTTCTGGGAAGCATTAGACTAAAGTTGTATATCAGTATTTACAACATTACCACGAAATATACGCGATGATTACATAGGCATTTTGTTTAGATTTTACCTATTGTAGCTATATTTTCCTGCAGTAATAATAAGTGAAGGCAATAGGCTGTCTGTGTGGCATAATGGCATGTGCATACATGATATGATTCTCATGTGAGAGTACAACAGTCTTTTCTGGGTTGCAGGTAGCACATGGTCTTTTAAAGTATTTTTCACTGTTCTAAATTTGTACCAGTGGATAACACTTTGAGACAGTCTTTGTCATGTGAGATTAATAGTCCAACTAGCACAAGCAGTGATTATTATCAATGTACAAAAATATAAAAAAAATGGGTACACCCTCACTTGCGGTAGGTTAGGTTAATGTTGTGAATCCAGTGAGATTCTATAGTACATGGGTAATTGTTCACATCCAGATTGTTTTTTATTTGTTTTTGTTTTGTTTTTTCAAATAGGTAAAACTTCAGATGCAAGTGATGGCAAAGCATAAGACTCAGTAAATATCCGAGGAAAAGAAAATCATATCCATTACCATCTGAACTTTTACCGCATCCGGAGCATAGTACTTTGTCAAGATTTGAACCTTGGACAGAATAAAGATTTCATGCTTCATGGTTTTCCCCTGTCTTCTCTGACATTGTTTGCGCTTGTCCATGTGTCTGTGGAGAGCAGCAGACCATGGGGCTGGGGATGTAGTTGAAAGGAGTAACCCTGACAGCTTTACTTGGTGAGCTCTGTCTGAAATGGCCAACACCACCACTGGGGGTACTTTCCACTGATTGAAAGGTGGAGGTTGATGCTGTGCTGTAGGTTTTTAGAGATCCATCCGAATCCCCATCTTGGAGAGTATTCCCAAAGCCCATGCTTACTTTCCTGGGCAGGGCCATCTTTGTGGCCTCATCTGTAATGCTAAGAACTTTTTCAATTGTGGGAGAGGTGCTGGAATTAGTTTTGTTGGCTGAGTAGTCCTCAGTTTGAACAGTTGCATCACTTGTTTTCCGTGATGCTAGGGTAATAGTAGGCCATTTCCCTGGTAGTGGTGGTGGCATCTGTTTGATGCCCTCAGGTGAAGGCAAGAGAGGCAGTGCAGTGGGTGGAAGGGTGCTCTTTAATATCTGGGGAATGTCCTCATCACGAATCCTTCTCCAGGTCACTCTGTCAGAGTTACGTGACCCAGCTCTCTGTTGCTTCTGATTTGTGTCCCTTTCACTTTTAGCTCGTCCGCTTGAGTCAGAGGATGAAGAACGAAGAGAGGAGCGACTGGTGCCACGACTCAAGACATTAATGCTTGGTGAGGAGGAATATCTTTTGACGGTATCCTCCCTCTTTTCTCTTGGCCTTGGACCGGGTGTATTTCTCTGGGAGGCTCTGCAGGGACTTTCTGAGCTTGTTCGTCTAGCTGGACGTTTTACAGTGACGTCCCTATCGATAGAGGTGGCTCTTGATGGGGCCATGCCTTGTCTGAGTATCCCGTGTTCCTGCACTTGTCTTTGCCCTTCAGTAACAGGCATTCTTTTTGGACCTTGAACTGCTTCCTTGAGCTCCTGACAACGAGAAGAACACAAGAAAACTGCTGGGGCCCCTGGAACTGCTTTTCGGGGTGAGGCTTGCTGTGATGTTGGGACAGAACGTGAAGCGGCATCACATCTTAAGACTTTTGAGGACTCTTTGATGAATGTCAGTTGTCTGAGAAAACCATTACTATCTGATTCACCACTACTTGAATGACTGGATGTCATGCGAACCAAATCCATTCGATTTGCTGGTAGGATTCTTTTCCCAGACATCTGCGTATTTTGTCTGCTGATGTTAGTGGGCTGGTTGGTTACTAAAGGTGAAATGTTTCTTGTTTGCCTTGATGGATTCTGCATGAATGGTATTCTGACAGGGGATTTCTGTGTTTTCCTGTCTACAGGAGAGTTTGAGTTCTGATTAATGTTTGAAGTTCTTCCTCTTTTGTCCGGTGGACTGCATGGTGCTGAGGCTACCTTCTCTGGACCTTGTTTAATGGTTTGGGTTGGGGAGGTTACTTTTTTCTGAGGATGCCTGGAAGGTGTTGAACTTTGAGATGATCCTGAAGATGAGCTCTTTGGTATCCTGGCAGGTGGTGTTGAGCTTCTTTTGGGCAATGACAACAGAGTGGAATCCATGGGGTGGCCCAGTCTGTGAAGGCTTCTTGACCTGTGCTGAGCTAGATTTGGATTTTTAGGGGCATCTGATTTCTGTATCACTTTTTTAGGTGGTGGTCTTTGAGAGAGAGTTGTCTCTTTCTTGGGCGTGTATATCACTGTTCTACCCCTGAAGACCACAGGAAAGTTTGGAACAGGTTTGCGAGGGGCAAAATCAAGTGGTTTATTAGCCTTTTTGTCATCTTTGTATACCTTCTTCTCTTTAGGAGTAAAGCTCGAATCAGACATAAATGACAGAACTGATTCAGACTCTGATGAAGGTTCCTGGGACTTTGAAGCTTGTAATTTGGTAATTATAGTATTAGCCCCTTCTTGTATTGCTCTCCATTCAACACTGTTGAGATCAGAGTCTTTGTCTGATGCCATTTCATCTGAATCTAGATCATTTTCAGGGCTCCACACTGTTGCTTTCTGAAGAGTAGCTTTGTGTTTGTGCTTATTCTCAGCCTTCTTTTTTCTGGCAGCCTGCTTTTTCTTGTGTTGAGGCATTGCAGATGTTATGCATTTTATCAAAAGATCATCTTCTGAATCCATGCTGACTGAGCTTGGCGAGCTGTTCTCTTCAAACTGGTTGTGTTCTTGCTTTGACTTTGGAGGGCATATGGGGTTGGATGTTAAATTATGTTTATTCCGTATCCACGTATGCTGAGGTTTTTCATGATGTTCCTCAAATTCTGCATCACTCAAAGAGCTAAGGGAGGAACTCAAAGAGTAACATGGAGGTGCTTCCTCTAAAATTTGATTTTGCTTGATTCTGTGAAAACCCTTTTGGTGGTACTTGTAACTGTTGACTTGATCTTGTATATTAGCATTACGGATCACATTAGTCTTGCTTGATTCATAATGTTGTTTCTGTCGCGTCCTATTCATCAGTCCATCCTGTATGTCCATTTTATGGCAGATGGCCACTTCTGTAGTTGTTGGGTGATGCCTAGACTGAAAGCCTAAAGTGTTTTCCTGTGCATAACTCATGGAGCAGGTTTTGTGATTTTGGTACACCTCTGGGTTTTGTTTGCTTATAGGAATATCTAACTGTGGCATGCTTTTTGACAGATTCTGTCCTTGATTTTGGATTTGTCGAACTGGAGACTGGCTTTGTTGAATCCTTTGCTGGGTCATTTTTGCTGTCATCTCTTTACTCTGTATAAGTAATCTCTGAGTGGGTACCATATTTCTCATTGTTTTGTTTAATTGGTTTGAGACTATGTGGGACTGACATGTTTTAGTTGGTTTGTGGAAGCGGGAGAACATGCGTAGGTCTTCAATTCTTTTTGCCTCTATATCAACCAGCTCTTGTGTCTCTTTGTTCCTTTGCCAATCTTTTATTCCTTTAGTTCTGAGTGGATACTGTAGAGTTTCATCGCTCAAGGAAGTGGTGCTTGAGAAATTGATGGGCGTACCTTCAGCAGAGTCAGTGTAAGAGGAATCATCATGATAGATTTCTTTTGAAGACATTCCAAGCTTTTGTCCAGTACACATTTGGTTGTTTTTATTCTGGAGCAGCATATACACTGGTAATTGCACAGATTTTCGAGTCTGCATGTTGAGAACTTGGTTTGAGAGGTTAGGCATCATAGTTGGCCTTACCTTCTTAAACCTGGAAGGCATGGCAGAATTAATGCACTCTTTCAAAATTTCTATGTCATCATCTGAGTTGCCTTCACTATATTGGTCTTGGTCATCCATGTCCTCTTCTTTTTCAGAATCCTCTGGATCATTGTCTTGCTGGTTAAGCAAAGGAGTAAGTTTGAGCTCCACATCTTTCTGGACATAGTGTTCATGGAGAGGGAGGGCACTCAGACTAGAGGCACATGAGAAATTCTCAATTGGTTTTTCCACAGTGAAATAGATCATTGTGTCCAAATCTGGAGGTAGGTTAAACCTTTCTTTAAAGTCGGCGATTTCCATAAATTTGCGCAAACTGTTTTCCCACTGGCTTCCTACACCACCAAGATTTTGTGTCTCTGGTCCACTGGATTCTGCACAGCATGGAGTTTTGCTGCGACTTGGAGGCATTGTTTGTCCTGGGCTGTCTGGTAAGTCACTGGGGCTAATAGTACCACTTATCATTTCACTACATGGATCACTCTGAATAGAGCTGGCAATTGAAGGAGATTCAAAGCTGCCAAGTGAACTTACTGAACTACAGCGGCTCATTACAAGAGGTGTTTCATGAATGTAGTTTTCTGAAGAGCTGGATGGTGTCCTGTCCTCAAGAATTACTGGAGACACTCCTCTAATGAACTTCTTCTCATTTTTTATTGTACTAGGGATCTCCGTTGGATCAGAGCTGCTGATTTTTTGATCAGTTAATAATAGTTGACTGTCACTCAAGTCATCAAGTGTCTCATCCTCTTCATCTTTTCTCTCAACATTCACATCTTCCACCTCTATGATTTCTAATGAGGAGTCACTCTCTAGGTCATTTTCAGTCTGACTCTGTCCATCAAGAGCTCCATCCCCAGAAGACAGAGAAGACAGAGAACTGCAGCGAGAGAAACATATTGGAGTATTTTCAACAGAATACTTCTGAGGGGTCTCCAGCTGTCCTATTGTGGGGCTTCTTGCAGAGCATATTGGGGAAAACTTGCTAATACTATCTCCAGTCATCACTGTTGGAACCCAAGCTTGCCTGCGCATTGCTTGAGCTGCCTGAACATTGATTGCAGTTTTTGCAATGCCAAACTTGGCAACACTCTGGATCAGAGGAACATGCTGATAGGAGGGAGACAACTTCACAGTTGGTATACTGGCATCTGAAGACACCTTGGTTGATACAGTTGCAGGTGTTGATATAAAAGGTTCTTGGCTCTTCTCTGTATCAGTGGAACCTGAATCAGGCAAAATAGCATCTTTGCTTGTCTCAAAATCTCTTTCAGGGATCTCATTTTGACACATGATTGAAATATGCACACCACTGTTCACTGGTTCCTCATTAGCCACCTTAAGGTCAAGTTTATTTGGACGTCGTTGTCCTGTTGGTTTTGTCGAGGTATCAATCTGGTTCTGACTGCCACAATAGCCATTGCTGGTGCCGCCACTGTTAAGGCTGTCATTGGATAAACTCGAGTTGGCTGTTTTAAGACGCAAGAAGGCATGTGCTCTGCTGAGACACTCTTTAGGTAAAAAAGAGCTGTTGTCAGAAAGATGACAAGGGGAACAGGAAATGGCTCGTCCCTCGTGAAGCTCATCTGGCCCATAATTCCAATCTACAAAATGATCTTCTGAGCTGAGACTGAAGCTGTCCTCTGAGGACGTATGCATGGTAATGTCTTCTACCAGTTTGTCAATTTTAGCCACTGTGCTGGTGATCTTCTTGGCTAGTTTCTCAGCTGCTACAGTCACTTCATCATCAGAGGGTTGTGACCTTTTATTTTCAGTTTGAAAGCTTTCAATGTCTTGCTCAGGCTCCCCCTCTCGCTTACGGGGCTGAGTATTAAGGAAGTTAGGATTGTTCAAGAACATGGAGAGCATGGAGAAGGTTCCAGTGTCCAAGCTAGTTGATACATTAGGCCCCTCATCATCATCAAAACAACCAGAATCTGAGGCGTAGTCTTTTGCTAGGCTCTCAATGTGCCTCAGCGGTTTGTTTATACTTTGATGTTTGAAACGTTGTTTCTCAATTGAATCAAATGTCTCTGCCAGATGCTTCGCATCTAACTCAGCCTCTAATGCTTTCTGCTTCCTCATGTAGAGGGATGGCATGCAGGATCCTGGGGATACAACAGCAGTATCTTTATATTTAAGTGGACGATTTGTGAGGAGGTTTCGCAGAGCTGCAGCACTTCCCATGGCTATCATTTTGTGCTTCGAGTGGATGAGATTGCGCAACATGCTTACAGCTCCAAGATCCCACAGCAATTCCTGGTCCTTTGGACTTCGTGCAGACAGGTTCCAGAGGGTTCCACATGCATTACTCACAATGGTCAGACTGTGAGATCGCAAGTGCTGCAGCAGAGTCTGAAGGCAGTTATGATCCCTGAGGATTTGCCTGAATTAGGAAAACAGGAAGAATTTAAGTGATGTCATTGACACGTTAACCTCTGCTTAATTTGTGGATATGAATAAACATGATACCTGTAATCGTCTCGGGTAGCAATAAGGCTGGACACATTGCGAAGGATACCCCCACCACTCTCAATAATGGCCAGTGAGTTGGTTTGGCATCGATAAGTCAAAGTGCTAACCAAAAAGCCAAGAGAACCATCAACAGAGCAAATTGACACCTTATTCTCAGTGCTGTGTGCTGACAGGTTCCACAATGCACTGAGCACACTCTTTAAAGTGGACTCCTGTGAAGAAGACCAGACGGGTAAATCACTCATATTCAGATTTATTGAATGTAAGAAATGGATATCATAGAAATGTTTGACTGTACCTTTGTAGCCTGTAGTGCACAAGTCATAAGTGCTGACACACTGCCGACATCTCTCAAAGCCCTCTTGCTGTTGATATCAGCACGCCATGACAAGTTTCTCAGTATACTTGACACTACCTAAAAGCAATGACAAATCACAGTGCTGTTGTGGGCCAAATAATTAATACCAATACAAATACCAATTAAATTAGCTGTTGCATAATATTTGTTGTACTATAAGTTAATAAAGGAGTGATGGTTTGCACTATGGAAAAGTAGTTTATGTACCTGCTGTAATTCCTCGCTATCAGATGCAAGCTGTGCAACAATAGCTTGAAGACAGTTTCTCTTTGAGCAAAGAGTAGCCTGGTAAAGTTGATTAAGAGCATTCTGTCAACGTCACTGATTTAATTATTATAAAGAAATGAGAATGACTTGTTTTTCATTTTTATGCGATTCCACACTTGTATGCAATAATTAGAAAATGTACCTTATTCACAACATCTCCATATGTAAGATTAGTGAGTGCCATTCCTGCGTAACGCCGGAGGGCCATATTGATTGGCTCATTTTGCATGCCATACATTTCTTGATCCAGCTGCATTAGCTCCGCAATCGCTTGCAGGCCCCCTAAAAGTTACATAAATTAGCATCTTCACTGTGTTTTTAATTCATGGGAAATGTGCTTATTTACAACCACAGCATACACTCTATTGCTCTTTGGTCTTCTAAGAGACACTATATTCATGTACCTAGATCATTCATCGCCCTGCGGTACTCTTCCTCAAAAGATAACTTCATTATTGCACACAAGGCCTGGCACATTTGGGGATCCACTGGCTCAGGGATTTCTGTGAATATCAAAGTAAATGTATACTTATATGAATCATTTAATGTTATGGGAACAGTATGTATGACAAATTATTTTTAGAAAATCAGCAAAATATATTTTAATTAATGAATAAAAAAACAAAAATCGAAATCACCATATAGAAACAATCTAGTTTATCTGATACTTAAAGTAAGTACTTATAAGTAAATGGCTTACACTATTTGTAACTTATATGCATAATCTTTGTCTTTCTGTTTGGAATTTGACATGTACACAAACAAAAAATATGATTATTCATAACAAATGAATGGCAAGTCTGACGGTATATAACACACTGACTATAACCTAAGCAGGGCTCACCTGTGGTTTTGGCACCACCAGATGAGGGGATACTTAAATGATTCTCAATCCAGTCCCAGCCATTCTCGCAGTGTAAGCGGATCTGCTCTAGCACATGAAGGACTCTCATCTCGCGTCGTGCTTGGCCCTCATCTGGCTGTGAGTACACAATGTTGTGCAGGGCAGCACTGGCTCTGGAACGGGCTTCTCGACTATAACCTCCTGTCCCAGCTGCCTCCCCAGTGCCACCCTCATGTAGTATTTGCACAAGCAGTGGGACGCAACCAGACTTGCGCATGGCAATGCAGCTTTCCTGTGAGCTTGACATTGCCAGAAGGGTGCGGGACATCTCCTCTCGATCTCTAGAGGCCAGCATGGACAGCAGCCAAAACACCATTTCCACCTGCAACCATAACACAATATAACTATAGCTGACATACAGTGTTCATTATTGCACTATTGTTTTTGATTAATGTATGTTCAATTTAAAACTGTATGAATATTGCATATGAGGTCAGAAGTTCAATGCCAATGACTGAACAACCAATGTTGTGTTAAAACATAGAACATTTAAAGGGTTAGTTCACCCAAAAATCTAAATTATGTAATTAATAACTCACCCTCACGTCGTTCCAAACCCGTGAGACCTCCGTTTATCTTTGGAACACAGTTTAAGATATTTTAGATTTAGTCCGAGAGCTCTCAGTCCCTCCATTGAAACTGTGTGAACGGTCTACTGTCCATGTCCAGAAAGGTAAGAAAAACATAATCAAAGTAGTCCATGTGACATCAGAGGGTCAGTTAGAATTTGTTGAAGCATCGAAAATACATTTTGGTCCAAAAATAGCAAAAACTACGACTTCATTCAGCATTGTCTTCTCTTCCGTGTCTGTTGTGAGAGAGAGTTAAAAACAAAGCAGTTTGTCATATCCGGTTCGTGAACGAATCATTCGATGTAACCGGATTTTCTTGAACCAGTTCACCAAATCTAACTGAATCGTTTTAAACGGTTCACGTCTCCAATACGCATTAATTAAGCTGTTAACTTTTTTAATGTGGCTGACACTCCCTCTGAGTTCAAACAAACCAATATCCCGGAGTAATTCATTTACTCACACACACATCGTCTGAACTGAACTGATTCTTTTGGTAATTGATTCTGAACTGATTCTGTGCTAATGTTATGAGCGCGGGTAAACCGAAGGCTTGAATCAAGGGCAATCATCGCCAATGACGTCATTACGTCGAGCGCAAAAGAACCGGTGAACAGTTTTCTTCAACCGGTTTATTGAATCGAACGGTCCGAAAGAACTACTGGTGATCCGAAAACCGATGCAACCAGTTCTTGACTCATGAACGAGTCATTATCTGGCTCGGCTCGGTGTTCATCTTCAGTTCTCTCTTCACAGCAGTTCAGTCAGTGTAATGTTTGAGTGCATGAATTACTCCGGGATATTGGTTTGTTTGAACTCAGAGAGAGTGTCAGCCACATTAAAAATGTTAACAGCTTAAGTCATTCGTGGATTAATGCGTATTGGAGACGCAAACCATTTCAAACGATTCAGTTCGATTTGGTGAACTGGTTCAAAAAGATCTGGTTACATCGAATGATTCGTTCGCAAACCGGATATCACAAACTGCTTTGTTTTGAACTCTCTCTCACAACAGACACGGAAGAGAAGACAATGCTGAATAAAGTCATAGTTTTTGCTATTTTTGGACCAAAATGTATTTTCGATGCTTCAAGAAATTCTAACTGACCCTCTGATGTCACATGGACTACTTTGAAGATGTTTTTCTTACCTTTCTGGACATGGACAGTATACCGTACACACAGCTTCAATGGAGGGACTAAATCTAAAATATCTTAAACTGTGTTCTGAAGATAAACGGAGATCTTACTGGTTTGGAACGACATGAGGGTAAGTTATTAAATACATAATTTAGATTTTTGGGTGAACTAACCCTTTAACAACAGGGACTGAACAATTGTATAGATATTTAGGTTAATTTAGGATATTTCGTATATTATTTACAGCTAGCTTTTTTATTTATAATTTATTTCTTAATATGATATTGATTTTAGAAGAAGCCATCAATTCGTTCTCCCATCTGCTTGTTTTATGTAGGGTTGAAGAGATGCTGGAGCCTATCTCAGCATCTCTGGCCAAGAATAGGAAATATCCTAGACAGATGGTCAGTCCATCACAGGACTAACACACAGTGCAGGCAACCATAATTGTTCAAATTTATTTTTATGTATTTTTTAAAATATAGTATGAAGTACAAATAGATAGGCTGCTGTGTTTACATAAAGACGAACATTGCCTCTTAGTATATAATTAAATTCTAACATGATCTGTATGACAATGGTCTTACTTTGCTCCCTGCTTCTCCAGGGGCCTCCGAAGTACCAGCATTTGTGGATTCCATGTCAGGCACAGATGCTTTGGAGAGGCACTCGGTGCTCTGTGGACACAGAGGGTAAGGTTTATTATTTGTTCCTTTTTGCTACAAAAGGTACTTGGAAATCTGATTGTATGGCTGACTTAACACATTAATATTTATTAAAACACCAAAATACTGTAAATCTGTGCTGTATTAAGACTGATCCACACATACTGAGTGTATATATACTTCAAAATAAAGAAAAAATTAAGGCACTCAGTGGCTGTCAAACCTGAGGTGTTCTGTAAACTGTGGCTATTCTGCTACAGAGCCTAAGAGAAACTTAATAACATCGCCATAACACCAGTTAAAGTGAAAGTGACATGACATACAGCCAAGTATGGTGACCCATACTCTGAATCCGTGCTGCATTTAACCCATACAAAGTGCACACACACATCGTGAACACACACCCGGAGCAGTGGGCAGCCATTTATGCTGCGGTGCCCAGGGAGCAGTTGGGGGGGGTTCGGCGCCTTGCTCAAGAGCACTGTGCATATTCTCCCCCCATTTACAATTCCTGCCGGCTTGAGATGCTAACTTTTGGAGTACAAGTCAAAATCTCTAACCATTAGGCCACGACTTCCCCCATGTGTGACTGAACGTGCATATGTAGACTGAATCAGCACCACAGCCAAAACACTTGATTCATTCTTTCATGCCCAAACCCATCACTAAGGCAACATTTGGCACCAGCTATAAATGCGATCTACTAGATTACAAGAAAGGACATAGACTTGGCTTGAAAGATATTCTATAGTCTTCAGAATATAATTTTGATGATTTTAAGAGCTCAGTAAGTAGGCTACTATCCAATTTATTTGACCTAAATGCTTAATATAAGCCTTGTATACACACACATTAATTGTGAAGCTGAATTTATCATTATTATTATATAATGTTGGACTGGACAATGAAGGAAAAGCAGCTACTGAATGACAAACATACATGTGAAGTCCATCAGTACTGTTATATATTTATTTGTTGTTAACTGTTTTGGTTACTTCCACTTAATTTCATAGTTTGGATGACTTTACTATTAATATAAAATAGTAATAATGCAAAATGAGTTGAGGAGTCCAGTGAGGGTCCCAAATAATTCACAACATCTAAAAATTTACTTGCTGCATATAAATTAAATGCCGACCTTGTACTGCAGGTTTCATCATATTCTGACTTTTCCATTTCAGATTTCTCAGCCTTATTTAACATTAGGTTTGAAGAGCTCACTGTCAGTCTGATGCAGTGCCGAATAGAGAGGTATCTGTGCTGTGATGGGAATCATTTAGACTGCTTCAAAAAGACAGCTTCCCAGTTACTGAGCAGCCAATAGGAGGCAGCTTGCAGATGGCATGTCCTGTTTTCTGCTTAGCAACACTGAGTGCCAGCCTGTGCTGTGAGAGAGTGCCTGGTGAGACTGGGTGCATGTGAAGCTGTGCAGTGCAAAGACAATTGCTAGCAATGCAAAAGCAACTTTACATTTAGCTCTGTTATATAATATATACAGTAATTCCTATTTACAACCTCCATCCATTACCTTCCAGCAGGCAGGTTCAGTCAACAATGTCCTCTGTGGTGTTAGTGTTAGTGTTAAAACATAATCAATATATTCTTAAAATTATCAATATGATATAGATATATATATAGCTTTCTCAGAATTAATTTTTAAACATCTAGTCAGATAGTGTTGCCAAGTCTTCGGTTTTCCTGCAGAATTGGGGTACTTTAACGCTGTTGTTGCGGGTTGGTTTTCATTTTCGGTGTTGAAGCAACCCAAAAAAACGTGATAATTAGCCCCTAAAATGCTTAAATTTACAAGGGGAACCCCACCAAATAAATTGCGTATTTTATCAATTTTTGCAATTTTTTATCACATTTTTAATAAATTTTTTTATCAAGGGACCCTCCTCGAAATGCGATTGGGCTAGTTTCTGGCTAGTTTAGTAACATTTGGCCGGGTGTTGTTGTGAAAACCTGGCAACCCTGCCTTGGACACTGTTTTATGGCTGTCGGTTATATGTCGGTTATATTTCATATACTCAACTTTGATTTAGTAGGTTTTTTCATATTAATAATGTTTTAAAATAAAACTGTTGCCCTTATTTAAACTTTTTAAGAATTTTTATTATTTGTTATCATTGCGAGCATCACAGTTGAATTGTATGATTCAGGCTCAAATAGAGGACAGGGGTGAATGTGTCACCTGAGTCTCTGGTAGAGCGCTCTTCTCTTGAGGACCACGTGAGCTCTGGGCCTCCTGAAGCTCTTTCTCCAGCTGCTCCAATCGAGCAACACGGATCTGAAACATGCACAGTACTTAATATATAGTGAACATTTGAATGCATTCTGTACTTTCAGAGAACATTATCATACACCGTTTTATCATACAGCTCTATGATCTCTGCTAAAAAGCTCAGTTTAGCAATGCAGTTCATCAAACCCTGGCTGATTAAGGGTAAGGGTCGTTCAGAAGTCTGGTTGGGAACACCAGCATCCAAAACACAATGTAAGCTGTGCTGGAGGTTTGAACGGTAGGATTGTGGTTCAGGTCAAGTGTTGATAAAAGCATGACGTGTTTGTGACGGACATGTGACATTTAAGCTGGATTTACAACTGGATCTTTGTTGATGAAAACGTGGCATTAAATCTATAATCTGCTTTTACTTGTGTTCTCTGAACCATCTCGTCACTGGTGCCGAAACGTTCCTCCATCACAGAACGCAGTTGCTGGGCTTCAAACTCGAGCTGTTGACGAATAAAATCCACTTGTATGGAGAACTGTGAAGCACAGAAAAACGCCCAGATATCATTTGTACTGCATGGGTACCATTGTTTTTACCATTCAAAACAAGATCAAACCTCTAGAGACATGAACAAGACTTGTAGACTGAACAAACCATTCCTTAAAACATATTTAAACAACATGCTTATTGTATGGATTCAATAAAAAAGATAAATCATAGGTTTGGAACAATATTCTATAAGTAAATAATGACAGAACTGTCATGTTTGGCTGAAATGTCTGTTTAAGAATCAAACTAGACAAGGGCATTACCTAGTAAAAAAAAAAAAATCTAGGTTTAGGACAATCTGGCCATTAGCAGTAAAACCAGGTGACCTTATTTTTGGCTACAGACGCACACAGTCCTGTCAGTGAGTGATTGCAGTGGAAAGGCTGCTTACCGTATCAATCCGCGGCAGTTCAGCCAGTCTCTGAGACAATCCTTGCAGCTGTGAGTAATACCAACGCCGCTCTCTCTCCTCCTTCTCTATTTCACTCATCAACATGGACCTAAAACACACAAACACACACTCCTGAAACCTGACATTACTGTGCTCAATTGGTGTTGGGCAGATCACTTTCATGAGTGTCAATTTAAATAGAATTGGCCACAGACCACATACATTTTTATCACACACACACACACACACACACACACACACACACACACACACACACACACACACACACACACACACACATATATATATATATTCTGCATATTTATTCCTTAGTATGTAGAATACTCGTTAAAGCTGCGGTAGGGAACTTTTGACGCTCTAGCGGTTAATAAACAGAACTGCTTGCGTCTTGCGGAAGAACATCGTAGCGGAACTACTTCTCTCTGTTTATGTCTATGAAGAATCACAAAGGTACTGGGTTACTCCGCCGCGGTACCCCCGAAGCAATCTAAAATAGTCAGAATATAAACACTTATTATAGGTGCACCCTAGTGATTCAGGACAAGCTAAAAACACGGTTTGGAGAATGGATTCATGGTGTACTCGCTTATTATGTTCATTTTTCTACATTTTGAACACAAACAAAGTTACGGACCACAGCTCTGATTGGTTGTTTCTTACAGGGAGCGATGGTATTCCTGCAAATGGCAATAGGACCACTGGGAGGAGCCAGAGGAGCTTGATGTTTTCACAGATTATCTGTCTCATATTCTACTGTCAGGACATAATGACAGGTTTAATAAATATGTAAAAAATATATTTTTACAAAAGTTCCCTACAGCACCTTTAATGCACACACATACACAACTATTCAAAAGTTTGTGATCTGTATTGATTTATTATTTATTAATATATGTATTTATCATAAATGTATTATTTATTAATAGATTAATGTTTTTGAAAGAAGTCACTTGTGTAAAAATGTAGGCTTTTATTCAAATCAATAAAAAAAATACAGTAAAATCAAAAATACAGTAAAAACAATAATCCTGTGAAATTACAATTTAAAACAACAGTTTTCTATTTTAAAATTCAGTGTCACATGATTTTCAAAAATCATAATTTTCTCTGTACTTAAAGAGTGTTTGTGTTGCACATCATAGAAGATAATGTTAGCATCCTGTAAAACGACCTACTTTTGACTAGCAATAGAAAGTAATTATGGTTCATGGATGTTACCTAAACTAAAGACTACTGGTTATTAAAGAGGACAAACCTCTAAGGGAAATAACATTTTGGTCAAATAACGAGTCATATGATTAGAGTTTTTGATGTGATGATCTCACCTCTCTTTACAGAGATCCTCTAAGTGCTGGGCAGTGACACGGCCCTCTCCAGTCACCTGATGAGGGTTCCCGGGGTGCACGGCTGTGCCCTCTCCAGACGAGGACTGGCGGGACGGTGGACAGACGGGACTCCTAGCTCTGCCGATGCTCAGTCTCTCTTCGCCATCACCTACCTGGCTAGCCATCGTCTCCGGGAACACACGCAGGTTGTGAGGCTGGTACTTGAGCTCGTAGTAGCTGGTCAAGTCCATATGTAGCTCTAGAAAAACAAGGAAATTCATTTTTTGGTCTTTTGTAGACTCTTTAATTTCTTTTGTTGACCATCGGTTGATTCATTGATTTTAATCGTTTTTCATTTTGATTAACCAATAACAATTCTTAATCCAAAGATCGATCGTTAAGTCTATGCTGTTTTCTGATGATGCATGCTTGTAGTTCATGTAGTTTATAGTTCAGTTTAGGTTTTCCACACATAGTTTGTATGTTCCACTGATATACTGTGAGCAGAATGGGAAATGCGCTAGTAAAGAAGCCTAGCATGAGAGCTATTCTGTGTACATTTCTTATGCTATGATTTAATTAATTACATGCAAGCACGGCATGTTTTAAAATAAAGACGCAGTTAGCAACCACCGAATAGCCCATATTTCGATCTAATAATGATGAATAATTAATATTTTGTGTAATTTATGTTTTTTAAATCATATCTGTAAACTCATTTTGGCCAGGAATGTTTTCATGGCATTTTCTTTTCATATTACCTCTGTTTAACGCTAGTATTAACAATGTTTACTTGATGTAAATGCTCTAATTCTGCTGCTCCACAAGCGCCACCTTCTGGCAGAAGAGTGAATTTGCATACATACTTATTGATATTTTAAACAGAACAGTTTTATAAATGTTAACTGGCATGTCAACATGAAACATTTGAAATTCGGCATGAATTACTGTCAGAAAGATAAAATAAATAAATAAATAAATAATCCCTAGTGTAGGGGGCCTACCGTAATGCTGTAGCACAAGGGTCTCTGGTTATCTTTAGTTACCCCTTATATTTTGCCATTCATAATATAACATATGCACACATTATTATATTTTACTTAACCTTCAATTAGTGATGTCTCCTTTATTTAATGTATGTTAAATATTGAAATGTTTTTATGAAAGCCACAGTTTAAATTTTGTACACTGTAGAATGCAAAACCAAATTGTATGATTAAAAAGATAATATAAAAACTGACTTATGTGCAGTTTAAATGTTCGTACACAAATGTTCAGTTTGATGATTATTATATCTAAAAAATAAATAGCAGTTTTTATTTAAAAGTTTGAACCTAACCTTTAGTATTACAGTAATGTACCAACTGACAGGTTTCCTATTATAGTTACAGCATTAGTTGAGAGATTATTATCATTAAGAACATTGACATGTACTGTACCTGATATACAGAATATACAAATGATATTGAATATAAACTTCAGTTTCAGTATTTTTTAAAATCTGAATGAGAACCAGTTCCCCGTTTCCATCCCAGTAAGGTCACTACAGTGTTGTTATATTCAAAGTTGTCTGGAAAGTTATGTGAATTGATTTATCAAAATGTTATCTGATCTTGACCTAAGTTGCAATGCAATACCAGACAAATAAAGTTGCTCTAAAAAAATAACAAAAGCAGTTTTCATCAACAATAGGATGGCTTTTGTAGAAGAAAAAAAAAACTTTGCTGATTTGGCATGTCCTCAATAGAGTTTGGATTGTTCAGTGTTGAACTGAAACAGTTTTGCAAAGAGGAATATTACAAAATTTCTCGTAACTGCTGTGCAGTTCTGATCTGCAATTACAGGACACGTTTGGTGCAGGTTAAATAAAAACCCAAAGAAGCATTATCCAGTTATTAAATCCACTGTGTTCAACAAAGCCATGTAAGTTTCACTTGTTTAAACAGGCCTTTTAATTAGAATGTAACTTCAAATTAAATTTAACTGAATTCCATTAACTATTCTATAAAGGTATTCTCAATATCGGTTTAATTCTGTGTTATTTTTATGGTAGTTAATCATATCCATTTTGTGTAAAATATCTTGTTAATTCATCAAAAACATCATTAAATAAGTAAAGATTAAGAAATAAATATATTACAATGAAAAGCTAAATGCCACAGTTAAATGAACAGCAACAGCTATGTAGAAGTGGATAGGTTTCCTCCAGTACCTTTGAGCTGGTCCAGCACATCAGTTCTGCCTGAAGAGGCAAGGGTTCCAGCCTCCTGCTCCAGTTTACTCTGCAGCTGCCTCAGAACCTCCTGTTACAGCAAAAGCAGACCGTTTCGTCAGTAGAGTTCAGTTTAGTGAAAAGCAAAAAGAGAAGCCAGATGGCCTCATCTTTATAATGCATGCATCAGCTCAGTTTGAGGGGAGAACTGATTGTGAGAGGGAAAAGATTTGACAGGGATTACACTCAGCATCTGGGCATGTGAGCCACAGTGGAATCATGGGATGTTGAATATGACCCATGCATCACCTATAATCTCATACAAACAGTTGCTGAATCAGTTTCAATCAATGCTTTTGTGTAGAGAAAGGCTTAGAGCATTTTCATTCGACAAATAAATGAATCCTCAGAGTACGAGCTGTGTATTTTTTTTATTTTTATGGATTATTAAAGGGATACTTCGCCCCCAAATCTTTATAATAAGTCTTAATTTACTCACCCTCATGCTGTTTTAAACCTGTGTGCATTTTTTTTTTTTTGAAGGAACACAAAACATGATATTCTGAATAATGTTTCAATAAATATTTTTTTTATCAACACTGTACAATGAAAGTCAATGGGGTCAAATTTTGGTTGGGCTCCAGCATTCTTCGAAGTATTTTCTTTTGTGTTCCACAGAATAAATAATTTTAATGAAAATTGGATATATCCACGAAATGTATAATAATAATAAAGAAAATACTAACCCAAAAAAATTTAAGTAGTGTAAATATAATGAACCTTTGTAGAATAATTATATATGAATGTTGCAACTGTTACCATTTGAAATTAGTAGCTATCTCTAAGTCAAACTAAAACTGACAGAACAAAGCTCTTGATTCCTAATGAGCTCTTTAGGGGTTTTATTCCCAGTAGGATTAATGTCTCCAAGCAGTTAAACTGACAAAAACAGGCATGGATCTGTATTATTCAACCTAGGCACATCCTTTTACGTGTATTTCTTCATCTGAGTAATTTCAGTGCCATCTTCGGTGGTTTGTACGTGTGATTTCAAGCGCAGAATCGTTTAATATGAACAGGAAAAAGACTCATTTTACTGGAAGTGGAAAGCTGAACCGGCATCAAGCTCATGTAACACATCAAACATTCTACAATTTAAGACACAGGGTCAATAATAAAATTAGCTCCATGGTCTAACGGTTGCCTTCTCTGCTCATCTGAGAGATGTAATGGGCAACAGTGATTTAAAACTGTGCTCAAACATCATTCGGCTTAGAGACACTGGACATTCATCATTAAAATCTCCAGACATTTTGTTTAAAGTATTGTCAGGGCTGAGACAAACCAGTGCAAGGGAGACTCAGTCCTCACCACACAGATCTACCCTTCACACTGCTCTTCATACTTCATACGCATTAGAAAAAACCATCAGAAACACTGAACAGACAATATTCTAAATGAAAGCATTTTTGTCACAATTGTGACTTGATGTTTAGATGTGCTTTTTTATGTTGTAGAGGGGTCATATAATCTATTATAATCTCTCTTTTGAAATACATATAAAAACTTAGTCTATAAAAACTTAATATTTCAAACTCCACAGTCCAAAAAGACACTTTATTGAAACTAAGCCTTGCCACATTTACACATCAACAATGACTATTTGTTGTTCAGAAAAAGGGCTGTCTATTTAATGAAGTTAGGTAATATAATATAATATAATATAATATAATATAATATAATATAATATAATATAATATAATATAATATAATATATGACAAAACTACATTTTAAAGTTATATTTTTTCCTGAAAACATAAAATATAAAATCAAATTCAAAACATAATCAAAACCATAACAGTATTTCAATGATAATAAAAAATAAATGTATTTTTTTTAAAAAATAGCACTGGATCTGGCTGAGTGTCAGCTCTTAAATGCATAGCAGCACAAAATAGCCAATCATTTTACCTCAGGCTAGAAAATTAAATGATGAAATGAACCGTTTAGATTGTAAAATTTTGTTTCTGTGTGTGTGTTTGGTTACAACACTTCTTTCTATCCCAGTTTTATTTGTAAAGCAACAATTTCAGCCTTTCATAGTGTAAACCTCCAAATCACCAATCCTGCTCCTGAAGAGCTCCTGTCCTGCAGACTTCAGTATACCAGTCTGTAATGTTGAAGTAACCCTGAACACCTTGATTAGTTGTTTAGGTGATTAGGTGTTTAATTGTGGCTGGAAATCTGTAGGATGGTGTTGCTCCAGGAGCAGGGTTGGAGACCCCCAGTGTTGGTCATCGTACTTTAAAAAAGTAATTAGTTACAGTTACAAATTACTTCTCCCAAAATGTAACTGAGTTAGTAACTCAGTTACCACATTGTAAAAGTAATTAGTTACTCAGCAAAGTAACTATGACGTTATTGTTTATGTTCCATAATGCTATTATGTCATATAACATGTTTAATACTGTATATAAGATGTTTATATTAACTGATTGAATAATAAAAAACTAAGTATTTTAGAAAATGTGGTATTTATTTGAACTCAATAGATTGCAGCCTGCCATATGAAATGCACAGAAATAAAACATATAAAAAATAAATATTGAAAATAAAATTCAAGTGCAAAATTAAGTTGGGTAAAAAGAAACAAAGGGAAACCTGGCCATCAGTGCAAATCTCTGTAACTGTATATTAGGCTTAACGTTACTGCACAATGAACAGAACACTATCCAACTCTTATGGTGCGTTCACACCAGACGCAAATGATTTTAATGTTTAGTCAATGCAAAGACGCGAATAGACAACCTCCGAAAATCAGCGAAACACATTCTTAAATAGACGCTGTCTTTATAAATAAACCGCATATTTGAGTTTAAAACAACTACATTATCGCATGAAATGCTTTTAAAACTAGATTTATTTGCGCAAGTCGCGTCTGGTGTGAACACAGCATTAAATATTCATTACAGTAACATGTTAGCATGTGTTGATGTGAGGTGGTTCATAAGATTTGAGTTGCTTGAGGCAGACATGGATAAAGTCTTTTTTCCTGGGCATGCCGTGCATGTTACAGAAACATTCTTGCCTTTAATTCCCGGTACTTCATGTTCGAGAACGCCATTATCGCTGATGCCATTGTCAGAGCGTGCAGTGAGACAGCGTGAGCATGGCACCGCCCACCCAGCCAATCATCATCGGATTTGCAACATTGTCAGGCAGCTGATGTGTACCACTAGCCAAAGCATGACACCTCACGCTTTATTCAACCAAACTGTAGTAACGCGACACTTTACATTCTCAGTAACGATAACGGCGGTGCAATGACGGGAAAAGTAATTAATTAGATTACTCCGTTACTGAAAATGTAACTCCGTTAGTAACGCCGTTATACTTAAACGCCGTTACTCCCAACACTGGAGACCCCTGGTGTAAAGTATCTTTGGTGCTTTCAAAACATTGATTTTTGTTTGAGCAATTCAACATGTCAACTTCATGTATATCAGAGGACTGATAGAGGACATAGCACAGCTGCCTGGAAACATCTGAAAATGGCTTGATTCAAGCAGAATCAGAGATCTAGTATGAGGCCTGACTCCAGCTCATGGGCCATGATCATAACTGGGTGGCCGAGGCCTACTTGTGGAGCAAAGGCTTTCATTTGAATAAATTTGATATAATCTGAGCTTCACTCACCTTCATGTCAGAGGTTTCATTCTCCAGCTTGGACAGGTGATGTGAGTTGTCCTGAAGCTCACGGCGCAGGTGAGAGTTCTCCTTACGGAGATCCTCCACCTGTCGCGCCAGCTGGTCATAGGAGGCCGTAGGGTATGACATCATCACTCGGTGGGATCCCTGAGAAGGTCAGAGGGCAGGGGTCAGTCAATGCAATCTTAAATCACATCTCCAGGGTCATTATTAATTCACTGTATACAGTTGATATCATGACAGTCAACAGTTCATCCTTGGAGAACCATATTGAAAACAAAAATTACTCAAGGTGGTCAAGCTGTTTTAAGCTTAAGATGGTCAATCATTTTTGGAAAAATTATTACTGGTTTTACTGTTACAAAGTAAAAATAATAGAAACAGTCCCACATGTTGTCATAGTTTTAATGCATTTGTCAAAGACCCCTTTTAAAGTCGGTGAAGTTATTACCTAAACAATATATCCTATATCTGCTCTATTATCTGATTGGTTAGTTTGTATTTTAAATCTATCAGTCTGACATTCTGTTCTTTAAAAAAAACTTATAGCTATTTTTCAATTATTTCCCTAACTGTTGAGCACACTGATCAGGCATATCATTATGACCACCATCCTAATATTGTGTTGGTCTCAGTTTTACTGCCAAAACAGCTCAGACCCGTCGAGGCAGACTCCACTAGACCCCTGAAAGATGCTGTGGTATCTGGCACCAAGATGTTAGCAGTAGATCCTTTAAGTCCTGTAAGTTGTGAGGTGGGGCCTCCAAGGATCTGACTTGTTGTTCAGCACATCCCACAGATGCTTGATTGGATTGAGATCTGGGGAATTTGGAGGCCAAGTCAACACCTTAAACTCATTGATGTTTCTTAAAACACTCCTCAACCATTTTTGCTGAAAGGGGCTACAGCCACCAAGGTTGTGCATGGTCTTCAACAATGCTTAGGTAGGTGGTACATGTCGAAGTAACATCCACATGGATGGCAGGATCCAAGGCAGTCGAACGTTGCCCAAAGCATCACACTGCCTCCAGTGGTTTGCCTTCTTCACATAGTGCATATATTCCCCAGACACACACGCACCCAGCCATCTGATTCATCAGACCAGGCCACCTTCTCCCATTTCTCCATGGTCCTGCTCTGATGTTCACGTGCAGACTGTTGAATCTTCCAGTGGTCGATCAGTCAGCATGGGCACCCTGTCTCGTCTGCAGCTATGCAGCCCCTTACTCAACAAACTGCCATGCACTATGTATTCTGACACGTTTCCTCCAGAACCAGCATTAACTTCTTGAGCAATTTGAGCTACTGTAGCTCTTCTGTTGAACCGGACCACATGGGCCACCCTTCGCTCCCTACGTGCATCAGTAAGTCTAGGCCGTCCATGACCCTGACGCTGGTTCACCACTTTTGCTTTCTTGGACCACTTTTGATACTGACCACAGCAGACCGTAATCATCCAATAAGAGCTCCAGTTTTGGAGATGCTCTGACCCAATCATCTACCCGTTACAATTTGGCCCTTGTCAAACTTTCTTCTAACACATCAACTTTCAGGACAAAATGTTCACTTGCTGCTTAATATATCCCCACCCACTAATAGATGCCACGACGAAGAGATGATCAGTGCTCATAATGTTATGCCTTGATTGGTGTCTGTTTATATATATATATATATATATATATATATATATATATTGACCTAAATGAAAATCAGGAAGTTTAGTGCATGCACCTAACCATGACCACCAAGGTGTGCAAGCGGAGATTATTATTTAGTCCACCCGATCTAATCAGATGGATCAAGATAGTTTTACAGGATGAATCTAGGACCGACATCTGGTAGTCCAGCTAATCAAACTTGTCTGGACAAGCCAGGACCAGATAACAACCCCAAAATAACTGGGGTGTTGTAAGGGCTCATGACCTCTCAGAAATATTTCATTCTGCAGGCAGCAAATGTCACACATGTGAATTACTAAACTGTCAAATTCAGTTTAATCCCATTTCTTCATTCATTAGTGTTCACACTTGGCCAGGCCTGAATGCACTTCCTGTGGAGATTCCAGTCAGATTGGTCACTATGAAAGTCTGTGTAAAGGCAATTCAGATAATCTTTTTCTAAACGCATTATGAATGTTAGAAATGTATTACTGAAAACAGATTACAACGACTGTGAACTATGTAGTACTGAATTATGGAGTTAGACCATTAAACAGTTTTTCACCATTTTTGAGTTCAGGATTTTGTGGGTGGGCCTGAAATCAAGTCTCGATGACACACTGGAGCCACTGAGTAAGGCCCCTCCCTTAATACAGTACTGTAATAATTAAAGCACATTAGCATCAGTGTTTCACACGCTCAATCACGAGTTACTGTCATTACCGTTAGTTACCAAAGCCTACAGTTTTCTAGCTAGCCATGCCTTCTTCACGTAAATGCATATTACCTGGTTGCAATAATTTACAAAACAGCTCAGTCTCCTTATTTAAATTCATTCGTATTTAACAATTTGAGAGAGGTGGCAGCTTTCCCATGAGTGGGCAGGCCATTTAAGAGCTGAGAACTTGAATTTTTTTAAAGATTATGATAATATTTTATTTACTTGGCAGCTTTTTCATATTGCTTTACACAGACTAAAAGAGCAAACTTCATGTAAAAGAGCAAGTAAGCATTTGTAACAATTAATCCAGAGATACATAAAAAAAATATATTTTTTCAAATTCTCAGGGCATTTATTTTAAACATGATAGCTGTGTTACAGTATCAAACATTACTTAATGTATGTAAACTATAATCCAATGTCTTTTCTGGAAATTCAGATTAGAAAATAACCAACAATATAAAAAAACTAACTTTAAAGTAATTTTAAACTAATTTTAACAGTAAAAGTAAAACATTTCTAAAGCAATACTGTCCGACAGCGATAAGTTACATTGTATATCATAAGGTAGAGTAAGATATATGGTGTGCCATATGCTTTTAACCAGGAAACTGCGTACATGTCGAAAGGAACATGGAGATTTCCACAGCTGTAACAGGGCAATTGTAACACACTCAATTCCTCCAATCAGAATCAAGCTAGAGTGATGACACTTAATCTGGAAATGCTCAGGAGGATTCTCTCTCTGCCTGTGGAAAAGGAGCATGATCATTTCAACCTAGGATCATTTTTCAACAAAAAATGATTTTGAGGTATAAAAGTTACTTTCTGGATGTACAGTGTTTTTCCTCTGCTGTCTAAAGTTTAGATGACTGCGACTTTAAACTTACATACATTTCATCTCTAGGTTATTGATAAAAAATGATCAACCTATGCTAATATAGGTGTGGCTAGCTAGAACACAACATTTTCTCATGGCTGCAACATTCTGTTAATATGTCTTTATTGTACAGTTTCATTAAAGGTGTTATATAAAGTTTTCCTTTCTCTTTGGATTGCTGCAAGCTGTTGAGACTAAAGTCTCAAAACCACAGAGATATTCTTTATAAAAGTTAAGACTTGTCTATGCCCCCCTAAAATGCCTCATTCAAACATTTGCATTTGCATAACACCGCCCAAATGTTTAAGCAAAGGAAGAAGTCATAACTTTTATTCTCGCTGTAGTATTGTTGCTGCCATGTCGTGGACACACTGTGCACACTCTTGAGAGTAGCCTACAATGACACAGTACGGTAAGTTAAGGCGTGTAACATTTCCATCACACTCTTGAGGAACAATCACGCACACCTCGCTGTTCAGACCGATGAGCTTTGTAAAAATCAACGCATTTCAGAAAGGTGGTGCATTGAGGAGCAACAATAATGTACAGTATGTGGAAAATAATGCTTTTTTAAACTTTAAACCACATAAACACATTACATTACATCAAATACACCAAATAATGTTCTTTATAGCAATGAAAAAAGATCCCTTTAAAGTTTGGTAAAAGACTTGTTTTTGACTCATCAGCTGATTAATTTATTTGAGTAATATATATATATATATATATATATATATATATATATATATATATATATATATATATATATATATATATATATATATATATATATATATATATATATATATATAAGTGAAGTAAAGTGATTACTTTGTGGCAGGCTTTTATTTGAGATACAGTGGGTTATAATATGACTTATTTTTCAGTGTTAAAATTGCCCCCAGACACAAGCAATTGCAATTGCCACCCAAGGGCTATTGTTTAACACTCTGACTTGCATTTAATTTAATATTATATTATTGTCCTTATTTAATTGTATTAATAATTAGTGCACCTATATTTTATATTGTCTCAAAACATGACTAAGTTATTTCAAGTAGTCTGTGGGTTATGAAGGAAAATGTAAAAAAAAAAAAAAAATCTTACAATTGCTCCAACTACACAGCAAATCTCAACTACTTGATTGTGTGTATTGTTTTAAAATGTAAACTATATTATCAAGCTTTAATCTGCTGAATAAGGCACGAAGATCAGATGAAGAACTGTACTCTGAAAAGCATCATGCAGATTTGATTTGACATGAATTTATATTCAACAATCAACAAAAATTTTAAACACACACACACACAAACACACACACACAAAAGCAGCATTTTTGTATACAAAAATAAATAAAAATGCAAAGCCACGTCTGGAATACACAATGACAGTAAAGTCTGCCTTTAAACTTGTGGATGATCAAGATCCAAAAACCCATGACCAAGCCATCTGTCTGTATAAGCAGAGCGTCTCTGCGGTTGATACGACAGGTTTGCATTATTCACGGCTGTGTTAATTCTCTCTGTAACTGGTGCCAGCCGCTCTTCCAACCCTTTTCACCATCCCCCACTATAATCCAGATCAGGAAGACATTAAACATTTCTGTACCACTTGCCTTTTCCACTATCCCTTGCTTTCTGTCTGTTTTTCTATGCTACTGTCCCTCCAGAACTAACAGATATTCACATAACCTAAGCTCTTACTAAGGGCTCATTTTTAATAACTGTGGCCATGTTTGTAGTTGAGATTTACATTATGGAGGAAGAAGACATATGTCTGTATTTGTACCTGTGAAATGTCTTCAAACAGAGCTGGGTGATGTGGAGGCTTCAACCTCATATATCTTTACACTGGAGTCTACAGCACCAATGTCATAATATAAACCTGTGGATAATACCACTATTATACAGTACCACTATAGAGGACAATTTAGCACGTCACAACCTAACACTGCCCATTGCATAATAAAACACCTTAAAATATAACTTAAAATAACATCTTAACACAGGCTACAACACAGTCACACACCTTAACCCTAATAGACCTGAACATAGCCTAAAACTTCTCAACACAACCTTAAAATAGCACAACAAAGCTTAACCGATTAATCTAATGATTATTAGAGCAGTTAGTCGACTAATCGAAGGCTGCTTTCTGTGCTGTTCCTCACCGCTGTCATTGTTGTTGTGTGTTTATTTCATGATTGAGATTAAAGCAAATGTTTACATATACATCTTAATGCATCTACGTGCATTAAGTGTGGGTGGCATCGAGACGTTTGCTAACAGTAAAGTGCTGCTTGCGTTTATCGATCTTTATACCCATGAACAAATAAAGAAAAAAACTTTGACGTGTGTATATAGGTGGCATTGCATGACAGCATTTTTGTTCGTTGTTTTCTAAAATTTTCCCACACTCGGCTTGGTTTGCGCTCTAAAAGCAATGAAATCAGCACTGTGTGTTCTTCTTTTGGACAGCAAAGGCACCAATATCATTATACATTAGATCATCTGAGAGCAAATGACTATTCAACAAAAAAGAAATTAAATTAAATTTGTTTCAATTTGTTAATTGTCGATGTAAACATCTTTACACAATAACCTGTACATTTTACAGTATAAAATTGTAATTTACAAACAAGAAAATTGCAATTTAAACCGGTAAATCCAACAATGCACACTGCTACTAAACTCTGTTGTACCTTTAACATATACATTTATATTATAATTTGATTTGCAATTTTTTACATCTAAAAACTGTATAGTAAAACAGTGATTTATTGTGAAAATTATATCTTTTACAGTTTTCCCCTGTATGTATTATGGGAACTTACTGTTTACTAGGTTGTTTGTTTTTCCGTAGCATTTTTACAATATCTTACAGTTAAACTACAATCATTTTCTATAGTGTGCCTACTGTATTAATTTTTTTAATGCAAATTTCTAAGGCCTACAGATTGTCCCCATGATCAGAAGTTGTACTCAATCAACTACATTCCCTCTGTTATCCAATTAAACGTTCATATTGTTTAGCAAGTAAAGGGTATTTTAGTATAATTCTAATAAAGTTCCCCTTCAGGTTTTGGGTCACATGTCTATTTGCTGTGAAAATTATACAGTATAACATAAGAGTTATATAGTAAACATAAGAATCATTTTTATAAGAAAATTTTCTGGACTGAAGCAACTTAAGTTTACTTGATTGACCATCAATTTTGGACATAAAAACGAAAGACCTTTAATCATAAAACTAATCATTTAAATACAATCTTACATTTATTTTATTTTTTATATTATTGGGAGATAAAGAGTGACAGCTGATAATCACATGCATTTTGTGTAAGTGGTCTGCTAAACACTGTTATAAAGATCTCAATGATACATTACAGACTATTTTCATTTCATCTTATTGTTTGGCCATCTAAATATGAGCAACCGTACCAAATTGGATATTTAGCTCAGTTTGGGCCTCTGCAATAAACTAAGGTGTATGAGCTCCATATTTCTCATTATATATATTCCATACTTTGAAAGGCATATATATATATATATATATATATATATATATATATATATATATATATATATATATATATATATATTGTTTCATTTGAGGAAAAAAAAAAAGATTATTCTTACTGTTATTTCATATGTCAGGCTTTCCAGGGTTAACATACAATACCCTAAAACATTACAACACAAACTAATGCCCCTAACATTACCTAACAAATATAAATTTCTAGCCCAAAGCAGCTAAAAAAAAAAAAGAAAAAAAAAAGAAGAAGAAAAAAAAAAAAAATATATATATATATATATATATATATATATTGTTTTTTTAGCTGCTTTGGGCTAGAAATTTATATTTGTTATCTCAACAATCTCACACCAACATGATTTAACACAGTAAAACACATATTAATTCTCTCTCAAGAGCCCACAGCTGGGTGTTTTCAAAAGAGCGCCTGGCATGATGGACACATAATGGTCTAATTAGAAAGTTGGACTTGTAATCCAAAGGTCATGGGCTCGATTCTCAGTATCAGCAGGGTTTGTAGCTGGGGGAGTGAATGTAAAGCGCTCTTCCACTTTCAATACAATAACTGAGGTGAGACCCTTGAGCAAGGCACTGAACACGACTAAGTGTATATTCACTACTCACTATTGTTTGTGTGCCCTTGGATTGGTAAATGCAGAGCACAAATTCCAAGTATGGGACACCATAATTGGCTACATGTCACATGTAACGTCACTAAAAATGTAATGCTTCCCAACACAGCTTAACACACCCTAATACAGGACAGTACACTGTAACATTACATAACACAGTCCAGCATATCTCAGTGCAACACTGTTTGTTTGGGCTTGTTGTCGACGTAAATAAGAGGAGTCACAGGTTCTGTTTCTGAGCTTGTTTTCAGAATACAGTCAGAAATTCGGACTGGCTAGTCCTCGGTCTCCACAGCACAAGGAAGTCTGAACGACTACTAAAAGCAATTGGTAATATCTCCACCTACTGTCTGAGCTGCATTCAACACAGTATGTAAATGTGCACAAAGAGAAAGGTTTATTCAGTGACCTAGACGGCAGTTGTTTGTGACAAATACTGAATTCTTATTGCCCATGCTATTTTTAACAAAAGAGTGGGTATACAGCCAATTTTAACTTGAATGTGTTAGTTGTTTTCAATTATTTTAGCTGTTCAAAAACACTGGTTGATATTGCAAACTGGTATTTGTTAAAATATTATATTATTTTAATTATATTTATTACTTTAACCATAAGCACATTGGTTTGTAATAGTTTAATAGTTTTACTGCACATATATGCATGCATGTATAATGCACATATGATACAGGAAATAAGATAATGATGCAAACACCTATTACCTGACACCCATCCACCCCCCACACACACCCAGACACAACACAGCCTAACACAGCTCAGCAAAGCCCAACACAGCACAGTTAACCCTTTAAATGTCACCCCGTCCCGTATACGGGACGCCTATATTTACACTATATTACAATTAAGTCTAATCTAATCTTGACAAACTATATATCGTTGGAAAGGTCTAAGACTCCCAAATATATATTTAACCAATGTTGTTTGTTAGAAATTATGTAGGAAAAGTAATAGATTAATTTATGACAAGAGTGCACTACATTATATGCATCTACATTATAACAGGAGTTCTGACCTTTGTTAAAAAAAAGACTTTTTCGTTGCCTTTTTCTCTATCACATTTTAGAAATCAGAAATTATATATCAACTGAAAACTTAAAATCTCAAAATTCATCCTTTAAAGGGACAATAAGTAACTTTTTAGGTATTTTATTATCTAAAATCAATATTTTTATTCATAAATATGCCCTCAATGGTGTACAAATACCTATGTCAATGTTTAAACTAATCCTTGTAAATGAAGAATTTATTATCTTTATATACATGGGACGGGTAGGTCGATGGAGGCTTCCATATAGTTCCGCCATCTTGCAAAACTATAATAGCAGAGAGGGACAAAAAGTACTAAGCCAACGCGTTTCCACAGCGCGTTTTCGGTCAGAGCCAGAAACGCAGGTGCAGAGCAGTGAGAGGCGCTTGAAACTGCACCGGCAAGTTTAAAAGTCTGGATTGCATTCTTATTATGGACCATACATATGCCGCGCCACAGGAGAAGAAAACATAGTCGCCAAAACAGTCAAAAATAGAACGTAAAAGGAAACGTGACCGTAGATTACAGAAAACAAGAGTTAATGTCGGGGAAGCTTTTTCTAGGTGGAAAGAGCTAATGCTGGATAAAGATTTCAAAAGAGACGCTGAAGTGGTTTTCTTCTCGACAGGTAAGTCAGTGTTACAATCTATATTACAATATTTTTTTTATATCTAACAATGCATATAATTCAGAAAGTATAACGAATAAAGAAGACATAACTACTAATTACAATATTTCATGTTTTCCACAGTCAGTAATTCATACTGTAACATTCGTTTGTTTATGGTCATGTTGCAGTTTGTTTGAAATAACACACCTGTTCACCTGAAGGAAAACTCGACGAAGTGCTATTAGAAGACATCCCGTCAAAGCTTTTTGGTACATATCGCCTACCGTAGATGCAACGCGCATTTGAAAAAGCGAGGCGCTGGAGAGCAAAATTAGTTTGAATGCAAAATACAATTTCACCACTAGATGGGAGTAATTCCTACTTAGTGTCCCTTTAAAACCCATTTTAAAATCAGACATTGCATTACCATGAAAATGGTACATCAATATCATGTTACAAAATATTTTCATTCAGGAATAATAAAATGTAAGTTTGGATCATGCACTATAAAGTCTATGTTCAAAAATGTGAGTTTAACAGAACATAATACATTTTAGCACAGCACACAACACTGCAGTAAATCTTGCTTAGGTCTCATTTCTAATACATTTATCCATTTTAATAAAAAAAATCTGTCCGATAATATTCTCAGTGGAGATGCCAGCACAGACACAAAATACCAAGGCATTGACTGCAATCACGACAGTCCTCTAATTGTCTAAATGAAGTCTCTGTAATTCTGCTCTAATAGCCCTCCATTAGTCAAATAAAGGTTTCCTCACAAACAGACCGAACAGTTTCCAGTCTCAGCCAGTGTTAAACTACATTACCAGAGCCAGCCAGACCCCAGGACATTCAATCAGACCTCTCTGGAAGACACGGTGCCTTTATCTACTAGGCTGGATCATGTAAAGATAATGCACAACCCCAAAATCAACCAATTAAAATCCAGACTCACAGATCAATGAAGAAACCGATTGGCCAGGAATACGATGTGCAGTGCAGTGGCTGATTTTGACGCATGAGGACACCGTGAATGGAGTCTCTGAGACTTCAGCAGGGTTTCTACAGCATTAACTATTCTGGACAGCACAGGAGACCCTAAACTGAAAGCTGGGGCGTCAGATAAGACATAAAAAGAGAGGGGGAGAGAGCTGAAGGACGGAGGGGTGTTTGATGATGAAGCATGTGTGAACGTCCACAGGGATTCGAGCAAAGCTGGCTCATCTTTTTCATCTAGCTAGTCTTGTTCCAGATCTAATAGGCTGAATGCATGACCAATTGGGCACCATGCAGACACTTCAGATGCTTCTGCATTTCAATCGACTCCTGGAGGTGTTTAATAACAGTTAAATTAATGAAGTCGGGAGAGGAAATGGCAATTCCTCTCTCTCTCTCTCTCTCTCTTTTTAAAATATTTTGTGCTTTTTGTGCTTGCAGTGGATGCTGGGTAATCTACTCTAAGATCTATCCCTTGAGGAAAATAAGGCGAAGAGTATTAGTGAGCTGCCAGTGGTTGCCATGGTAACACCCAATCCCTGCTCTATTCATCAGGGAATGCTCGATAAAATCTCAGCATCTGTGACGAGACATAGGCGAACGTACAGTTTGTCTTACTGTATGCGCTGATCCTCAGATCTACGGCTGCACAGCACACCTCCCCTGGGCTACGTGACACAGGACACATGAGGGACAGATCCACACAAGCTCAGGGCAATCAAACAGTTTAATGGTGCAGCTGTGGTTTAGTTCGCAAGGAGACCCAGGTTCGATTCTAGAGACTAAGATTGTGTTTCAATTAAATGCTCAAATAAATGCTGTTTTTCTGAACTGCGCATTAAATAAAAAACATGTTCCCACAAAAATATGGAGCAGTTTTCAGCATTAACAATAAGAATCATTTTTGTAAAAATTCTAAATGAGCATCAAATCGACACATTAGAATGATTTTTGAAGGAGCGTGCGAAACTGAAAAATCAGCATCGCATCACAGGAAATAAATTACTTTTTTGAAGTATATTAAAGCTGCAGTCAGTAACTTTTGACGCTCTAGCGGTTAATAAACAGAACTGCTTGCGTCTTGCGGAAGAAACATCGGAGCCGGAACTACTTCTCTCTGTTTATGTCTATGAAGAATCACAAAGGTACTGGGTTACTCCGCCGCGGTACCCCCGAAGCAATCTAAAATAGTCCGAATATAAACACTTATTATAGGTGCACCCTAGTGATTCAGGACAAGCTAAAAACACGGTTTGGAAAATGGATTCATGGTGTACTCGCTTATTATATACATTTTTCTACATTTTGAACACAATCAAAGTTACGGACCACAGCTCTGATTGGTTGTTTTCTTACCGGGAGCGGTGTTTTTCTGCAAATGGCAATAGGAGCACTGGGAGGAGCCAGAGGAGCTTGATTTTTTTCACAGGTTATCTGTCTCATATTCTACTGTCAGGACATAATGACAGGTTTAACAAATATGTAAAAAATATATTTTTACAAAAGTTACCTACTGCAGCTTTAAACAAGAAATCAGTTATTTTAAATGTTAATATATTTCACATTATTAGAGTTTTTACTTGATTGTTTTATTAAATAAATTCAGACTTTGTGAGCATTTGCAACTTCAAATATGTAAATAAACCAAGCCCCATTACATTATCATTAAGTCTTAATTATTTTTTTCTAAGTCAACACAACCACTACTGTATGTGCAAACTGATTATATCATCTTTGAACACTGAATATGTTCTGATTCTTGATGCAAGGATACACAGTCTCTACGTAAAGATATCAGAAATGATCTCAACACAACTCAAACTAGACATTAGTCAGGATCAACCCTTACGAAAGGAAATATATATTTACCAATATATTTCTTAAAATATATTGTGATATATTGTAATATATTATTTTCCCTTTTTATTTTCTAATATTTTATATATTTGAATATATTTAATAATATATTGATGATACATATATTATATAATATATTGCAAAATATACAAATGATTGCCACTTTCAATATATTGCAACATATTGGAAAAAATAAATATATATAAGAATATATGCCTAATATATTACATGATATTTTCCAATATACTGCAATATATTTTTGTTTCATAAGGGAAGCAAGCTTGTGCACCTATTTACAGTATATTTAATCAGGCAATTTACTTTCTGAAATCAGAGAGCTGCAAAAATAAACACCTTCCAGTCATGAATACGTGATTCAGTCATAATAATTATGGTTTTGACACTGAAAAGTTTCTGTTACGACTGAATATTTAGAGGTCATGGAAAATACAATTTATGGTCAAAAGTATAAAGTAATAATTGTGATCAGATCAGAGAAACACTAATTATATAAAACTGATTTAATATTATTTATTGAGCACCCTAATAGCCGTCTGATTAATTTATTCCATTTAGGAAAGTAAAACATCTTGCAGCCAGCCGTGCGTTAGGCAGAGAACCACAAGCAGCGGGAATGGGAACAAAGAAGATGGAGGATGCTTACCCTCCTCCTCCCCCCCGACCACATCTCACAACACCCATTCACTCCCAGACCGTCTGGTATCCAAGGAAACAGCACCTGCAAAGGAGCACACCATGCCCGAGAATCCCTGATGTGAGCCAGCGGGTCATGTGCTTGTTAAGAGACTACGTTAAACCAGACTGTAGCTCGGCTAGCGTGTATTGTGGACGCTTTGTATAAGATGGTGGCTACAAATTCAGGCAATCCACTCATTGGCCAAGAGAATATGGTTTTGGATTGTTCCAAAACTGATTACCATTTTGCAACCTGTCAATTGAATTGCATGGACTGTAATTAAAAAATTGAAAGAAGGCATTTATTTTAAAGCTGTGTGAGTGTTATGCAGTAGTCTCAATGCCAAAGAGCCATCAATCAACATTATAAGGTCACTGAATTATTCAGTGTGAAATGAATGACTCATCACAATGAATTCTAGAGGTCAGCATCATTTTGCAGGACAGTAGAGAGGTGCTGCAAGAAATATGCAACCATGCATTTTTTCCGACCTTTCTTAAATGTAAATAAAAACCCCAACAACAACACTGCAGTAACCTTCATCATACTGTATCCTCCATATCATCAGTTCCAACTCCCAACATCCCTAAAGACTGGAAAAATTTAAACTGAAGCGGTGAAAATGTACAAGTACAGATCAATACTGTGTTTTGGTCAGGCTTGAGTGAAACAATAAAAGTACCATTGACAAGTTTCAGAGTTCACACGAGTCTCTTAACAGAAATGTATCATATCTCAAGGGACATATCAATCTATGCTGACCACAACGTAACTAAACCATCACGAAAATCTATTTATACATACATAAAACATATTTAAAGGGGTCACAAGATGCGATTTAAATTTTTCCTTTCTCTTTGGGATGTTACAAGCTCTTGGTGCATGAAGAAGATCTGTAAAGTTGCAAAGACTAAAGTCTCAAATCCAAAGAGATATTCTTTATCAAAGTTAAGACTCTGCCACACACACCTTAAAACACACCCTCATGTCTACATCACTATGTGGAAATATATGCGTAACGCCGCCCAAGAAGCCCTGGTTTCAGTAACCTCAGTAGTGTTGAAGCAGTCATGTCTGGGAGATGCTGTGTGTATCTAGGCCAAAGCAAAAGCACTTTATTTGTTCTGCTGAAAGTAGATGCATTTAGGAATCTTTAAGATTACTTACAACAGAACAGCAACGCATTTTATGGACGACCGTTTCGTGAACGTTGGAGAGGAGGTCATTCTGACTTGCTTCTGAATCAGCTACTGTAAGTATGTTTTGTTATTAGTTTAAGTATTTGCTATTGAATGTCTGTCACTCCACTCAGTTCCCCTTTCGGGCTTGAACTGATGGTAAAACTAAGAACATTATTAACTGTCTTTACATTTATTTTGAAAGATGAAGCTAGCGATCATGGAAAGGGGCGTTGCACTGGGTCAGTTGGCCAATCAGAGCAGACTGTGGTTGTCAGAAGGAGGGGCTTTGTAGAAAACGAGGGGTGTGAGAGAGGCGGGGCATAGAGGACCTACAATAATGTACAATATTTGAAAAATATTGTGTTTTTTGAACATTAAAGCATGTCAACATATTCTGTTACAAAAATACACAAACTAATGTGCAAAAAAGCATCATACAACCCCTTTAAAAATAAATAAAATATGCTTTAAAGAATGAACACACACAAACACACACACACACACACACACACACACACACACACACACATATATATATATATATATATATATATATATATATATATATATATATACATAGCATATACATAGCAAGCTCTTATAGTTTGTTCATAAAGCACAACTATCTTGTGTCCGAACAGTCACATTCTATAATACTCACATAACATTATGTAAGCAGTGCATGTTTTTATTTTTTGGGAGACTAACACATCCCATCTGTGTCCAGGGGTGCAGGGGTGGTCCAGACATGGGTGTGTGTGGACAGTGACTCCCTGGGCCCTGAAACATCTAGAATTAATGCTGGTTGAAGTCCCCCTCTGTGCTTATCAACCACAGGTAGAAGGTGTGGCCTCAGTTCAGCCCCATTCACATTAATGGTAATAGTCTAATTGGATCATGTATTCTTGCCCCCCCCCCCCCCCCCCAGACAAACAGTCTGTCTTCAAATGTCACATATTATTACAGATCAATCTGAAATTTGTGGCCACTTTTCAGCATCCAGCAAATAAATATTTTGAAATAATTATGAATTATTCAATATATAATATTATATGTAATACATAAATACGTTTCCTAAATAGCTGTGCTCATGTTTTATCTCTCAAAACTCAAATGAATATTTCATGTCCATTAATTTATTCCAGAAGGTTAATGTACAGTCAGCTGATTTTTATCAAATAAACTATTTATCTATCTACTAAAACAATGATTTCATGATAATGATGGTCATTGAGACACATCTAATTTTGGTTTTGGGTGAACCCTGTGTCTAAAAAGACTATGTACAATAACGTAGGCTACTGACGAATCTAACAGCATGTAATCAGTCATCTCGAATAATCGTCAAATTTCCTTTCTGCTCACTGAAGATTCACGGTAATGGTGGCCGTGACCGTGACACATCTGCAGCTGATTCCATTATTTTGCTTCTATGGGCATCGAATGGCTCCAAATGACTGCTAGGGAGCTTTAATGATAAACTGAATAAGAAAATGACCCTCACCCTCGGGTTTCTGAATACTGACCTTGTAGTGATATTTTAACTACGATTTCAGACAGATAATATATTTGATTTGTATGTCCCTAAAACAACTGATTTATATATCTCATGCATTTTAATTCAATCTTATCCGGACTCTTTAAGGCGTGCGATTGGTGGGAACGCTTCTGGTGAACGCTCCTCTCTGGCGCCCTCATAAATATTCTCATCAGGACCTCGGCACGTCTCACCGACACACCGCGTATACAGCCGTTAGATTTACCGCATACATCCCCGCAAACACGCATATGTTGTGATACACCTGTCATCCGTGTTTTACCATGTGGACTAACAGAGTGAATTGGTTTAAATCTTACCTCATGTTCAGCAGCGTTGGTGGTGTTTGCTCGGCGTGGAGGCGCTCCTGTCTTTCTCTGTGTGGATGATGCCCTGCTTTCAGTGATGTCACGCCTCTCTCTCTCTCTCTCTCTCTCTCTCTCTCTCTCTCTCTCTCTCTCTCTCTCTCTCACACACACACACACACACACACACACTCCCACACACACACACATATACGCCTTTCTCCTCTCTTTCTTTTTAGATTTATTTTTTCTCTCAAACGTAAATATTTGAAATAAAATTATGCATTTACCTAACATGCAAACATAGCTCTGTTGAGAAATGCGGTTGCGATATTATGTGCAACATTGTCTTGTATTTTTGTTAAAAATAACAAATAACCTAACAGTAGAGTTTTTTTTTTTTTTTTAAATGCACATATATATAGCTTTTTAAATACAAGATGTTGTGAAAACAGGTGAACACAGTAAAACCACTTTCAGACCAAATTCAGCTGTATGTAGCCTAATGAAGGAGCCGTTTGAATGAAATGTAGGACTGCGTCATCAAAAAATTAATAAAATGAGATAAAATAAAAAAAGGAAATAAATTGGGCCTACTTTCAGGCTGAGCTGCCACAAACATGTTCTGAATTTATCAGATGTATTCATTTTGATAGATAGATAATATTAATAAACAGTGGGCATGGGTTGTGTGTTAGCTTTTATTTTGCTGTTTTGTAAATATGTGCGGTGTTACATAGATGCATTACTGTTTTTGTAAATTATCGTAAAAAGCTTTTTTTTTAATGGCATTGTGACAACATGTCCTGATATTGGTATAACATTATACATTTTCCCCTTTACAGTAAAACTGTATATAATACTGGCGTGCCTTAGAGTCAAATAGGCAGAACATAGTTTGGAATGATTATGTTAAAATTATTACTTTGTCGATTCTTTAGAAAACAATTGGAGGGAGACAAATAGTATAGTTCACCATAAAAGGTTATTCTGATAAGAAGATACGCACATCTTATAGTTAAGAGATGTTGAGAGATGTAAATAGCTGAATGCTGTATTGCCTATATATATATATATATATATATATATATATATATATATATATATATATATATATATATATATATATATATATATATATATATACTTTTTTCATCAAAACTGCTGTCTTATTCGGAAGCTAAACGCAAAATTTATATATGTACTATAATTCAATGTCAAAAAATGCTTTATATATTGATATATATAAATATACATACATACAAAGGTGACTTGATTATTTAACCTTATATATTCTTAACCATATATAGAAAGAGGGGGGGGGGGGGGGGGGGTTTAGACTTTTTTTCTACAGGTGCTCCCTTAAACCTCGCCTCTTGTAGACCTATTATTACTCATTTTTTTTATTACTGAACGTCTTATAGCTGAAACGCTTTTTTCCTTATAGCTATTTTAAAACATTTAGTACTATTCATAATTCCAGTGTCTTCCTCCATCCCCAGTGTGTGTCCACAGAGGAAATGTGGTGTTTTATTAATGTAGCATGCCCCCTTTAGTGACGGAACAACCTTGCATGACCAACATGGCGTAGATGGAGAGCAGTTTAACGGTATAGATAGAGCAGGTGGGGTTTTTGTTCTCGTCGTGTAACGGGACACAGGACGCGGGGGTGAGCCGCATATCGCGTGCTTGCGTGCGTCAGAGAGGACGTGGTAGGACAGCTGGAGCGCGCGCGCCCGCCCGCCCGAAGAGCAATAACAGCATTTTCAGCGACATCGCTCGATTAACGCCATGCAAATAACACGGGAAAATGAAACGGGACTGGCACTATAAAGAATGCAAGACAGTTGTCGTGTATATGATCTCCTAATGCTTCCTATAATTTATGACTAACACGATTTGGGACGTTGCTTCACAGTCGCCAGGTAAGAATACATCGCTTTTCACTGTCTATGCATATGTAATTGTTTGTATATGTAGCTGAATCATTTAGATAAACGAATACATTTCTTGTGACGGACCGCAATAGCATCTTTCGGCGCACAGCGACGTAATGACTTTGAGGATCCCTTGCGTTTTGTTATCCATCGACTGTGTGTGTGAACAATGCTCTTTTGACATAAAAAAAGCGATTCTCGTTCTCTTCTTTCTTCAAAATGACGTTCGGTTCAGTGCGAATTCGTGTGAATTACGCGCGGATGATGTAACGTTATGCGTCTCCGCATGAATGCAAACGCAACGGGGATTAAGTTAAATGGAATTTAATTTACATATATAAAAAAAAATAACGTATTCTTTCATCCACGGCCTCTCATTGTTTCGAAGTGTTTGTTCATTCAGCTTGCATGACCTATATGTGCTTTATTACCCTACTGGCTGAGTGAAAATAACGGGATGCCTGTTTTGATTGTTGACTAATTACAGCTTTACGCGCATTATTAACGTCAGCTGTTAACAGCAAACTCCGTTGATTAAGAGATGCCCATCTCGGATCCACATTCCATCAGATCTCAGAGGGGCTCAGGATTGAGTTTATAGAGTAAGAAAGTTGACGGGCTGTGGTATTCATCACATGCGATAGACGTTTGCATGTCTCCTGTAAGCCTTTCAGGCCACCTCAGTTACACATTTCCTCACCACAAGATGTATATTATAATTTTATTTATTTATTTATTTTTTTTTTTTGTAAAATAGCCAAAATAATAAGCGTTGGTTAAAAAAAATTGCTATGAACTGATCTGGGTCTACAGTAATCATTCAACACTATAAATAGCTTCTTTCACCTCAGTGTATGAATAGGCTGCAATGACGTAAATTAAACCAACTGTTTGCCAGTTGGTTACTAGGGTAACTGACAGAAAGATGACATGCAACATTAGAAATATGTTGCTTTGCCTCAGTCTGTCTTTGTTTCCATCAGTTTCTCTGATGGCATCCTCTCACTCTTGTTTTTGCTCATTCTCTCCATCTCCTTATGCATGCCCTCGAGGTCTGTTTCCACAGTAACCAGAGAATTCCCAGAGTTCCAAAGAGCGATGCACATCTGAGATGCTCTCGAGTAGCTCAGGGAGTATCTCTAATAAATCTTAGGTGTTCAAAGGCCTGATGTCTCTACTTACATCACTCAAACTGGTACAAATCAGTAGAAAACATTTACAGTGGAGCCAGTGTGTACAGCCAGACACAGGCTTTGGAATATTATCTGTTGTAAAATCACTGTAATTGATGGTTTTGAGTATTAATGTTTTATGAAATAGAGCCAGCCACTCCAATATTCAATAGTTATTATATAATATATTATATTAATAAGAGTAAAGTCCTGTTCACACTGTAGCTATTTCAATTATTATTTTTTGGTTATAATTCTTGATGTGAATAGGATTAATACTTTATACTTATTAATATTTAATACTAGTAAAGCACTTAGAAACGTATTCTTGCAACTTAAAAGTAATGCGTTGGTGAATAATAATAATAATAATAATAATAATAATAATAATAATAATAATGATATTTTATATATATATATATATATATATATATATATATATATATATATATATATATACAATTAGACGAAAAGTTGAAAATAACTTGTAAATGACTTTGTATCTTACAGTTATGACTCATTACTTTGACTTTTTATGTTTTTATATGATTTACCAAAGTGTGATTTTTCTTATGTGGCAGGAATAGGCTTCCATACACTCAATCCATTAATTTATAGAAAAATATGTCATGTAAAGCACTTAGAAACGTCTTCACTAGTGGCTACCCTGAGCTGTGATTCACTTTTAACACCCCTCCAAAAATAATCAACAACAAAATTTCTGAATATATATGTGCTTCCAGAAAGTGTATCAGAATAAATGGCTTCACTGAGTGGTTTTTGAATTGAGAAGTTGGTGTAGTTACTGTAGTCTACCAGCAGGGCGAAGTGGCCCCGCATAAAATGACGCGTTGGATCATACAATCAGTGTTTATCAGTATAGTATCAGTATTAACTGCATGTTTATTTATGTATTTATTTATTTTCAAAATGTTGCATTTTAAGCTCTAAACTCTACATATATCTGAAATCTAGTAGCTCTTCATATTGATACAGTATCACAGTGTCTGTGGAAAGAAATACAGAAAATACAGAAATTTGTATTGCATGCAGCCGTTTATTTATCTTGACTCTGGCATTTATTTTTCATATGCTTGATCCATTGTTTTCAAAAGCACAGTCTTGTGCATTAACTCCAATGGACAGGATTTGCTAAGCCTCTTTATAAAATGTCTGACCTTTACATCTGATTACAGTTTTACTATGAGAGAGAGAAAAAAGATGGAATATGAGATGTATGAGGGCTCCTTAATATTCAAAACTTGCTTTCCACTGAGATTGCATCTCATGCTGCTGGCGAACCAAAGAGGAAGTGTTCAGCAAGAGCTCATCTGGTCTCTGTTCATCTGAGTGATAATCATTACTGCTAATTCAGACGTACCGCTGAATTTTCCTCTGGGGCTGAGTAGATGTGAGCATTTTCAAGCTCTTGAACGCAGACAAAGTTCTCCGTTAATCAGACCGCATTGGTCTGGTCTGTGTATGTCATATGAGAATTAAGTGTTTGAGTAAATCTCTACTGAGTCAGGAAGTGGCCCCTGTCTCCAAATGCTGCAAGAATCCAGTAAGGTGCCAGAAATATCCGGTGTGATCTTGCTTTCCACAGGAGACTGAGTCCAACGGCTGCTTCACAGCAAGATAAATGAGTCATTAATAGATGACCTTGATGCCGATGGCAGTAGAGACCGTCCTACTCAATTCACAAAGGCACACATACATACAATCTCATCTATATATTTATACTGTAGTGTACACACACACACACATTCAAATGCTGACCATTTCCATCCATTCTATGTGGTTCACACCATTTGAGGCACAGTCACAATGTAAATGCATCAGACTAAAGATACACATAATCTTTCATATGTAATGTCAGGCAACCCTGTTACCAATGGTGTCTTGTAGATCTCATACAAACTGTAAAGAAGCTGATGTTGCGGGAGCTCAGACAAACAGATCAATGTTTTGATATTGCCACAGTGTTTGCAATTTTAGCCAATGATTATTATTATAATTTTTTTTTAGAGATCATGGCAGTATATCTTGTACTGACTTTAATTTAGGCAGATTTTCTTTACTTTTGGGGTAAAATGTGAGTTGTTTTAATTTAATTTCAATACTATTTGCATCACTAATATATGTATATGAAAACAATAAAAAAAATAGTTATAATTAAATTAGTGTGTCAGTAGTGCCAGAAGTTATTTTGATTTATTTTATTTAGATAATAGTCGCAAGACATTTTCAGTATTTAAGTATTTTTTCTCTTTCGTTTTTGTCATCTCCATCAGATAACAAATATATATATGTGTACCAAATGAAACCTTTTTCTTTTTCAGATCTCAGGGAATAGTTGAATCTTAACCTCCACATACCCAGACAAACCCAAGCAGCATGCCAGAGCAGAGCAATGATTACCGGGTGGTGGTGTTTGGAGCAGGGGGAGTGGGCAAGAGCTCCCTGGTTCTGCGCTTCGTTAAAGGCACCTTCAGGGACACCTACATCCCGACGGTGGAGGACACGTACCGGCAGGTCATCAGCTGCGACAAGAGCGTATGCACTCTGGAGATCACCGACACCACTGGCAGCCACCAGTTCCCTGCCATGCAGCGTCTGTCCATCTCCAAAGGCCATGCCTTCATCCTGGTCTACTCCATCACCAGCAGGCAGTCGCTGGAGGAGCTGAAGCCCATCTACCAGCAAGTGCTGGCCATCAAAGGTAACGTGGAGAGCATCCCCATCATGCTTGTTGGCAACAAGAGCGACGAGACCCAGCGCGAGGTGGAGACCAAGGAGGGCGAAGCCCAGGCAAACATCTGGAAATGTGCGTTCATGGAAACATCAGCCAAGACCAACACCAACGTGAAGGAGCTTTTTCAGGAGCTCCTGAATCTGGATAAGAAGCGTGATATGAGTCTGAACATGCGCTCCAGCAAGCAGAGACGTGCAGACAAGCTGAAGGCCAAGTGCAGTGTGATGTAGGAGGCTGGATCCACGGCCGCATCATTCAACGTGTAACTGACTCCTCCAAAATGTACATAAGTCCCTCACCTTAAAGGAACAGTGCGCACAAAAAAATGAAACTTCTGTCATCGGTCACTTATTGTCCTGTCATTTTAACCCATACGGCTTTATTGTTTCCAGGGAACACAAAGAGAAATTGTAATACAATTGTACTGGCCGCACTTGTCCATGCAAACAAAAATCTTAAAAAAGGTGTTCTAAACGTCTTTGCACACACGTCTTTGACATTTTCGCACGTTGATAAATAAATATGACCTCACGTTGTGTCCATCATGTTTACACACAGCCTCTGAAACTTTTGTCCGTCATAAAAATTTAATAAAAAATTGGATCAGGTTCGATTTTCTGTGTTTTCACATCCGTAGCATGCATTTTGATAGGAAAGGATGGTGAATACACAAAAATTGAAAAACACATGCGAAAATTTCAGACCGGGTGTGCAAAGACCTTAAGTCTTATGAGGGAGGTCATATGATATTATATGATAACTTTGGGTTGAGTTATCACAAGTTGAACTAGTGAATGATTCATTCAGGTCAATTTTATTAAATGAATCGGCTGATTCTTTAAGAAGACTTGAACAATTTGTTCAGAAATCAAATATCATTAGCTCTTACAATAACATGGCAAACCGACCCAGGGTGAATGTAACATTTTCTCACTCAGATCCATTGAGTGCATTCATAAGACTTGGAAAAGAGCACTATTCATACGGACCGCCTTTATGATACTTTTATGATTTTATGTCATTATGATTTTTCTTTGTGTGTGTGTGTGTGTGTGTGTGTGCGTGTTAAACTGGATTAAGCGACGCAAGAGTGAAAAAATGATGACAGAACTTTCATTTTTAGGTGAACTCTCCCTTTAACTCTCCATCCCTCTCAGTCTTAATCAGGTAATCTTTAGTGTGCATCCAAATCGGCGACTATCTCCCTTCACCTGTTTGTTCTGGCTCCTGTAGTGATTCTATGTACAAGACAATAAGAGCTGACACATGAAGCAGGGAGAACGTCCCACGATTCCCACACATGCTCTCTTTACTGCTTTCTGTTGACTTTTTATTGAATTCAAGACAGACCAAATCATCAGTGTGGCCATTTTTACATCAGGCTGTGTCTTTAATGGTACGGCGTCGAAATGCGGACAGAAACGTCTTGAACTGGTTCTTGCATTGTACGGGATTCCCGTCCAAAGACGGAAGAGGCCTGGGCACAGCTGAAGAGGCGACACTATCCGCTCTTCCAAATTCCATATACTATAGCAGCATAAAAGCCTGTTACAATTCGGGACGAAGGACATTCTTAGTTAACCGGCTTGCCAGTGATGTAACCTGGTATAACAGAGTAAAGTGCATAATGCATGTCTGATGATATAAACTACCTTCATATTAAATGTTATTGAGATCTTTCCATCAAGAACAGAGCTATACCTTATTGAAGCACAGTGAATAAGTCCTAAATGTGATCATTTCTAAAATATATATTTTTTTTTTGTGACAGGGTGAGGTTCGGGGTGTCGACTGGTGTTCTCTTTTACTCTGTTTCGTTTTTCAAGTGTTGATGGCACTCGAAGACATTAATATATGCATTTCATCATCTAACTGAAAACATATATCCTGTATGTGAAATCTATGTGTATTATGAGCACTAATGAAAGCCCCCTGTACAGCCCCTGTTTTTCTGTCAGTGTCTATATTTCCTCTGATAAATTTAATGCCATTTGCTTTAGCAATACATGATATAAAAGCACTTTTAGAAACCTGAGCACATTCAACACACAGAGCGTTAACCTTTATAAAAATGTTCTTGTCAAACACACTCTGCGTTTACAGCTTTACTGCAGATCAAGTGTTTATTCAATAAATATTATGCGAGGGACCAGAAAAATAAAGAAGCACAAACAAAAGGGAAAGAATTACTGCTTGTTTTCTTTTGTGGTTCTGAACATCTGTATTCAGTATAAAGTGGCTCCAGAAGTGTGCGTAAAAATGTTTGGATTTCATTCCATTTAGATACAAAGTATTAAACTAAGTGGCATCCTGAAACAAATGATGTTTGAGTTTTTCTCAGAACTAATGTCACCTTTATTAGCCATTTATGACTAATTTTTAACCAACAGGTCTTAAGGTGACCTTTATGTGATGTATGAAGTCAGTTTATTATGTAGAACAGTAACAATTGATTTATCATTTCAAACTTAAACTTCTTTCTGTGACATGTTGTCCTTGAGGGGGATAAAACACTTGCTTTCATATTATATATTTGATATTATATTTGATATTTCTTTAAAACAAAAGAAATTACAAAAAAAAAAATGTCTAAGATTAGATACTTTCTGGGGCAACTGAGGGTGCAGGTATTTACAAAATAAATAAATAAATAAATTAAAAAGAAATACACTTTATATATCAGTGATGTCAGCTCCCTGCCCTTATGTTACTGCAGTAGTCATAATGGATGATAATAACAGATACTAAAGGAGAATGAGTGTACCTGAAGCTGCAAAAAGAGCATCTGGTGGAACATCTGCTCAGTCAATCATAATGCATCTCTGACGTTTCAATGGAAAGCAAAGCATTAGTTAGCCGATGCAATAAAAGCATAGATTTGTGTGTGAGGATGTTACTGGGTGGTGTCCATGTGCTGTGCAGTGTTCTATTCAAGTAGGAAAGCTGAAATGTCCAGCTATCCACTTGGAGAAGTGCAACAGAAATTTGAGAAATTCAACTTCAACAAATAAAGTTTTACCAAGATGCGAGTCTGTGATGCAGATGTACTGTACACATTCACATATTTACTTTTTAAGAGCTAGTTCAGCACAAAAGCTGCAAAAGCACCAAAACTGCATCATAAAAGTGGCCCATAAGTCTTGTGCACTACATTCCATGTTATTAACTTCTTAACTTCAACATCTTCAGTTCTTTTAAAGTTGCATGACAACAAGAACAGCAATGCAGAGCATACTTAAAGAGTCGATAGATATCAGTCGATTGATTGACCGACTGATCAATAGAGAACTCCATAGAGCACTAGTAATCCATAATTTGGAAATATGAAAAAGTGTGTCTCTAGATCATTGTGATCCAATACAATTTTGGTTAATAAATAAATAAATAAACTACCTGTTTCTAGATTCCCCAAATTATTCCCAAATTATTCCAAATTAAGCTTTTTTTAAACAACTGGCCCTTGGGGTTTTTCAAGCATTGTGTTGTAACAACCAGAAGATGGAGGAACACGCACATCAAGCTGATCAAGTCCTCAGCTTTCTTCATCATGAACCTAAACATTACAATTTATGAGATTTTCCAAGTATTTTTTATCAAATAAAAGTTAGCAGCCTAAATGTGAACATACACTTTACATTTGTCAGGTAAATAGGTTTATTTTGCAGGAATTAATAGATTTATGCACAGATGTTTATTAAATAGGCTAGTGCATAATGATTGCTTATCGATTGGCTCTACCACTATCTTCATCTTGAGAAAAAAAAAAAAAAAATTGAATTGACCCTGAGGTAGCTAATGATTTTTCTGTGAAGACGTTTCCAGCTGTTTTGCTGTTTTTCCAGAGAAATGAGATTCAGATTTCTTGAGTGAGTGAACAATGTGGACATTGTTACATTTGCTCAAAACCAACAATACACACGTGCTTCATGTTCAAAATGCACTTATATGGGTTAAAATGGCAGGGAATAAAAAGTCTAAACCCTCTGTCCTCTTTATTTTTCTTCCCTTTGAACACAGGAGTTAAAGGCATGTTTTGTTGGAGAAAAATTCCGTGGCATTGCCCTCTGCTGGTAAATATAGGTATGAAGCATTATTGAACTTAGCATGACAGCTCAGTGGGTATCACTGTTGCCTCCCAGCGAGTCCTGATGCCAGGAGACGTTACTGTGTGGACACTTAATGGGTTTAATTAGTACAAATTAAAATGATCCAGAATGCTGCAGCATTACTGGCCATCAATCAGCACAAGAGAGCCCATGTCACACTTCTGTTTATCTCTCTACTTAGCTTGCATCAGGTTTAAGACAATGAATGGCCAAGGTCGATGCGTGAAGCTAGAAGCTTGAAAACCATTATTCATTTGAGAGATTTATACTCAAACACTGATTTATCCAGTAATGAAACCTCTTTATGAATGAAACCTTGATCCATTAATTTCATTGATTTTTAATTTTGTTCATATATTTTTAAAACAGACAAAATGACAAAAAAGACCCAGCAGTGCCCCTAAAAATATCACTTTAATAACTAAAATATTAAACATTGTTTTTATACCCATGTCACATAAAGTATACTAGTTACAAAAAATAAAATAAACATACAATATAGATATAAAACTAAAACACTGCTCTCTGCTGGTGAAAAGGGGTTTGTAGCATTAATAGAAAATATTGGAAGAAAAATGGATAACAAGTAATTGTGGCTTTCAGTGGATCTACAGAAATTGAAGTAATGTGTTACTTATACTTTATATGCAGACGTTCACGTGACATCAGAACAGCATTTTTAAAGTACAGCACAATTAAACTCCAACTTTTGATTTTGTGAATGAAGCTTTGTGTAATGGAGCTTAAAATGTTACAGTACTTTTAGAGATAGAATGAGAAAGTGATAGGGATTCTGCCAAAATATGAAAATAAAGCAATGAAAAGTTATAGTGCATTGCAAGTGCATTTTTATGGTTGAGGATTGGCTGAAACTTTAAGTGATTTCAATGCAGTTCCAGCAGCAAGCCCAGTGCCAACGTTTTGAATTCGATGACAGAACATGAGGACATCATGGATTTGTCTGTTATACTTACAGATTTTCCATTAACGGATTTGAAAAATCCATTAAACAATTTTCTAAAGGAAACTTTCCACTGAGACAAAAGGTCATTAGGAAGACATTAGATGCCACAGAAGGCAGTATGTGCTGCATGTTATTGATTTGCTGACGTTTTCATGGTTTTATTAACTCTTTATTTGTAGTGGATAATGAGGTTACAAAACACACTTATAGCCAAGTACACATACATCTGGTTAAAATGGTGTTAACATTATAAAATAAAGTACCTTAATTTTTAGACTACAGTTGAAAAAAAAAAAAAAAAAAGATATCACAATTGTGTGTATTATGCAACACTTCTGTCTTCAACTAGCAAAAGCTTCGGTCCAGTTTTTTCAGGGCTCCAGTACAGACTGGTGGCTTGATTCCCTGTAAGAGAAGTAATATTCTTAGTGGAGTCCTGTTGATTAGCATATTTCAGCAAACACACAAAGTACATGTGAAGACACATGAGCATACTGTACTTTGTATAAACTGCATACAAGGGTGAAAAGAGTGGACATAGCCTTATCTTCCCATTCACTCGTGTATCCCTGTGGAAAAAAAATAAATAAATACATATTCATGTACATTTCAAACTCTCTCATCAGAAATCTTAGTCTTATTTCAACATGACGGATTTGATTAGTGCAGCTGCTCTGCTTTGAGAGGGCCTCACCCCATTGAAGGTGATCCAGGGAACATGAGTGTGTGCTGGTCTGAGCGCCTGCGTCTTCATTGCATTCTGATGCATCAAACTGTGGCCAAGCTCTCCTTTAGTACAGGACTCTATGGTCTGCCATTTAACAAACGGTGCATAGAGTTGCAAACACTAGCATAGAGGAAAAAAAAAAAAAACCTGAGAAAGAGAAACTCATAATGGCTCTTCTTCACTGAAACCTAATGCTGTAATGAGGGACAATGTTGTGCTGTAATGTTGGCTCAGAGATGCTTACAGGCTTAGCAGATTTGAGTACATCTGCAGATGACTCCATGCAGTAGATGACAGGAAATGCTGCATGATTGGTTGCATATAAAACACATGCCTATTAAAAGAAATATTAGGAAAGTTTAACTAGAAAGAGAAACTTTTCTTCAACTCATCCACAAAACCATGTGAGCTGCCTTGTTGCTAAGCTAATAAAACAATACTCAAAACATAATATCCAAACATACACACACACACACACACACGCATACATATTTTCCTTATACCGTAGTAAACACTGTTGGCTAATAAACTCACCTCAACCATGTTAGCATAGCACTCTGGTTCTCCGTGTTGACATGTGAACGAATTCTCTTCAGGTAGTTCCTTAAATTGCAAGTAAAAAAAAAAAAAAAAAAAAAAAAAAAAATTATCACAAAATAGTAAAAAAAAAAAAAAAAGAAAAAAAAATGATATGATATTATATATGCCTAATATATATATATATATATATATATCAACACACACACCCCTATGAAAGAGCAGAGGTGTACCTTAGCATTGCCGAAGGGTATCAGGTTGACCTTCATTATATCTTTAAGTAAAGTCCAAGTTGGGAAGAGTTGCTCTGTTAGAAACGCTCTACAGCCTGGGCAAAGGCTCTCGTAATAGAGAGTGAGCTCTACAGGAGGAACCTCTGGGTCTGGCCGGGTTGCGTTCAGTTCCATACATTGTTTCCACACCTATTCAGATGCATAAAGAGAGAGAGATAAACAAAAACCTTGAAACAATAGTCAAAAAAAACCCCAAAACAAATCTAGACATGGTCCAGTTTGAAAAAATACAGAAAGGCAACATTCTTGGATTGTGAATTATCAAGTCATAAAAATTGCATTAATTTTGTCTGATAGCACACAAACATCATGTGACCATTAACGAAATTCAGGGAATTGGAATCATGCAAAGTGTTGTTAAATTATTGAAATATCAATTTATAAGCTCAGGGTAATTTAAGTATCACTGCATGAAAAGAAGAATTTCTGAGATAAATCTGACATGGGAAATTTCACTGAAACCAAAGATGAACAACCCACAGTTGATTGTTCGCTTCAGTTACACTACCAAGGGCTGAAATACTTTGGAAAAGCTCTTTTCATGGTAAAGCTCAAAGGCACCACAGCTGATCACAGTCAAATGAGTTTGTGTGCCATTGAGAATGTGATTAGCTGATTGAGTTTACAAGTCATTTTTAGGAGGGGGTGAACTCAGTGATTCGTTTTTTTTTAATTTATGTATTTATTTATTTCTGACATGTTGATGTTATAGCTTTCACTTGGATGTTATACGTTGCACTTAATAAATTGAAAAAAAGTGTCTCTTCATTTCAGGCTACAAAGCAACAAAATGTGAGGGTGTGATATTTTTCTATAGCCACAGTAAGTGAACAAATTAAAAAAGTTAAAGACGTTTTCTAAAGCCCATACTTTAGTTACAGGATGACCTTCTGACCCTGAGCTCGGAGTAGAAAGACATACAGTTGTAGACATGAGGACCATCATCAAACTCATGCTGTAAACGGGAAACCTTGTGGCCGGTTTAATTGGAAGCGGTTTGTGTTCAAAAGCATGACAGTAATTTATAAGCACAAAGAAGTCTTTGAAAGTGATGTTGAACACAGCTTCATTACAAGACCAGTGTTTCTGTGCAATACTCCGTAAAAGTCAATATTCTAAGCATTCAGTAACACCCTGCAAATTAACATCAGGTTTTATCACATTGCATAATGCAAGTTAAACCAAATTAATAATTCTGTATTGTCAGGCACCTAAACCATTTTTAAATAAAAACATTGACTTGCATTGAGATGTAGCAACATTATTGTACAGGTTTATCAAGCCACAAATCGTTACAATAATGACACTGAGCTGCAGAAATGCCTCTATCATTTAAAGATGGCAAAAAAGAAAGAACTTAATGTTTCAAGACTTAAAATCAACCTCTTAAACAGACTTACCCCACATTCAATGGCAATCTCCAGAGACCTGCACCACTGGGATGGAGGGTATCCACATGAAGGCTTAGGGTGAGATTTACATTGGATTTCATAAACTCTGAAGAATATGACATAAAACAAACAGAGCATTAGAGTGTTCATGCTGTTGGTATTTAGAGAGTCCCTGAGCTTTCTGTGAGCTGTATGAGAGCTTGCATACACTTTCCTCCAATAAAAATAACCTCCAATCAACTGTGAGCAGCTGCAGCTGAACACAAACAATGCTCACTTGCCTCAGATCAGCAAAGAGAAGCTGCCCATGAGCAAACAGCGTTCACAACTGAGTGCTGTGGCTTTGTCAGTATCACAATAATATGTAACTTTACAGTATTTCCTTAATAAAATCTTTAAATATCTTAAATGTTTTTGTTGGTCAGACCAAAACAAATGCCTAAAATCTACAGTTATTACTATACTTTTATATTTAACCACAACTTAAGTTCAATTAACAATCATACAAATAGAGGGAAATCTGCTTTTCCCATCATTCTTTGACACAGACTGAAGAGTACATGAAATTAATTGCTATTTTGTTTATTTTATGATAGTATAAGATCTGTTTGTGGTTAATGTTCTGTTCAGTATTGGGATTTACAGGGCTCTTAAGCATTAAGACTAATGTAATGTCCAAAGACTACATAAAATACATTAAAACTGTGAAAGTGCCATTTCAGTGAAAGTCTGTTACATATGTTAGCACATGTATGGGTGCTACTGCAAGCTAATGGTTAGCTGCTATTTTTTATTGTATCCAATAAATTAAGTTCACTTTATTACAGCCCCTGCGTGCCTCATTCTCTCTGCCCAGAAGAAAGTTCCCCAGTCTTCTTTGTACAGCCAGACCAGTGTCCCTCTGCTGCCGCGAGTGATCTGGTTTTGTTTGGAGGGACTGAGGAGGAACTGCTAGAGGACAGCATGTCTCTAGCTGCTCCAGATGCTGAGGAGCTTTCGGGCTCGCCGGATCCCGCCCCCTCTATGTTATCTGAACCCAGCTGCTCTAAACTCGGGATGGACCCGAGCTTATCCGCGTTCTCTCCAGGGCAGTGGATGAGCTGGGTCTGGATTGGTCTCCTCCAGAGGAACCAGTCCGTAGCCATCTGGATGAACAAGCCAACAAGCCCCTCGTCAGCGAACCACCCCGTTCTTTCCGGAGGTACACGACGAGCTCACAAAATCGTGGCGCGCCCCCTACTCAAGACTTGCAGGGCTGCAAGTCTTCCAGGCCAAACTTCTCGCCGCCACTGATGAGTCTGGCCCGGATGTCGCCACGCTCAGGGAGCTGAGAAGTGCAACAGACTTAGCACTACGTGCTACCAAGAGCACTGCCCAGGCCATTGGGTGCTTGATGGCTAACCTGGTCGTCCTGGAGGGCCACTTGTGGCTTAACCTCACGGAGATCAAGGATGCTGACAGAGCCCAGTTCCTGGATGCACCGATCTCCCCCAGCGGCCTCTTTGGTCCGGCGATAGAGGGGTTCGCCGAACGGTTCACAGAGGCGCAGAAGTCGTCCCAGGCGATGCAACACTTCCTGCCAAAACGCACTTCATCTGCTGCTGCCAGTCGCCCCAGACAGGTGCCGACTCGTCAGCCTCCGAAGCAAGCGCCCGCTGCTACCACCGCGGCCCAGCCTGTGAAACCCGAGCCTCGGCCACCAGACGGTATCAGCTCCCTAAACGCATGGGACCCCGGCCCAAGATAGTGCTGGACCCTGCGCCGCCGCCGTCATCCTGATCTACAGGAAAGAAAGAGGAGGGGGCTAAGTCTCGCCGCGGCCAGACCACCCCCCAAACTGCCCTGTGTGTTCTACTGTCCATCTCCAGGTGTCGACGAAGTTGTTCTTGCTGCAAACAATGGGCCCTTTTCAGCACCCAGACAGCAAAGCGCTGTTATAGTGCAAAAAATGAAAAACTCCTTCACAAAAAAAGAGCAGTTTTCCTCACATAACACTCACGAGTGCTATTTACATTTACATTTAATCATTTAGCAGACGCTTTTATCCAAAGCGACTTACAAATGAGAACAATAGAAGCAGTCAGGTCAACAAGAGAACAACAACAGAATACAAGTGCCATGACAAGTCTCAGTTAGTCTAGTATAGAACGCATAGCCAGGTGTATATAATTTTTTTTTTTTTTTTTTTTTTTATTAAATGAAAAAGACAAGAAAAGGAAAAGTACTGGTGTTAGTAGGTTAAGTGCAGGCGAAAAAGATGAGTCTTTAGATGTTTCTTGAAAGTGAGTAAAGACTCCGCTGTACGAATTGAGATTGGGAGGTCATTCCACCAGCTGGGCACAGTCCAGGAAAAGGTCCGTGAGATTGATTTTGAATTTCTTTGGGACGGCACCACAAGGCGTTGTTCACTTGCAGAGCGCAAGCTTCTGGAGGGCACATAGGATTTAACCAGTGAGTTTAGGTAAGTTGGTGCCGTGCCAGTGGTTGTCTTGTAGGCAAGCATCAGTACCTTGAATTTGATGCGAGCAGCTACTGGTAGCCAGTGTAACCTGATGAGGAGGGGAGTAACGTGAGCTTTTTTTGGCTCATTGAAGACAACCCTCGCTGCTGCATTCTGGATCATTTGCAGAGGCTTGACAGTACATGCAGGAAGGCCCGCCAGGAGAGCATTACAATAGTCCAGTCTGGAGAGAACAAGAGCTTGGACAAGAAGTTGGGTTGCTTGCTCTGACAGGAAGGGTCTAATCTTCCTAATGTTGTATAAGGCAAACCTGCAGGACCGGGTCGTTGTAGCAATGTGGTCAGTGAAGCTTAACTGATGATCCATCACAACTCCTAGGTTTCTGGCTGTCCTCGAAGGAGTTATGGTTGACGAGCCCAGCTGTATAGAGAAGTTGTGATGAATCAATGGGTAAGCTGGAATCACCAGTAGTTCAGTCTTTGTAAGGTTAAGCTGAAGGTGATGGTCATTCATCCAGCGGGAAATGTCACTCAGACAGGCTGAAATGCGAGCAGCTACCGTCGGGTCATCAGGCTGGAATGAGAAGTAGAGTTGGGTGTCATCAGCATAGCAGTGATAAGAAAAGCCATGCTTCTGAATGACAGATCCTAAAGATGTCATTTAGATGGAGAAGAGAAGTGGTCCAAGTACTGAGCCCTGAGGAACCCCAGTAGCAAGGTGGTGTGACTTTGAAACATCACCCCTCCAAGACACACTGAAGGATCTGTCAGAGAGGTAGGACTTAACCCACAGGAGAGCAGTTCCAGAGATCCCCATCTTTCTGAGGGTGGACAGGAGAATCTGGTGATTGACAGTGTCAAAAGCAGCAGACAGGTCCAGTAAGATGAGTACCGAGGATTTTGAAGCTGCTCTTGCTAGTCGCAGGGCTTCAGTAACCGAGAGCAGAGCAGTCTCAGTTGAGTGGCCACTTTTGAAGCCAGATTGGTTGCTGTCCAGGAGGTTGTTCTGTCCAAGGAACATAGAAAGCTGGTTGAACACAGCCCGCTCAAGTGTCTTTGCAATGAATGGAAGAAGGGATACCGGTCTGTAGTTTTCAAGAAGCGCTGGATTTAGAGATGGTTTCTTGAGCAGTGGGCTTACCCGAGCCTGCTTGAATGCTAAGGGAAATGTTCCAGATTGAAGAGAGGAGTTGATAATGTGAGTAAGTGAAGGTATGACTGAAGAAGAGATCGCTTGAAGGAGGTGAGTGGGGATAGGATCAAGTGGACAAGTAGTAGGATGATTGGACAGGAGAATTTTGGAGACGTCCATCTCTGAGAGTGGGGAGAAGGAGGATAAAGAGTGTGCATCAGTCATTGTGAAGTTTTCCTCAGTCTGTGGTGTGGAGAATTGTTCACTGATGGATCTCGTCTTATTTGTGAAGAAAGTTGCAAAGTCGTCCGCTGTAAGAGTCGATGGAGGAGGTGGAGGCGGCGGATTAAGAAGAGAAGAGAAAGTCTTGAATAGTGTCCGAGCGTCACAGCAGCTGTTAATTTTGTTGTGGTAGTAGGATGTTTTATCTGTTAAGACCTTTGCAGAGAAGGAAGAGAGGAGTGATTGATACACACTGAGGTCCGTAGAGTTTTTTGATTTCTGCCATTTCCTCTCTGCAGCCCTGAGTTTAGAGCGATGTTCACGGAGAACCTCGGACAGCCAGGGGGCAGATGGGGCAGTGCGTGCTGGTCTAGACAACAGTGGGCAAAAGTTGTCCAAGCAAGATGTTAAAGTGGAGCAAAGAGTGTCCGTAGCACTGTTCGTGTCCAGAGCAGAAAACTGAGAGAATGGTGGAAGAGAGGATGAAACCACAGCAGATAGGCGAGATGGAGAGAGTGAGCGTAGGTTCCGTCGAAAGGTGACCTGCGTTGGAGTGTGTGCCACTTCAGGAGTAAGTGCTAGGTTAGCAGTAATGAGGAAGTGATCAGAGGTGTGCAGTGGAGCAACTGAAGAGGTGTCCACAGAGCAACCACGCGTGTAGATGAGGTCAAGTTGGTTGCCCGATTTGTGAGTCGCTGTAGTGGACATTAGCTTGAGATCAAATGAGGTGAGCAGAGTTTTGAAGTCAGCAGCCTGGGGTTTATCTAAGTGGATGTTGAAGTCGCCAAGCAGTACCAGAGGAGTACCATCTTCAGGAAAGTTTGATAGCAGCACATCCAACTCCTCCAAGAAGTTTCCCAGTTGACCTGGAGGACGATAAATGAACACAATGTGGATTTTAACAGGGTGGGTTACAGTAATGGCATGTGATTCAAATGAACCAGTACCTGTAGGTGATGGCTGAAGTTCAAATTTCCATTCTTTGGATATAAGGAGACCCGTACCTCCACCCCTCCCAGTTGTACGAGGAGTGTGGGAACAAGTGGAATTAGTAGAGAGGGCTGCAGGGGTGGCAGTATCTTCAGGTTTGATCCAAGTCTCTGTCAGTGCCATGAGGTTGAGACCGGAATGGGTAGCAATAGAGGAAATGAAGTCAGCTTTGTTAACTGCAGACTGGCAGTTCCAGAGACCAACTGGAATAGAGAGTATAGTAGTAGAGGTCAGAGGGACATGGCGTAGGTTTGTCAGACAGGCCTTCCTGCGACGTACATAGCGTGCTCTCCGAGTGTTAGTAGTGATAGTAGAGATCTGAAAGCACATAGTGACTACAAGTGTAAGATATATTGGAGAACAAACTATACAAAGAGTGCAAAAAAAAAGAGAAAAGCAATACTCAGGTGCCCTGTCGGTGTCCTTGTTCGATGGAGTCGCGCAGGTAGAGTCGATTGTCTTTACACTCATCGGTCTTCACACGAGGAGGCTTCACACGAGGGTTGCCGCGACCGCTGCCGCGGTGAAACCTAGTGCTTTGTATTAGCCTGATTACCTGTGATTGAAGTCAGCTGGCCACGCCTCACTATTTAGCAGATCGAAACCAGGCAGTCCCGCGATAGGCAAACGCAAAACCAAGCGCCACTTTCAGCACGTATTAACCACGGTAAGACACACACAATTTAAACCAAAACAAAAACTTTCCTAGCAATGATGATCACACACTAGTCTGATGAGAAAACAAGACAAAACACTCACAAGCTGCTGTCCTTCTATGTTGCTCGACTGTTTCTTCTGACAAGTGCTTTCCAAACAGCTAATTAAGTACTTTCACTGGCTTTGGCCACGCCTCACTATTTAGCAGATCGAAACCAGGCAGTCCCGCGATAGGCAAACGCAAAACCAAGCGCCACTTTCAGCACGTATTAACCACGGTAAGACACACACAATTTAAACCAAAACAAAAACTTTCCTAGCAATGATGATCACACACTAGTCTGATGAGAAAACAAGACAAAACACTCACAAGCTGCTGTCCTTCTATGTTGCTCGACTGTTTCTTCTGACAAGTGCTTTCCAAACAGCTAATTAAGTACTTTCACTGGCTTTGGCCACGCCTCACTATTTAGCAGATCGAAACCAGGCAGTCCCGCGATAGGCAAACGCAAAACCAAGCGCCACTTTCAGCACGTATTAACCACGGTAAGACACACACAATTTAAACCAAAACAAAAACTTTCCTAGCAATGATGATCACACACTAGTCTGATGAGAAAACAAGACAAAACACTCACAAGCTGCTGTCCTTCTATGTTGCTCGACTGTTTCTTCTGACAAGTGCTTTCCAAACAGCTAATTAAGTACTTTCACTGGCTTTGGCCACGCCTCACTATTTAGCAGATCGAAACCAGGCAGTCCCGCGATAGGCAAACGCAAAACCAAGCGCCACTTTCAGCACGTATTAACCACGGTAAGACACACAATTTAAACCAAAACAAAAACTTTCCTAGCAATGATGATCACACACTAGTCTGATGAGAAAACAAGACAAAACACTCACAAGCTGCTGTCCTTCTATGTTGCTCGACTGTTTCTTCCGACAAGTGCTTTCCAAACAGCTAATTAAGTACTTTCACTGGCTTTGGCCACGCCTCACTATTTAGCAGATCGAAACCAGGCAGTCCCGCGATAGGCAAACGCAAAACCAAGCGCCACTTTCAGCACGTATTAACCACGGTAAGACACACAATTTAAACCAAAACAAAAACTTTCCTAGCAATGATGATCACACACTAGTCTGATGAGAAAACAAGACAAAACACTCACAAGCTGCTGTCCTTCTATGTTGCTCGACATAGAAGGACAAACACTGGAGTTAATACAACCTCTGTCCATTCGGGCCTCACAATGGCAAGCCATTCCCGGGTATCAGACTGGGTCATGGGAATAATAAAACACGGCTATTCCCTTCAGTTCGCAAGACGACCACCACGCTTTCGCAGGGTGGTCACCACTTCAGTGCACAACGAGAACGTTCACGTTCTTTGTGCCGAAGTGGAAAATCTGCTGGTGAAGGGAGCTATAGAAATCATTCCCCCAGCACACCACGACTCAGGGTTTTACAGCCGTTACTTCCTAGTTCCCAAGAAGGATGGCGGGCTGCGCCCCATCCTCGATTTAAGACATCTGAACCGTGCCCTCATGAGATGGTGCTTCAGAATGATCACGTTGAAACAAATCCTCTCACAAATACGCTCAGGGGATTGGTTCTTTTCGCTGGATCTGAAAGACGCTTACTTTCACATCCAGATAGCCCCCCGTCACAGGCCGTTCTGGAGATTTGCCTTCGAGGGCGTGGCTTACCAATACAAGGTCCTCCCATTTGGGCTGTCTCTGGTGCCTCGCATGTTTACAAAGTGCATGGATGCGGCTAGTTCTAGCTCAGTCAGAGGGGGAGGCATTGGGTTACAGAACTGTTCTCCTCAGCCATCTGGAATGCCTGGGGCTCAGGGTGAATTTTGCCAAGAGCTCGCTGTCCCCCAGCCAACAGATATCATTTCTGGGAACAGTGTTAGACTCAGTGACGATGAGGGCAACAATGGTGAAGGAGCGCGCTGCGGCTCTACAGTGACTTGCGGCCTCTTTCAAAATAGGTGCTTCTCGACCCCTAAAGACATTACAGAAGTTGCTGGGTCTTATGGCAGCAGCATCGCCGATGCTGGAGCTCGGGCTGCTGTGTATGCGTCCCCTCCAATATTGGTTGAAACCGTGTGTTCCACCTCATGCGTGGTGTCATGGACGCCTGAATATCAAGGTGAGTCAGGACTGTATTTCGGCCCGGACCCCTTGGAGGAACATGCAATGGATGGAACGGGGGGGCTCCACTTGGTATGGTTTGCAGAAGGAAAGTGATCTCCACAGACGCGTCCAACAAGGCTGTGTGAAGGGAAACCCACTTTTTGCCAATGGTCGAAAGAGGAGAGCAGGCTTCACATCAACTGCCTCAAGATGATTGCAGTTCAACGAGCCTGCCAGAGCTTCCTGTCAGACTTAAAGAGCCACCATGTGCTGGTCAGATCAGACAGCATGACAGTGGTCTCTTACATAAATCACCAAGGCGGGCTGTCATCGACGCGTCTCTTCAGACTAACGTCGCGACTGCTGGAATGGACCCAGAGCAACTTGGGGTCCCTGAGAGCAGTGCATCTTCCAGGCAAACTGAACAAGGGCGCGGATATGCTGTCAAGAAGCGGAGTCTCCTCAGAAGAATGGAGACTCCACCCGCAGACAGTTCAGAAGATATGGGAGGTCTTTGGCAGAGCAGAAATAGACCTCTTTGCCTCAAAAGACAACTCTCATTGCCCAACATATTTTTCCAAGATCGAGGATGCGTTGTCCCAGAACTGGCCCAACCGTCTTCTTTACGCTTGTCCTCCGGTTCCTCTGATTCCCCAAGTAATCAGGCGGGTCAGGGACCAGGGATGCAGGGTTCTGCTTGTAGCCCCACTCTGGGAAAATCAGAACTGGATACTTTATGCCCAATTGGAGTTTCAAATCTACAATTAAACTCGTTTAGGTCTTCAGCAAGTTGTAAATTTGTTTATTTTGACACTAATGGCGTCTTGTAGTTTGTGATGTCTTTGGTCCATCTCTTAACATTTCTTAAGACAAGCTTAGCAGATTTAAGTTTTTGACTGTATGTTGGAAGAAGATGAACCAGGCATTGGTCAGAGAGTCCTAACGCTTCCCATCCAGATCAGTGACAGCAGCTTCAAAAACACTCCAATTAGTACAGTCGAAACAGGCTTGTAAATCTCACTCTGTTTAATTGGTCCATCTCTTCACAGTTCTTAATACAGGCTTAGCAGATTTAAGTGTTTGCCTGTACGTTGGAAGAAGATGAACCAGACATTGAGTCCTAAAACTGCTCTGGAGATGTAGAGATATGCATCCTTTATTGTGGTGTATCAGTGTCCAAAATATGTTTGTCTCTGGTTGGGTGTGAAATGTGTTGTTTAAATTTGGTCAGTTCACATGTGAGGTTTGATTTATTAAAGTCCCTGAGAATGATTATAACAGAGTCCGGGAGTTGTTGCTCTGTGTTTGTAATCTGATCCGTCGGCTGACTTCAGTGGATCAGTGGATCACCAGCTTTCTGACAGATAGACAACAGACAACATTGGCAAGTATAAAGGCTTACAATTGATGAAGAGTGCTTCTAGATCAGGATAGCACATCTTCTTCAATGCTTTACACCATCATCCATTGATGTAGAAGCATGTCCCACCTCCACGCTATTTCCCCATTGATTCTGCATCACAATCCGCTCTAAACACCTGGAATCCCGGCAAATGTATCACTCTGCCCGAAATGGCTTCATTTAGCCAGGTTTCAGTGAAACACAAAGCAGCAGATTTTGAAAAATCCTTATTAATTCGGTAGAGCAGGAAAGTTTGGCCATTTTGTTAGCTAGAGTGTGGAGATTCGCCAGATGGATGCTAGGCAGCGCCGTTCTGAAGCCACGCTGTCGGAGCTTGACAAGCGTGCTGGCTCGCCTCCCATGCTGGTACTTCTTAAAGCATTTGAATTGTGCTGCTGCTCCACAAACTACAATGTCCCGCAAAACATCAGAATAGTTGAAAACCGGTAGAAGATTGCATGGTGTGTTCTGCTGAAAAAAAAAAAAAAACACAGGAAAAACTAACAAAAACAGTTAGGCAACCGGAAAGCTAAGCACCGTGGCAGCCATCTGCGGCACCATCTTGATGATTTGAAAGAGTTAATTTTCTCTCTCTTGCTCCTTTTTTCAAACCAAACAACTGTGGTCTATCAGAATAATTCAATAAACATGGTGAGTCATGGCTTCTCATGTTATTGTCACTTGCACTGCTTGCCACATGTTTAATGTAGTCTTCTCTGTCAGCGGTGAGGAATTCACATGTGGTAAATGCAGGGAAATAGTTAGGCTGACAAAGAAGATTTCAGAACTAGAAACATGCATCCAAAATGTAACTGAGGATAAGAAGAATTTCAGGGCCTTAGATATGGCTTTGAATGCGACTAGTTTAGCGAGTCCCGTACATTGTTCGATTTCTGGTTACAGAGCCCCCGTAGCAGAGGGATTGTCTCTTGGTCAACTTTCCCCCAGTGAGGAGTAAATTGAGTCTAGGGAGAGGTTAAGTTGAGCCACATGTAGTTTAACTGTGCCACTGATTATGTTGAAATAAAACTGAACATAGTCACCTCGTGATAAATCAAAGGAAGAGCAATTTAATTAAAATTACTTCTTAAAATCTATGTGTGAGCCTTGTGATGGACTGGCCATTCATCCAGGGAGTTTCTAAAACCTGTGGCTCATGATGCTGTGTTAGGACCCAGCTCCCCACAATGGATGGATGACTTCGTAAAAGTTGAATTTAAAGATACACTTCACAACAATGAAGTTATTTATTTATTAAATTGAATATTAAAAAAAAGACTGCAGTTTATATATACATACATACATACATATATATTATCTCAGAGAACCGAGGTTACGTTTGTGACTGAGTACATTCCCTATCGATACTTCACTCATACTGTGTCTTTGCTAGATGCTATGGGAAACATACAATCACTCCATGCTGTGGTAGAGGAACAACAATGGTAATCCTTGTCCTAGGCACCTCAGAGCCCAAGAGAACAAGAACAATAAATCCCTCCAGGTTAATGGGTTAGGCCTCACCCAACCGAGTGATCGTTTCAGTAGACTTGTGTAGCCTCATAACATATGGGGGCCATGGGCACACAAGTAAGCTCTCTGATAGGTCTGGGCATTTTACATCCAAACTACACTCAGAGTGAACTGCGCACCAGTTTAGCAGAAGGACTCTTGCCTGCAAGGCAGGCGACATTCAGGTTCTGGAACCTAGCAAAAGTGGATGGCAAAGCCCAAATTACTACAATGGTCACACTGTCAGACCACACTCACGAAGAAGCAATGCCTCTAGTTGAGTGAGCTTGTACTCTAATGGGGAATTATATTTTAAGGAACTGTAGGCTAGCAGAATAGCATCAAATATCCACTTAGAAAGTCTTTGCTTCATGCCTGCAAGTCCCCCACTTGCTTCACCAATGCTAACGCTAATAGCAGAGCAGTTTTTTGAATGACAGGGACCAAAGGTCGATTGGAATGCAGTGGCTCGAAGGGAAGAACCTTCAGGGCCCTCAGAATAGTGGGCAGTGAGAGGTCCTAGAGACAGATCTCATCTGAAGGCCTTGTCAGACATCAGTTCAATTCTTCAGCATAGGATACAAGAACCAGACAAGTCCTTTGCTCATTCTGACTTGAGCTGCAGTATGGAATTAAACCACACCATGCTGGTTTCATCTGGCCAGAGGAAAACTGGTTCCCTGACTGAGGATGGTTTCTTTCATGGTTTATATCACCTTATGATTGCTTAGTTGGGGAGATTTAATTTCTGGTAATATTGCTAACTTGATTAAACAGACAGTATTTGAAAAGAACTAAACTGAGCTGGACGATGACATCACTGAATCAATGATGAACTGACTTAAACTAAAAAAATTGACTGTTTACTAATGTCTTGCATTATTGACACTATTTTCCAGTTTAACATTGTTTGACACCATCTGCATTGTATAAAGCACTATTTAAATAAAGGTGACCTGTTTTGACATGTAGATTGTGAATAAAATTCAAGTAGAAGTGGTCTAAGGAGACACATTCAAAATGCATGCAAGCAGGTAGAAACAGTAAATGAATCTCAACTGATAACTTGTGATTGAATAACTGAAGATGCGCTTTAATACACTGGAAACTGGACTCTTCGCTCACTCAGTTTCTGTAATATGTTATAACATTTGTGGCAGTTAAGGAGCTGCAATTAATAAATGGGAGACTCTTGGACCTTCCTGGAAGGTACCATTCACAGAAGCAAAATTTTGATCAAATATGTTTATTTACAATTGATGTACCAATCTTTTGACATTCTGAACATGAAGCAGATTTTGCAAATGATCTGCAGTCTAATCAACCCTAGGCTGGAATATCATGATCAGTCTGAACATAATGAATTTCTGTCACATTGAACTCTTGATGCACTGTTCATTTATTTGGCATATAATTCAAAATTAACCTTTTTAACAAATATCTTTGAATATCCAAAACAGACATTAATCAAATGTCAGGAATATCCAAACGATTCAGAACTTTTGATGATCCATTTTACTATGTTGTTGGATTTGACTCCAAGAAGTGCTCTGTAACACCAGCCTGTTAAGTGAAGAGTAAGATACCAAGTTTACACAGATACACAAGAACAGGGACAGTTTTCTGGTCCATAGTTCATAAATTAACCTGTTAGGTGGATATGGTGAAGTTCACAGCTTGAAACCCCGCAAGATCGATTGGTGATGGAATTGCCTTTTTGTAGATAGTTCGCTAGAGTGGAAAAAATAATATTTGATCAATCTAAAAAAGCAGGAAGGCAATGAGACATATTTGAAATAGAAAAGACATATGATGTGCTCCTAAGAAAACAACCTCTGGAATTTTCATCCTCATGTCAAAGGTCTCTGGCGAGGACGTAACAAAAGTGAAAGCTGCCTGCCGTTCTGGGTTTTTCTCATATTTCTGGTAGAAACCCATCATATAAGAAATGCCAGGCACGTACTCTTGAATTCTGAGGGAATGTTATGTGTGAAATATATTTAAAATTTTAAATAAAAAGTAGCAATTCCATGCTGTATATTTCAGAAAAATCAAGAGCATAATGAATTTACCTTTGACCAATCATTGTGAACACTGAGGGCAGAGCTCCCCAGTTGATCTTGGTATATATGGAAGGTTTAGACTCTGGCTGGCATGCTGTGGACACCCTCATAGAGACATCATATGTCTGACACTCTGCACCCCATCTGAGATGGGCCTAAAAACACAAGAAGAAAACCAGTGATATAATAAGATAACTGATGAGAATGAGTTGCACAAGAAGGTTCAAAAGACCTTTACCTTTGCTGATGAGTGACTCTTATCGGTGTTTGCATTGACACACATTTTCCAGTTTGCCTCTTCACCAACATCAGAGACAATCATTTCAATATTGTCTCTTTGGCCTGTTGGCAGATAAAAGGCTACACCTTCATATCCAAGGGGTTTTGCTGGCGGACTTAGAGCAAGTGCTTTTACTGTGACAACACTTTCTGGAGTGGCATCTAAATCCTACAGCATAGAGAAAATGACGGAGCTTAAATAAAATGATTGAGTAACTCCTGGATAATTACTGTTGTAGATCATGTCAAGTTACTTTTGCATGGCAAATTCATAGATGCTTTTTCTCTCTCTCTCTCTCTACAAATAAGGAGACAGCTGTATTCTATAGAATCATTTGGATTTGAATTCATGTACCAGCAGTTTTAAAACAAAACTCAGGGTAAACTGAATAAAAACGTTATAGTGCATTACAGTTACGTGTAGTAGTAATTAAGCTACAGTCTGCCTGTCCTGTTATACATAAAACAAAACATAAGATGAAATGTTGATTGATTAAACCCTCCTTCTTTAATAACCTCATTTGAATTAATGACTTCAGATGTTATTCAGATGTAATGCACCTGAGATGCTGGGTATGATTTGGATAAATTGTTTTCCCCACAGGTGGTGATCTCATCTCTTGTGTCCTACACAGGAGCATGTATAACAAAATATCACATTAATTATGAGTTCACCACTGGAAACAATTCAACTCCTATAACTGATAAATTCAGTCACGGTACCTTGAATACTCTGTGGCTGAGATTAATCATTCGACTGACTCCTGGAGGGTTTTTTCTGCCAGCAGTGACCTGAATCTGAATTTTTTCAATGGGTTTGGCACCCTCAGCTTTGAAACAATTAACAAGTTATTGGCAGGAATATTTAAATATATTTTTTGAATTAAGTCAAGTTTCTGATACCTGGTTCTAGTTGATATGAAAAGCGGGTGTGTCCCAGGAAGTAGTACAGAGGATATTCATGAAGGTAGTGTGCTCGTTTGGCTTCTGCCTCGATGCAGATCGAAGTTCCATAAATCTTGGCATCAGCGCATTGCCTAAATTTCACCTCAGAGTTCTTGGTCTGTGGCAGAACACGCAGCTATTTAGTTTGCAGGATTTTCCAAACATCTCCATTTTGTTCTAGTATTGTGAAGGCTTTATACCTTATCACCCCTTGAAGTGGGTAAAATCCTGGCCAGTGGCAGACTCCGTTCGGAGTCCTCTGTCTCAGGCATCATGGGAGTTATTTTGAAAACGGATGGATCCTCAATGTTTCTCAGAACAGAGAACACATTAGAACTGTTGGATGTAGAGTGAGAAATCATCAGTATATTTGGTGACAGCTTATTACATATCACAATGGTGCTGTGGAAATAGTGGAAAACATACTTGACTGAAAATAACTCAGTGACCGTTTTGATTGGAGTTAAGTTCATTTCATACTTTTGCTCTTTCCTGTTTATTTTCAAGTCAAATGCCCATGGCAGGGCAGTTACTATCTTAGTGTTCATCTCAGTGCCACACTGGAAAAGATCTGTGTTGATTCCATGAAAGACAAAATGATCCTTTGTCACTCTGTAAACAGGAGGAAAGTCAACCTTCAGCACAGAGAAGCCAGGAAGAACCCCAAAATGTAAACTCTTGTCATTATTTAGTAAACCTCCTGTGAATTTGACAACTTAAATGTTCACACAAAGCTATCTATTATATGACTTTAGTAGGGGTGACCCCAAATAGTGAACGATTCGATGCTTCGATTTGAGGAGCCTGATTCGACTACCAATCTAACAGTTGAATATGCGGGTTGTTATGTCTGATTTCACATAGAATTTGCGGTTTTCTCTCAATAAGTTAATATGCAGAATATAAATAACTACGACTGTCACACCCATACCATTCGTGAAGAACGCGTCCACAAAAGGATTTCACGTTCAGAGCCGCGTAGATAAGTTCAAGTGCATTCGGGCTATTTTTGCAGATAGTAAATAGAATAGTGACTTGTTAGGTTTTCGCTGACGTTTAGTGCTAACTTTTAATCAAAACGTAAAAAAAACATTATTTACAGCGTTTATATCTGCGAGGCATTTGTTACACATTTTCCTTGTGTGTTAACATCAGTAATTATGACTGTCGAATGTCTGACTTGACTCAATGTATTTTGCCCCGTCCCCTTACATATGATTCGACTATCAGTCAGATATCAGCAATATTTGAAAATTCCGATTCGACTATGAAAATTCCAATTCGACTATGAAAATTCCGATTCGACTATGAATAAATTCACCAGGAATAAAATCATGGCTGACTGCAAGTAACAAAATTATGCAGTGGCAGGGGTACCATTGGTTTTGCATGTTGCTACATCCACACCACTATTTATCAATGTCTAGTAATGAATGATAACTGATAACTTTTGATCATTACCCAACAAAGCCATCTGTGTGTAGGGAAATATCTGAGCTTAGCAGCTCACCCAGATGTTCCTTTGGAGGAGGATTAATTTCAGCTTTAGCTGTAAACATAGAATATATCATAATTTTACATTTAGCTCCTATTTTTTAAAGTATTTAAATACATCTTGTTTGAAATTGACAATAAATCATATAAGAAAGCTTCACCTTTCATTGTAAAAGCATTTATTATTGAATAATATTTGCTGATTTCAACTGGGAGACCAAGACAAGTTGGCTGTATGAATCGAGCTTCATACACAAGATGTGGTTTGGTCCAGTGCCAGGAAGTCCCTTTTTGAACATCCTGAATCTTTTCCCAAACCTTACTCTCCTTCCCAGCAGAAGGACTAAATGACTGAGCAGAAAATAAATGAATGTTTTTCAGTTGATTCTATTTAAATAAAGAATCAACAAGATCAAAAAAGCCTCTATCACCTTATGATTAAAAAATGAGATGGTGGAATACCTTTATGATGCTCTGAATAGAGTCTCCTCTTACATCCATTAAAAATGCTTCCTGTCCAAACACGCGAGCATATGCTGTCAATAGAGGTCTGTCTTTTGGTAGGTTCTGCCAGTCAGAAAGCTTTAAAGATCAAAGCATAGCCGGTAATCAATTGACTGACAAAAGTCATACATTTGGTAGATCATTTGATTAGATACATTTTCAATTCTGAGGCTGAAGATGCTCACAATTTTCATTACAGTGGCAAAATCTGAGATTCCTAAATCTTTCTTGAGTTGAGGGATTTTTTCTGCTAACAGCTCTTTGAGTCCATCTGCGCGGAAACCAAACTGGAAATATATGAAGGATTATATATACAAATATGGAATACAGTACATATATTTACACTGCATGTCATTGCTTTGGTTTGATTACCTCAAGAAATTGCAATATTCTCCCAATGAAATGAATTTTTCCCTTAAACATAAGTTTTGTGGGTATAAGACTTTCATTTTGCAGCATATAAATGTCGGCAGATGTCCCAAATAATAAGTCATCTGATGAGACAAGAAACAGTATCAGACCATTCCCAGCACCACTAAAAGGTTGCACAACAAAGCTAGCTATTAGAAAGGTAACGTAAACTCACCATGGAACCAGTCCAAGTGCACATTCTTGCTGTAGCGATAACTCAGACGGCCAAGTTTGTGGGTAAGAATCTTTATGGCAATATTACAGGCAGTGGATCTTTTTTTAGAAGAAAATAAAAAGGAATGAGGACAATTCAGATGTTCTGAAAGGAGTGGAGTAAAACACAGTACACATTCGAGCATGCTTACAGATGTTGATTATCAGGGGTGCGGGACTTGGAAATGCCTTTGAGTAGAGAATAGGAGAAGCTGGCAACCTGCAGGTCAATTTCCTCCAAGAGGACTTCACTTATTACTGAGATTAGAGATATGGATGGCTTGGTCTCTAGAAGCACCATACAGGCCAGCATGCGGATTTCAGCAGGAAGAGTCCTTTGTAGAAAGAGGTTCAAGACAATGTCTTGCACCTGCACGCATACAAGAAGTAGAAAGATGGTCTGCATCTTCTGAAAGTGGACACTGCTGATGGAGACATTTGTACTCATTTTATCAAGTAGCATCTGCTTTTGGATCATTATCTTTTCTTGGTCCTGTAACAACGTTCTTGACAAACCTAACCAGTATGGCAAATTAACACTCACTAGCAAATGTTAAAGTGGTTTTGTAGTGGAAGGTAATTTTATCATATTATAACCAGCTGAAACATGTAAGAAGATATATTTTCAGTGGACTTTTCAGCCACGTTTTGTCAAGTTAGTTCTGCATCACACACAATTCGTGGACAGTTTACCTTGTATACGAAAGCTTACCTTGTGCATGAAATCACTTGCATGCCAACAAACCAATGATAAAAGCAACAATCATAATGATTGTCATAGCTGAGGCACCAAAGTCGCTGTGGAACTGATTGCCCGGAGACTTACCCTTAAACAAGCTTCTTCCCGGGTTTGTGACATCACTAACCCCAATATTTACATAAACCCCGCCCCCGGGGAACACTTTTAATGGTAATGGGGTGTGTTGTTTCTGTTGCACTATGTGGTTAACAAATCAAAACACTCTGGGCCAGCTAACCAATTTGAGCCCATTGCATATTTCTGAGGGAGGGGCTTCCAGTACCAGGAACTCAACAGACCGTTTTGACAAGAACAGAAACAGCAGGGTAGAATAAAGGTATAATATATGAAAATAATAATAATAATAAAAAACCTGAACATGTTACACTGCACCAGGACTTGAAAACGAACAAAAAAATTCATTAGGTTCACTCTGAACAGAATTTATATTTTAAAGTTTCTGTTCCTGCGTTCCTCTGATATTATTAGCCCTATTACTTTCCAAAATAATGAAGGCTAAAATGCCTTTAAGCTAAAGCAAAATGGTAACAAACATTCTAAAAACAGTTATTGGTTTCTCTCCAAAACAAATCATCTAAAGTTTAGGCTAAAAAAACGTCAATCCAAAAACAAAATTAATTTACAACGAAGCTGATGCCTACCTTTCTCATTCGGCACGAATCCTAATGTTTCCATATTCCCGACGTATCTGGATGCTAAAATATGATTTATTATATAGTGTTTGTACTTTCATCGAGATAAAACATCATCCTTCACATCGGATTTATCAGCACAGTGAGGCGCGGTCACACTGAACACAACAAATTTTGTACAACGGAGCAGTGTATCTTTTTTATTTGTTTCTTTAACTCTTTATGTTCTAATTAACTCTAATTATGTTGTGTGTGCGTGTAAGGTCATACCAAAGCTGGTTGAGTATACAGAAGCAAGACATTATTCAAAGCTGTCAAGCTTTTACAAAATAATTCAATTTGTAAAGCTTTTGAAAAATAAAGAAAACTAGGGGCCCACTCTCTGCTGTTTTCTTTTCTTTTCCGAAAACCTTGGAACATGTAACAATGAACTGTAATTTAGCAAATTTTTTCTTTAGTTTCGTTGGTCTGTCAATATCATTTAATATATTTAGTGTATATTCCTATATTCCTTTTTATGTAATCCTATTGTTTTTCTGTTTTTCTCCATTCACAGAAGCGCTGCAGGTGCGTGTGATCTGTTGAATTCATCTTACACTATACTCAGATAAACTCTAAGGGCGGTGCACTGCCATTGCGACTTACCTATGATGAGTTCACAACTGAGCGGACATTTCACTCGTTGGCTTCAGCATCACATTTTCATAGGACATATTACTGGAATTCATGATTGGTTGACAGCAAATTTCAAAGAACCAAAAGAACCAAAATGAACCAAAAATGACCAAAAATGCAGTCACATGACAACATCTACATCACTCATTGGCCATGACGTATTTCCTAAACTGCTTTTCGATTGGTCAGAATTTACACGCGGGAAAATCCCAACATAAGAGGGAAAGCCAGCAAACAACACAGAGACAACACAACTATGGAGAGACGACTCGCGGGCTGGTTTTGTCCCTGGCCATAGTCTATTACATTGTTTGTATACACCACAACATGCAAAAAATAAATTTCTATAATGAAGCGCGGATGCGGCTTGAAATCAACGTTCTAATGCATTGAAACAGCGAGCGGGAATCGCTCATAACTTCAAGCAGAGGCGTGCATTAATTCTTCTTAACTCTGACATGCTCATAGTCATCTGACCAAATTTATATGAGGCTCTGCACCTCCTCACTACTCCAAGTTTGTCCACGAGCTGCCATGCTGAAGTGCAAACTGTCAGCAAACACTTCCTCATCCCATAATGCACAACGCAGTTGACTACGGCAGCTGGTTTAATCCAAAAATGATCAGTACTTTTTGCAGTTGGGTCTGTTCGAGGTCGTATCACATTCTCACCACAAACGAACCGCTCCAGAGTTTGTTTGAAAGCGTACCGAGACCACCTCTTCAAGCAGGTCTCGGTACGCTTGTTTGGTCCGCTTTTGGTGCGCACCCGAGTGCGATTGCTGTCTTCTCACCTGCCCAAACGAACCGCACCAAACAGGGAAACGAACTCTGGTACGATTCAACCTAACTAAATGAGGCAGGTGTGAAAGCACCCTCAGTATGGGTCTTCGGCACTATGCCCTGATGGTGAAGTTTTGGAGCAGGGCCACCTTGTGGTCAAAAGTTATAATGAAATTTACAAAAATACTAATAACTTTTGCATATTCTAGTCTTATTGCAATGTTTGTCTCCACAAAACTTTGACATATTGACACCAAACTTTGTATGTGCCATTATCACCTCACACTAACCACACCACATCAATTTGGTAACAGCGCCACCAATTTGTCAGAATGATTAAGTCATTAAAATAATATTACTAGTACTGTAGATGTACTGTATTCATGATTTTTCAACATTTTGACTACAATCATCTTAAAATGGCTTCAGTTACTCATTGCTACAGTTTGTCTGATGCTTGCTGCATTGCTTGCTTCTGTAGTACTTGGCCCCTTAATTGCTGCTTGCAGCTATATTTATTATTATTATTATTATTATTATTATTAATACATTTCAAATGTCTGAACACTTATATACAGTGTTGAGGGTAACGCATTACAAGCAACACATGTTGTGTAATCAGATCACTTTTTTCAAGTAACTTGTAAAGTAACAAATTACTTTTTATTTTCAGAGAATATCTGAGTTACTTTTTCAAATAAGTAACGCAAGGTACTTTTTTTTCCTATTTATTGATTGGCACCTCTCCTGTCCCCAAGTTAAGAGAAATCTGTTACTGTATTTCATCTCACTCACACAAAAAACACTGATTCACTTACACTGTGGGGGTCCCTGCTTGCAAGTAGTCTGAATGACTGGACCGCAGCACTCTGTACCCTGGTTGGAAGCTTTTCAGCTCCTGCTGTGTAGCCTGGAAGGAACTTTAGGAGAGTCTTGATGCTGTAGGGATGTGCTGCATTTCCCAAGGCCTTCAGTGCAAGGACCATATCCTCCTCATAGTTTTTACTCAGGCCACTTGTAGCCATATCCAACAAAGGCTGAATAACATTATTCACAAACGACATGGTAGATGTAAAAATCAGAGTAATAAGTTCCACATAAAGCTTAAATAAAATCTGATATTTGTATTAATCATCTGGCATACAAAAGTAGGAGACCACAGATACCTGCACCACAGTGATGGGACAGGGATCAGTATACACACAGTATCTGTATACTAAAGAGCCATATGCCAAAACTACAGTGTTCCACAGGAGAGGATGTGATTTACTGAAAGGAATTGTCAGGAACTCCTGGAAAGCAGAACAAAGCATTAGGCAAATAAACATGACATTAATGATTGCATAACAATTATTTAACTAGATCACTGACTCACCTGAGCTAATGCCACTGACACAGGCTCAGCAGACAAGTGGTTAAATGCGACTACCAGTGCCTGTCCAGCCTCATTTGCTGTAATGTCGCCTGCTTTGAATTTGGTTTCAAGGAATTTGAGGATCCTCTCATCTGTTACCTCCACAACCAAGTCCAGGAACCACCTCCTGAAGACCAAAAAAAGAAGTCAGTAGGAGAAGGTATAGGATTGCATAGTACTTAAACAGGTGTAAAGAAAATACCTGTGCTCAACATTTCCTGAGACCTGCTTCCATAACTGCTCTAGGTTCTCAAGTGATGCTACACGTAGCAACTGAATTAGATTCAGAATATCTGAGCTGCTTGTGCTGTCTACGTGATATATGTTAGCCTCTGCCAAGCGCTTGATTAAATCTAAAATCTGTTGGGGTACAGGACAATCAAAATATGTTTATGAGTTAATCTACATGCCTGAATATGCTTGAATGTTTACGAGTGCATGATCTTGGAGGTTTGCCTTTGGCACTGGTTCGTTCAGGTTGATCATCACAACAGGAATTGGCCTGAGATCCTTTTCGGTCTTGTACATCAGGTTGCCTCTGCTCTGCATCTGTCCGGTCACTATTTTGTCAGTTGTGTCTGAAACTTTGAGAAGCTCTATGTCCCGTCTGGAAAAAGTAACATATCGTCATGCATATATCATATATCAGTCTTGCAACAATTTGTTAGCTGCTTTTAAGTACTTACAATGCCAAAAGTCTGGAGTTTCCTCCCTTTATGTTGAATGGTGTGAAATATTGGCGCTCTTGAGCAAATGCTTTAGTGATCAAACCGCCATCTGCTGTGGACTTCACTGTGTAAGTGTGTTTCACTGTTGAGACCACACTCTCGCCTCTCTGTAGATTTAAACAACATTCAGATCAGTTCAAGGTTGAACTTTCATACTTTTCAAATTCAACCGAAATATAATGAAACACACCTGTTTGCTGAGTTTGTCTTCAGGGGCAAGAGCCATACCTCGGTATAAAGCAGCTGGCTGTTGACAGTTGGCAATATCAACCATTTGGTTCACTATCAGCTCTTTGGCATTGGAGTCTTCCTCAACAGTGTAACTGCTTTGACATACACCATGAATTCCCAACTAAAGAAATGCAAAAATTCTATATAATATTGTTTTGTTTTCCCCATAGAGTTATACTGGGGAATACTGGACTGGTTTGTTCAATTAATATGTAGATTTCATACCTCCACCAGTTCATAAAAACTTTGTGTGGTTTTGACCGTGACTTGTAGAAATCCAAGGATCCCCCTCACAATATTTACAACTGTGTTTGAGACTCCAGGTGCCGTGCGAATGTCAGTAATTTGTCCTTTGGAGAATTCAAATACGATTGGCTGGCTGAATTCGGCAGATAGTCGCTTAGTGAGCTTTTGGGAAGGGCTGAAGACACTTTTCCCAGGTAAGCCATTAAAGTCTTCAACATCTACATTTGAGATCTTAAATGGAAAAGCACATTTTATAATGTCTAGACGTGATCTAGTTATTCTTACTATCTGCTGAGTTAAGAATAAATATATCAGATCGCTTAGCTAGAATAGACTGAAAAAGAAAATGATGGAATTGGAGCAACAGTGTTGGTACCTGGAGCACAAAGGTTTGAGGTGATTCGCCAATGATTTTAAAAGTGCACCTCATCTTCATCGCTGACTCAACCAAGTCTGGCAGTTCTCGTCCCACTCGCACCAGTCCCTCATATTTATACTCATATGTTTTTTTAGAGTTCAGGAAAGGCTCTAAAATGTTAGCCATTGAGAAATTTCAGAAATTTGAAATGAAAAATTATGAACCAGGATGTTAATATGTATCTGAATGAATCCTAATGAATTTAACAGATATATAAAACATCAAAAATAATATTATAGTAAATCTTAGAATAATGGGTGATGTACATAATAGTGTTTCCATACCGTAATTGATGGCCTCACTGGCTAATGGGGAAAAAAAGAGATGCATTACTGTCCTTCTTTCATATGAATCAGAATTAAAGTACAAACGTATATGGAAAAATTAATTGTGCTCAGTTCTAAACAATCTTCAGCCAGGATTTCTACTGACCACACTCTAAAACATGCAGTTTAATCTTTCTTAAATATGTTCTGGCCTTTATGTACTCACCAGCAAGGGCTACCAGGAGACAGAGATGAAATCGCCACATAGTAGAGTCCAGAGGTTGTATAAGCAGCTTGGACAGCACCTTTTATAACAGGGAGCTTTATTTCCCTCCTACTCCCTTATCTCATGCAGTTAGTCAGGTAAAGTGACCCTATGAAAAAAACAATTATATTTTATATATATATATATTCGTAGAACTTGAAGCAACAAGTTTATTTAATTATTCTGATTTTGTTTAGTGTTCGTGGTTAGCTGCAGCCTAACATGTATGAAAAGTAAAGAATTTACAGTAGAAAGTATATGTTTGATGCCTGATCAAAAGAAGTGTGCGCATTTGCTTGTGTAAATTCAAACTATTACAAAACATAAAGGTAGATATTGTCACATTAGTGGTACATACATATAGATCTTATAAACAATGAAAAATTTTACCTAAAATGAAATTATTCTGTAAATGCTATAATATGAGCATAAAGGCCACTGGTTTATATTGTATAAATAGTTTAAGTAAACAGAACTAGGGGACAAAGGTGTGAGACAGGTCAATGTGATCACAGACAGTGTCATCACAACCTATTAGGAGAGCATGTCACCGACTAAACAAATAACAAAATCAAACATTTGCGAACAGCTGATGTGCAAGCATTCATTTAAATATGAACACACATACATACATTAATCTAAGTTACCATTGTGAACCCTTAAATATGAATTTTTATTTTTGTAAAACTTTGTTTTACTTCATTGCCTGTGACAGAATACAAAAAAGAGGAAAAAAAAAGAAAGAAAGAAAGAAAGAAAGAAAGAAGCAACAATCAATCATTAATTTACTCCTCATCCTCATGCCATCCCAAATTCACATGACGTTTGTTTATCTTTGAACAACAATTATGAACATATTTTAATTTAGGCAAATCACATAAACATTCCAATGCACATATACAGAGAACAACAAATCAGGTAAAGGGAAACCCAGACTTTGTGCTTGATGTGTATGAATATAATAGATCCAAACATGTATAACTTAATTTATTTCGTGGAACTCAAACTGATATTTTGAAGAACCACTGTTTTACAAGCAATTTTCAGTGAATAGTGACTAAAGTAGGAAATTAATATAGGCTTTGTCTTTTGCCTATAGTGCTTGCCTGACTCAAGGCCTCCATGTCCCAGGTGATGGCCCCCACCACATGGCCTGAAGCCTAGAACCACCCTTTTTCTTATGCTGAGAAGTGTCAGGAAGGAAGTCGATGGCTCAACTGTACAGGCAATGCGGAGGAAGAATGGTAGCTTGCCTGCAGATACTGGTATATGGCTGGGACGTGGGAAAATATGCCCCCTCATGTTGCAACACAGAAGAAGAAACAGCAGTACAATTCACAAGATAGTACAGTACACAAGATAGTTTGCATGGCAGAATGAACAACTAGACAAGCTAGTGTTATCTACCCAGTTAATATGGGAATCATATAGGGAAAGTCAAGGATTCCCTGAGGTAACCAGACTAACAGGGCCAGTCATTTAAAAGAAGGACAACATCTGTTGGCCACTGAGGGAGTGATCCCTGAAAAAAGGAATTTAATTTGTTTTGAACCCTTTTGGTTAGTCGATAAGTGTAGTTGAATTTCCCCTCGACTCTGACAGGAGTCAGAATCGAGGTACACAACCTCAATTTCCAGCAAATGTCCAGGTGAATTGCAGGGTAAATTATGTCATCCAAGAATTCTGGCATTTCATGGGTATAAATGTAATTTATATGTCACTGATTTTGTCAAACAGTCCATCCAAGAAACATGCCGCCAGTGCCCTGGGTTCCACTCACTCATGGCTGCAAGGGTTTTGAACTTGTAAGGACCACCAAATTGTCCCATAAAGGAAAGCAGTGACGCAGGTGAAGGTATAATGGGTTTAGGTCTTTTACTTAAGTTTACTTAATTTATCGAGACATCGTTTCAGTTTTCCCTAGCTCTGTGTTTAAGCTGACTCCAATTTCAAGTTACTATTAAATTTAGACTGTATTTCCGATTAAAAACATGTATGCAATATTTGATTATTCTGGACATCCCATACTTTCAATTATTCGAGTCATTTGAGTTTCATGTTGGCCGCACGCAGATCTCATGATCATGAACCTGGCAGTCCGAACTTAGTAAGGGGGTGGTGTTGGCACAGTGGGTAAGACACATGCCTTTGGTCTGAGAGACCCAGGTTTGAATCCACTGTGAGACACCAATGTGTCCCTGAGCAAGACACTTAACCCCTAGTTGCTCCAGAGGCATGCGACCTCTGGCATATATAGCAATTGTAAGTCGCTTTGGATGAAAGCGTCAGATAAATGTAAATATTTCACAATATTATTAGGGTGGTGTTAGCGCAGTGGATAAGACACACGTCTGTGGTGTGAGAGACCCGGGTTCGAATCCACTGTGAGACACCAATGTGTCCCTGAGCAAGACACTTAACCTCTAGTTGCTCCAGAGGCGTGCGACCTCTGACATATATAGCAATTGTAAGTCGCTTTGGATAAAAGCGTCAGCTAAATGAATAAATGTAAATGTAAATGTAAGTCAGAGAGTAAAAGGTTAATCTACACTTTGCTCAGAAAAAAAGAAGACAAAAAAAGTATTTTATTAGCTCACTTCAATACAACTTGCTAAGTCGGTGATAGAAAGCAATCAAAGATCTCAGATGGCATGCTTACTGCTCCATTACAGTAGCATTCAGTTTGTTCTATCCTGGACACAGATTTGAGGTAACATTAGCCTCCACATGATCTACTAGTCATAATGATTTCAGGATAATTCAGAAAACATCAAATATAACATTTTATTTTTCAGGTAAGAATGATAAATTCCTATTACATAATTAAGAAGCCAATTCAGAGATAATGCAATTGTGAATCACATTGTAGCCACATAGCAATTTTATGCTTCTGTACATGGATTACTGTTATATATGGGAAATAGCAGAGTCTTTCATGTAGGAGACAAACAAATTCAGCACAGTCACACATGTAATTTGAAATTGCTGGACAATTCCAGTATAAAAGTTTTTTAGAATGGTCTGGAATGTATATCATCTTTAGGCTTTTCACTAATTAAACGTTTCCAATGCAGGTTCTGGAAGAGCCTAATCATCTAGTCCTGTCAATCTTTGTTACGACCATATAAGCAGCAGTCATTGCTTCTTTCAGCATCCCTGCACCTCCTCTTCTCCTCCTCTAAATTATTCTCTTTTTCCTCCACACTGTACTATTATGAGGAGGGGTTCTTACTCAGAGCTTGAGCCGAGCCTTGGGGTCAAGCATCTTTTGCAGACAGCAAACCAAGCTCATTTTCCATTATCTGGAAGGGCTGAATGTGCAGACGAACTGGTGAACTATTTCTTAAAACACTTACAGTAAAGCAACTATGTGTTTTAAAGAATAAACTCAACTAGACTTTGTGTACATGTAATAGCACAAACAACAATGTGTGTTCTATTAGTACAATGTGTTTAACACAATTACACTTTTCAAAATAAAAAGAAATGCATACCTGTCTGTAGCAAACATTTAACCAAATGGTAGATGTCCATGAGGGGCCCCTTTAAACCAGCCCCTCATGGACATCTACCATATACAAACAGAACCACTTCACACTGTATAAAAAATGGCAACAGTTAGTTGGTTCACAAGCATAGACTGGATAATTGTTAATAAAGTCTTATGTGCATTGGGCAGACAGTCGGTGACCATGGGCACTGATAGTGTGATGTCCTAATCAGCGAGCTGCAACTGGCAAAGTTGGTCTGAACACTCAGTGACCCACACAACCAGAACATCCACTGTGAGCCAGAGTAGTTATTTCGTGACAGTTTAGCACAGATCCCTGGAGCTCAAAGGCTGTGCAAAGTGTTTGTCAGTGCGTTTCTGCTGGGTCCAGTGCCGGCCAGTGTGAGATGTCACAAACTCTGGAAGGAAGGACCCCCCCCCCCCCCCCCCCAAAAAAAAAAAAAATCTCAATACAGTCTTAATCAATATGTCAAACTCATAATAATAATACTGGTGGAAGTTCGTCAGACTCTTGGCTGGGTTCAACCAAAGATGACAATAAAATTAAGAAATGTCAGGCAGGTTCAAGGTTCAGGCAGATACTTTTTCTAAGGTTGATTTTATTTTTAGTAAGAAATGTATACAGTAGTAAATAAATATTCACCTAGTTATTGCCAAAACCCTTTCCATTTTCTAGTTGATCATTAGACCATTTTGCTGTCTGAGAAAGCTGTCTGAATTCATTTTCAGGAAGGACCCCTGTGTGCAAACGCTGCCTAAAGTATTTAGTCATTGTCTGAGAGGGCAGTGAGACAGCAAGACAGTCAAAGCCCTTGTCTTGTTCTTTAAAATGTCTTCATCTGTTTCTCATGTTCTTCCCTCTCTATTAATCGGAGATCACAAAAAAAAATTGTCATAACTCAATGCCTGGATGTCTAAGTGGTGCCCGCAGAATGACATAGGTTTCATAGACACTTGGAAGAGCATTTGGGGCATACCTGACCTGTTGAAAAGAGATGGTTTTCATCCCTCTTGGGTTGGTGCCGCTCTTCTCTCTAGAAATATGGCACATAGTCTTAGAGTTTATACTTGACTAACTGGTTAAACCGACCATCTGCTAGCTGCTTCACGTCACAGAGGTTAGTTAATTCTCAGCACATAGAGACTCTTTCACCTATATATCACACTATAGAGACTGTGTCTGTTCCCCAAACTAGAAAAAAAAAAAAAAAAAAAAAAAAATTAAGAGTAATAATTCAATTGAGGTTCAACAAATAAAAAAAAAACAGATGAAATATGGATAAACAAATGATGAAGCTTGGCTTATTGAATATCTGATCCCTTTATATGAAAACACTTTTTGTAAATAATATGATCACTGATCATAATCTAGATGTGCTCTGTTTGACAGAAACCTGGATAAAACCTGATGATTACATTATTTTAAATGAGTCCACCCCCCAAGATAACTGTTATAAACATGAGCCGCGTCCAAAAGGCAAAGGGGGTGGTGTTGTTTCGATTTATTACAATGTTTTTAGGATTTCTCAGAGGGCAGGCTTCAAGTATAAATTGTTTGAAGTAATGGTGCTTCATATAAAATTATCCAGAGAAACAAATGTTAATGATAAATTCCCTGTTATGTTTGTACTGGCTACTGTTTACAGGCCACCAGGGCACCATACAGACTTTATTAAAGAGTTTGGTGGTTTTACATCCGAGTTAGTTTTGGCTGCAGATAAAGTTTTAATAATTGGTGATTTTAATAATCATGTTGATAATGAAAAAGATGCATTGGGATCAGCATTTATAGACATTCTGAACTCTATTGGGGTTAGAAGACATGTCTCAGGACCTACTCATTGTCAAACCATACTCTAGATATAATTCTGTCACATGGAATTGATGTTGATGGTGTTGAAATTATGCAGTCAACTGATAATATCTCAGATCATTATTTAGTTTTGTGCAAACTTCATATAGTCAAATTGTAAATTCTACTTCTTGTTACAAGTATGGTAGAACCATCACTTTTACCACAAAATACTGCTTTGTAAGTTATCTTCCTGATGTATCTGAATTTCTAAGCATATCCAAAACCTCAGAACAACTTGATGATGTAACAAAAACTATGGACTCTCTCTTTACTAGCATTTTAAATACAGTTGCTCCTTAACGCTTAAGGACGGTTAAGGAAAACAGTCTGACACCATGGTATAATGAGCATACTCGCACCCTAAAGAGAGCAGCCCAAAAAATGGGAGCGCAGCTGGAGGAAAACAAAACTAGAGATAGAAAATCCACAGATAAACTAGAGAAGAAACAGTCGAGCGACAGAGAAGGACAGCAGCTTGTGAGTGTTTAGTGTCGTTTTCTCATTAGACTACTGTGTGATCCTCATTGCTAGCAAAGTTTTTGTTTCAAATTGTGTGTGTCTTACCCTGGTAAATACGTGCTGAAAGTGGTGCTTGGTTTTGCATTTGCCTATCGCGGGACTGCCCAGTTTCGATCTGCTAAATAGTGAGGCGTGGCCAAAGCCAGTGAAAGTACTTAATTAGCTGTTTTGCAAGCACTTGTCATAAGAAACAGTCGAGCGACAGAGAAGCAGCAGCTTGTGAGTGTTTAGTGTCGTTTTCTCATTAGACTACTGTGTGATCGTCATTGCTAGGAAAGTTTTTGTTTTAAATTGTGTGTGTCTTACCCTGGTAAATACGTGCTGATCGCGGGACTGCCCAGTTTCGATTTGCTAAATAGTGAGGCGTGGCCAGCTGACTTCAATCACAGGTAATCAGGCAAATACAAAAGCTGCACGTTTCACCGCGGCAGCGGTCGCGGCAGCCCTCGTGTGACTCCTCCTCGTGTGAAGACAGACGAGTGTAAAGACAATCGACTCTACCTGCGCGACTCCATCGAACAAGGACACCGACAGGGCAATTGAGTATTGCTTGTCACTTTCTTTACTTTTTGTATAGCTTCTCAAATATGTCTTACACTTGTAGTCACTATGTGCTTTCAGATCTCTACTATCAGTACTAACACTCGGAGAGCACGCTATGTACGTCGCAGGAAGGCCTGTCTGACAAAACTACGCCATGTCCCTCTGACCTTTACTACCATGCTCTCTATTCCAGTTGGTCTCTGGAACTGCCAGTCTGCAGTTAACAAAGCAGACTTCATTTCTTCTATTGCTACTCATTCAGGTCTCAACCTCATGGCACTGACAGAGACTTGGATCAAACCTGAAGATACTGCCACCCCTGCAGCCCTCTCCACTAATTTCACTTGTTCCCACACTCCTCGTACCACTGGGAGGGGTGGAGTTACGGGTCTCCTTATTTCCAAAGAATGGAAATTTGATCTTCAGCTATCACCTACAGGTACTGGTTCATTTGAATCACATGCCATTACTGTAACCCACCCTGCTAAAATCCACTTTGTGGTCATTTATCGTCCCCCAAGTCAACTGGGAAACTTCTTGGAGGAGTTGGATGTGCTGCTATCAAACTTTCCTGAAGATGGTACTCCTCTAGTACTGCTTGGTGACTTCAACATCCACCTAGATAAACCCCAGGCTGCTGAATTCAAAACTCTGCTCACCTCATTTGATCTCAAGCTAGTGTCTACTACAGTGACTCACAAATCAGGCAACCAACTGGACCTCATCTACAAGCGCAGTTGCTCTGTGGACACCTCTTCAGTTGCTCCACTGCACACCTCTGACCACTTCCTCATTAGTGCTAACCTAGCACTTACTCCTGAAGTGGCACACACTCCAACGCAGGTAACCTTTCGACGGAACCTACGCTCACTCTCTCCCTCTCGCCTATCTGCTGTGGTTTCATCCTCACTTCCTCCACTCTCTGTTTTCTGCTCTGGACACGAACAGTGCTATGGACACTCTTTGCTCCACTTTAACGTCTAGCTTGGACAACTTGTGCCCACTGTTGTCTAGACCAGCACGCACTGCCCCACTGTAGAGAGGAAATGGCAGAAATCAAAAAACTCTACTGACCTCAGTGTGTATCAATCTCCTCTCTCTTCCTTCTCTGCAAATGTCTTCACGGCTAAAACATCCTACCACCACAACAAAATTAACAGCTGCTCCTCGGACACTCTTCAAGACTTTCTCTTCTCTTCTCTAATCCGCCACCTCCACCTCCTTCATCGACTGACTTTGCAGTTTTCTTCACAAATGAGACAAGATCCATCAGTGACCAATTCTCCACACCGCAGACTGAGGACAAATTCACAATGACCGATGCACACTCTTTATCCTCCTTCTCCCCACTCTCAGAGATGGACGTCTCCAAAATTCTCCTGTCCAATCATTCTACTACTTGTCCACTTGATCCGATCCCCACTCACCTCCTTCAAGCTATCTCTTCTTCAGTCATACCTTCGCTGACTCACATTATCTACTCCTCTCTTCACTCTGGAACATTTCCCTTAGCATTCAAGCAGGCTCGGGTAATCCCACTGCTCAAGAAACCATCTCTAAATCCAGCGCTTCTTGAAAACTACAGACCGGTATCCCTTCTTCCATTCATTGCAAAGACACTTGAGCGAGCTGTGTTCAACCAGCTTTCTATGTTCCTTGGACAGAACAACCTCCTGGACAGTAACCAATCTGGCTTCAAAAGTGGCCACTCAACTGAGACTGCTCTGCTCTCGGTTACTGAAGCCCTGTGACTAGCAAGAGCAGCTTCAAAATCCTCGGTACTCATCTTACTGGACCTGTCTGCTGCTTTTGACACTGTTAATCACCAGATTCTCCTGTCCACCCTCAGAAAGATGGGCATCTCTGGAACTGCTCTCCTGTGAGTTAAGTCCTACCTCTCTGAAAGATCCTTCAGTGTGTGTGTTTCAAAGTCACACCACCTTGCTACTGGGATTCCTCAAGGCTCAGTACTTGGACCACTTCTCTTCTCCATCTACATGACATCTTTAGGATCTGTCATTCAGAAGCATGGCTTTTCTTATCACTGCTACGCTGATGACACCCAACTCTACTTCTCATTCCAGCCAGATGACCCGATGGGAGATGCTCGCATTTCAACCTGTCTGAGTGACTTTTCTAGCTGGATGAATGACCATCACCTTCAGCTTAACCTTACGAAGACAGAACTCCTGGTGATTCCAGCTAACCCATTGCTTCATCAGAACTTCTATATACAGCTGGGCTCGTCAACCATAACTCCTTCGAGGACAGCCAGAAAACTAGGAGTTGTGATGGATCAACAGTTAAGCTTCACAGACCACATTGCTACAATGACCCGGTCCTGCAGGTTTGCCTTATACACCATTAGGAAGATTAGACCCTTCCTGTCAGAGCAAGCAACCCAACTTCTTGTCCAAGCTCTTGTTCTTTCCAGACTGGACTATTGTAATGCTCTCATGGCGGGCCTTCCTGCATGTACTGTCAAGCCTCTGCAAATGATCCAGAATGCAGCAGCGAGGGTTGTCTTCAATGAGCCTGAAAAAGCTCACGTTACTCCTCGCCTCATCAGGTTACACTGGCTACCAGTAGCCGCTCGCATCAAATTCAAGGTACTGATGCTTGCCTACAAGACGACCACTGGCACGGCACCAACTTACCTAAACTCACTGGTTAAATTAGATTAGATTAGATTAGATTCAACTTTATTGTCACTGCACATGTAGGTACAAGGCAACGAAATGCAGTTAGCATCTAACCAGAAGTGCAATAAGCAGTAAGTACAGAATAAAGGTCTATAATATGTACAATAACTATACAGGTAAGTATTATGGACATAATTTACAGATATTAAATACTATAAGCACAATATACAGATAGGTGTACTATGAACATACTATACAGATGGGCTATGTAAAAGTGTATGTACACTAGAGGCAGAACTATGAACATAATTTACAGTATTGCAATGGACAGTAAAGTGCATAGAAAAAAAAAATATTTCAATGTGCAAATGGATTATACAGTGTTCCTGGATGAACAGACAGTAGTGCAAGTAATAACAAGTTACTTTTTGCTTGTTGTGAGTAAATAAATAAATCAGAGTGTTGAAGAGGGGGAGGAGTCTATGTGTGTGGTGTGGGGGGTGTTGAGGGGTGTCAGAGGACAGAGTTCAGCAAGGAGACAGCTTTAGGGAAAAAGCTGTTCCTGAATCTTGTGGTCCTTGTCCGGAGGCTCCTGAAACGCCTTCCGGAGGGGAGGAGGTTAAACAGTTCGTGGTCAGGGTGAGAGGAGTCCTTGAGAATGCTGCGAGCTCGACGTAGACAGCGTTTCCTCTGGATGTCCTCAAGAGCAGGAAGTGGTATCCCTGTGATTCGTTGGGCAGTTTTCACCACCCTCTGCAGTGCCTTGCGGTCAGCCACTGAGCAGTTCCCATACCAGACTGTGATGCAACTGGTCAGGATGCAACTGGTCTCAATCGCACACCGGTAGAAGTTCACTAGGATGGCTGAAGAAAGCTGGTTCTTCTTCAGTGTCCTGAGGAAGAAAAGGCGCTGGTGAGCCTTTTTGACGAGGCTGGAGGTGTTTGTAGTCCAGGACAGGTCCTCCGAGATGGTGGTTCCCAGGAACTTGAAGCTGGAGACACGTTCAACAACCATCCCGTTAATGTGGATGGGGTCATGCGTGCTTCCTTTCTTCTTCCTGAAGTCCACAATGAGCTCCTTGGTCTTATTGGTGTTAAGGAGCAGGTTATTGTCAGCACACCATGTGGCCAGGTGCTGTACCTCTTCCCTGTAGGCAGTCTCATCATTGTCACTGATGAGGCCAATCACCGTGGTGTCATCTGCAAACTTAATGATGGAGTTGGATCCATGCACAGGCTTGCAGTCGTGGGTGTAAAGGGAGTAGAGGAATGGGCTCAGCACACAGCCCTGTGGTACGCCAGTGTTAAGTGTGATGGTGGTGAAGTGGTTGTGGCCTGACCGAACATGCTGAGGCCTGTTGGTCAGAAAGTCCATAATCCAGTTGCAGAGGGAGGTGTTAATGTCCAGGTCTCCAAGTTTTGTGGTCAGCTTGGAGGGAATGACGGTGTTAAATGCTGAACTGAAGTCAACAAACAACATCCTAACATACGTGTTGTTATGGTCCAGGTGTGTGAGTGCAGAGTGCAGCACTGTGCATACTGCATCCTCTGTGCTCCTATTTCTGCGATAGGCAAATTGGTGTGGGTCCAGTGTGGGTGGGAGGCAGTCTTTGAGATGTGCTAGGACCAGTCGCTCGAAGCACTTCATAATGATGGGTGTGAGTGCTACGGGGCGATAGTCATTGAGGCACGTTGGGGAGGAGTGTTTTGGTACTGGCACAATGGATGTGGACTTAAAACATGTAGGCACAGTTGCTTGGATGAGGGACATGTTGAAAATGTCTGTGAAGACCCCTGCAAGCTGTTCTGCACATGCCCTAAGCACACGTCCAGGAATGCCATCAGGGCCAGCAGCCTTGCGTGCATTGATCCGGCTCAGTGCAGTGTGGACATCTGTGGAAGTGAGTTTGAGAGGTTGGTGGTCTGAAGAGGCTGAGATTTTGGTGGCCGTCTCCTTGCTGTCGCTGTTGAAGCGAGCATAAAAGTCATTTAGCTCGTTAAGGAAGGAGACGTCCGTGACTGTTGGTGTGGAGTTGCTTGACTTGTAGTCACTGATGATCTGGATGCCCTGCCACATGCGTCGGGGGTCAGAGTTGGAAAAGTGTTCCTCTACCTTCAGCTTGTAGCAGTACTTCGCCTTTTTGATGCCCCTTTTCAGGTTAGCCCTGGATTTACTGTAGGCCTGAGCGTCGTCTGACCTGAAAGCGGTGTTGCGGGCTTTCAGCAGAAGTCGCACCTCCTTGTTCATCCATGGCTTCTGATTAGGGTATGTTGTTATCTGTTTTTCTGTTGTTACACTGTCAATGGTGCTGTTGATGTTATCCAGTACAGAGGAGGTGTAGATATCAATGTCCGTGTGAGAGCCACAGGCAGCCTGTGAAGCAAACATACTCCAGTCAGTGTGTTGAAACCTGTCTTGAAGTAAAGAGTCAGCTCCAGTTGGCCACACTTTGATGGTCCTCACTGATGGCTTCACACGGTTGATGAGGGGTGAATACTTAGGGGTGAGAAACAAAGAAAGGTGATCAGACTGTCCGAGGTGGGGGAGGGGGCTCACGATGTAAGCTCCATTAATGTTTGTATAAACATGATCCAAAGTTTTGTCTCCTCTGGTGTGGCAGGAAACATGCTGGTGAAATTTGGGGAGTACTGTTTTTAATTTGCAGTGATTAAAATCACCCGCGACAATAAAAGCAGCCTCCGGGTGAGCAGTCTGTTGTTTACTAATGGCTGCATGAAGTTCGTTCAAAGCAAGCTTGGCATTAGCATCCGGTGGAATATAGACTGCGGTTATTATGGTGGAAGTGAACTCCCGTGGCAGATAAAAAGGTCTACATTTAACCATGAGAAACTCTAGGTTAGCTGAGCAGTGTCTCCCAACAATGACAGTGTTCGTACACCAAGCTTTGTTGACATAAATGCACAATCCACCACCTCTTGTCTTGCCGGAGTCATCTGCCGTTCTATCTGCCCGGAGCGTGTAGCGTCCTGCTAGCTCAATAGCATTGTTGGGTACGTCGCTGTGTAGCCATGTTTCTGTGAAAACCATGACATTGCAGTCCAGAAGTCTCTTACTGTGGGTGATGCGGAGTCGTAACTCATCCATTTTGTTCACCAGTGACCGCACATTAGCGAGAAAAATGCTGGGTAAAGAGAGCCGGAGCGGTGTTAGCTTTAGCTTCGCTCTTAGACCTCCGCGCTTCCCCCGCCTTTGTTTACGATCTCGACGCCGCCTGCGAGCACTTCCGCCCGGCCGGGTAGAGTGCGAAGCCTCGGGTGTTCTAGCGATCTCAGGGATGAGTCGAAGATTGGTGATAAAACTGCTGGTAAAGTCCTCACCGATATCCAAAAGCTCCTGTCGGGTGTATGATGTTAAAGCAAAGCTGTTCAGTACGAACAGACCCGAGATGAGCAGGAATAAAACTGCAAAATTGCAAAAACTGGAGAGACGCTGAGCCTCGCGATGTGTTCGCGCCGCCATCTTGGTCTAGTAAATCTTATGTGCCCTTCAGAAGTTTGCGCTCTGCAAGTGAACGTGGTGCCATCCCAAAGAAGTTCAAAATCACTCTCACAGACCTTTTCCTGGACTGTGTCCAGCTGGTGGAATGACCTCCCAATCTCAATTCGTACAGCTGAGTCTTTACTTATTTTCAAGAAACATCTAAAGACTCATCTTGTTCGCCTGCACTTAACCAACTAACACCAGCACTTTTCCTTTTCTTGTCTTTTCATTTAAAAATAAAAATAAAATACCTATGCGTTCTATACTAGACTAACTGAGACTTGTCATGGCACTTGTATACTGTTGTTGTTCTCTTGTTGACCTGACTGCTTCTATTGTTCTCATTTGTAAGTCGCTTTGGATAAAAGCGTCTGCTAAATGATTAAATGTAAATGTAACCTATCCTACAGAAAAGCATTAAAAACTTCTAGGTCCCATTACTTTTCTTCTCTTTTAGAAGATTTTTTTTTTTAATTTTATAAATTTAATTTAAATTTAAGAAAACAAAAATAACCACAGGTATTTATTCAATACAGTGGCTAAATTGACGAAAAATAAATCCTCAACAAGTGTTGACATTTCCCAACATCACAGCAGTAATGAATGAGTAATTTATGAACTACTTTACTTCTAAAATCAATACTATTAGAGATACAATTTTAACCATTCAGCCATCAGCTACAGAATTGCATCGGACAATTGCAAGAGACTATACATATATATGCAACACACTATAGGAGAGGAAGAATTTTATAAACTTGTTAAATCATCTAAACCAACAACATGTGATTTAGAGGTGCTTTCAGAAGTCATAAAAGTCATAGATCCTCTTCTGACTATTATTAATTCATCATTGTCATTAGGATATGTCCCCAAATCCTTCAAACTGGCTGTTATTTAGCCTCTCATCAAAAAACCACAACTTGACCCCAAAGAACTAGTTAATTATAGACCGATCTTGCATCTCAATTTTCTGTCCAAGATACTAGAAAATGTAGTATTCTCACAATTATATTCCTTCTTAGAGAAAAATGGTATCTGTGAGGATTTCCAGTCAGGATTTAGACCATATCATAGTACTGAGACTGCTCTCCTTATTGTTACAAATAACCTGCTCTTATCAGCTGATCATGGTTGTATCTCTCTATTAGTGTTATTGGATCTTAGTGCTGCGTTTGATACTATTGACCACAACATTCTTTGGCATAGACTAGAAAACTTTGTGGCATTAATGGAAGTGCATTAGCATGGTTTAAATCATGCTTATTTGATCACCTCAATTCATAGCAGTGAATGAAGAGGTATCATATCAATCACAAGTGCCGTATGGAGTACCTCAAGGCTCAGTACTAGGGCCGCTACTCTTCACGCTTTACATGTTACCTTTGGGAGATATCATCAGAGAACATGGTGTTAGCTTCCAATGCTGAAGATACTCAGATCTATATTTCTTTGCGGCCCGGCAAAACATACCAATTTGAAAAACTAATGGAATGCATAGTTGATATAAAAAACTGAATGATGGGTAATTTTTTTACTGCTAAATTACGAAAAAACAGAGATGCTAATTATAGGATCTAAAAACTCTGCATGTAATAAAACAAAGAAAAGTGACAGTGACATGATATTCAGCCAAGTATGGTGACCCATACTCAGAATTTGTGCTCTGCATTTAACCCATCCGAAGTGCACACACACAGAGCAGTGAACACACAGACACACACACTGTGAACACACACCCAGAGCAGTGGGCAGCCATTTATGCTGCGGCGCCCGGGGAGCAGTTGGGGGTTCGATGCCTTGCTCAAGGGCACCTAAGTCGTGGTATTGAAGGTGGAGGGAGAGCTGTACATGCACTCCCCCCACCCACAATTCCTGCTGGCCCAGGACTCAAACTCACAACCTTTCGATTGGGAGTCCGACTCTCTAACCATTAGGCCACGACTTCCCAATTAGGCCACGACTTCCCTTAATAACCTAGAACGCTGTCTAAGACTTGATGGCTGCTCTGTCAATTCTTTTTTATCAGTTAGGAACCTACTGTAGGTGTGCTATTTGATTGCAATCTTTTCTTAGAAAGTCATGTTTCTAGTATTTGTAAAACTGCATTTTTCCAACTCAAAAATGTATTTAAATTATGGCCTATGCTCTCAATGTCAAATGCAGAAATATTAATCCACGCATTCATGACCTCAATGTTAAATTATTGTAATGCTTTATTGGGTGGTTGTTCTGCACACTTAATAAACAAATTCCAGCTTGTCCAAAATGTAGCAGCCACAGTTCTTATTAGAACCAGGAAGTATGAACATAATAGCCCGATTCTATCAACACTGCACTGGCTCCCTATCAAACATCACATAGATTTTTAAATATTGCTTATTACTTATAAAGCCCTGAATGGTTTAGCACCTCATTATATGAACGAACTCTTGTTAAATTATAGTTTTCCATGTCCACTGCGTTCTCAAAACTCAGGCAATTTGATAATACCTAGAATATCAAAATCAACTGCGGGCGGCAGATCCTTTTCCTATTTGGCGCCTAAACTCTGGAATAACCTACCTAACATTGTTTGGGAGGCAGACACACTCTGTCAGTTTAAATCTAGATTAAAGACTTATCTCTTTAAACTGGCTTACACATAATGCACTAATATGCTTCTAAAACCCAAATCTGTAAAAGTATTTTTATGCTGCATTAATTGGGTAAACCGGAACCGGGAACACTTCCCATAACACCTGATGTACTTGCTAAATTGTTAGAAAAAAATACTCTAATGTTAGTTTGTCTCTCTCTTATTCCAAGGTCACCATAGCCACCAGATCCAGTCTGTATCCAGATCAGAGGGACACTGCAGTCACCCAGATCCAATACATATCCAGCCCAGATGGTGGAACAGCACCTAGAAATGACTTCTACAGCCTTGAATGTCAGTGGAGACCAGGACAACTAGATGAGCCCCAGATACAGATCCCCTGTAAAGACCTTGTCTCAGATGACAGTGGAACAAGACCAAAGGAGTCCCGGCCTGGGATCTAGTCATGGTTTTAGAGGTGCCGTCCCTGACAGATTTCTTAGAAATTCCTCACCTTAAAGAGCGTGTTTTTGCTGGCTATCACTTCTTTAAAAAGAGTAGAAGATTTTCAGGCCTAGTCAGTTGCCTCCTACTGCCTAGAGGTTGCCCCAGATCAAAGCACCAAAGCAATCCAATACCCTAGACAGGGCAAATCTGCTGATGGACACCATTCTGTGTTGTCACAGTAACATGCAAGCTGAAGATAATGATGAAAATACCTTGCTCCTTTTGTCAAGTGCATTCGAAAGACTACATAATTTCACGCAAGGGAAGAGGGAATATCACTTCCATTTGTAGTTTTCTCCGTGATATTTGAACAGCACACCCCTTGGCATTTATGTTCAGAGAAACTCTAGATGGTAGAATTCTGGCCAGTTATTTGTATAATTTGAACCTGCTTTAGATTTAGAAAATATTTTTGTTAGTCCAGAATACAGAACATACAAACCCGATTCCAAAGAGTTGGGAAACTTGTAAAAATTGTGAGTAAAAAAACATATATAAACATATATTTTATTCACAATAGAATATAGATAACATATCAAATGTTGAAAGTGAGACATTTTGAAATGTCATGCCAAATATTGGTTCATTTTGGATTTCATGAGAGCTACACATTCCAAAAAAGTTGGGACAGATAGCAATAAGTGGCTCAAAAGTTAAATGTACATATAAGGAACAGCTGGAGGACCACTTTGCAATTTATTAGGTCAATTGGCAACATGATTGGGATTAAAAATAGCCTCTCAGAGTCAGGGGCGATTCTAGGATTTTATAAATGGGGGGGCACAGGGGGGACCAAGAACCAGTCAGGGGGGGCCAATCAGAAAATTCAACTGAAAATAAATACTGGTTTAGAAAATATTAAGCATGATTTCCAATATCTTGTGTAATGCCACATGCTCTAATATAGATGGTAGATGATTTGTTATGATATGATTTGGTATATGATATAGATTTTGTATGGATTAGACAACACAGTTCTGTTCCAATCAATAAAAAATAAAAATCACACAGACATTATTTAGTAATTAAACATTATTTTATTTACTTTACACATTTTCTTAACTTTACACGTGTGTGTGTGTGTGTGTGTGTGAGAGAGAGAGAGAGTGTGAGTGAGTGTGTGCGTGAGAGAGAGTCATGCTTCAGATCATCCAAATTTGACTCATAGATCTCTGCGAATGAAAAAAGGGGTGACTCTTGTAGAAAGCTGTTGCTGTTAGGATGGAGTGCTTGAACACCGCTCATTATGTTGCAGTTGGGCTTGGAGAAACGTTTCTGCAATTCCCCAATAACAGAGTCAAGGATTGAATAGAAGATGTTCTTTCTAAAACCATCTTTGTCATCTTGGTCACTTGTATGCGTGCCAACAGTGGAAATCACTACAGATCCTTCTAGTTCTATTCTATCCATGGATATTCTTTATACCATGTAGAATTAAATGCCCTACTTTTTTTTCCTTGCTGTGTTCTAGGAAACATCGCTAAGTTAGGCTACATAGGACCAACCGCTCTGGATTGTGAAATATCTAAATAAATAGACATATTGATAAAGCAAAGATCAGTCCTTGCCATTTCAACATTAACAATGTCCATACTACTAAAATGGCCTAAAACACTTGAAGATGACATTTGTCAATATACCTTGAGGTCTAAGTGAAACAGCAAATTCTGATGCAGATAGGACTGATTGGTGCTCTCTGTCACTATCACCTCTGGAATCTGAACCACTTCTGCTGCGAAGCCTTATAAGGGACTGGTCTTCTTCTCCCTCAGAATTTTGGGAGCTTTCATCACCTTGTAGATCTAAAACATAAATCAAATAATACCATTTTAAATATTTATCTATGAAGTGGTATCATGTGAAGTGGCTGTAAAGGTATCAAATAAGAAAATGCATAAAGGTTTATGTGCTGACTTTCATCTGTTGCTGCAGATAGGTGGCTGCTGATGTAGCCCTCACTATTCATCTCAGGCTGGCTATACACTGTCCTGGTAGCTCCATGCTCACTCATTTGTTGACCCTGCCTGGTGGAATTTTGGCTCTGACCTGTACTGGACTGCACTGCATCTGACTGTCCCTGACATGGTTTCTTCTTAAAGAAACCTTGGATTTCCTGTTGCTGTGTCTGACTCGGTCCTCTTTTCATTCTTAACTTTTTTTTTTTTTAACTAAATAATAGGAATAGTTCACTTTAAATAAATTGTCATAATTTACTCATCCTAAAGTTATTTCAAACCTGTATGAGTTTGTCTTCTGCTGAACACAAAAGAAAATATTTTGAAAAATCTTGGTAGCCAGAAAGATAATGAACCCCATTGACTGCCATGTTATTTTTTTCCTACTATGGAAGTCAGTGTCATTCATCAACTGATTTTGGTTACCGACATTCTTAACTCTATTCTCTTTTGAGTTCAGCAGAAGAAAGAAACTCATACATGTTTGAAACAGGTTTAGGGTGAGTTAATGACCATTTAAATTAAGTGACCTAAACACAGAGTTGCATGTAGCTGGTATTAGTTAACGTTAAAACATTTCAGTGTTTATCAGGCCTTTTTGGGAAAATATTATCGTGCCTTTCTTTAGTCTTTAAAACAACAGATAAAGTAATATTTATCTACTTTAAATGTATGTGGTGGTGTGTGCATTGCTGCTGAATAACACTGACAAAGTCAATTCCATTCAGTAGTCTGCCGAAGTTACGTTAGCTAATCTACTAACGTTAGCAGTCACACACATGAAAGTATCAGACTACTAACATAAGATGCGATATTTCAAAATATATAACTTAATACATAGCTTGGTCAGTCACACACTAAATTATAAGACTAAATACTAACATACGATGCGATGTTTCAAATATATATTTAGTGTGTACATACCGTAAACACTGATGCGTCATGGACGTGGTGTCTCTCTCCGCGACGCTCACTGCTTCTTCGCGTTCGCGCCGGTTCGCGCCAGTCTCAAATCAAGCAGTGATTGACAACGCTCTGGTCCAATGGTGCGGTGGGCATTTTCAGGTTGACAGTAAATCTAGCCCAATGAGATTTGAGGAGGGGTAATCATTTTTCAGGGGGGGCCGGTGCAGAGTGGCAGTGTCTTTCAGAAGTCAAGATGGGCAGAGGATCACCAATTCCCCAAATGCTGCAGCAAAATAATTGTAGACCAATATCAGAAAGGAGTTTCTCAGAGAAAAATTGCAAAGAGTTTGAAATTATCATCATCTACAGTGTATAATATCATCCAAAGATTCAGAAAATCTGCAACAATCTCTGTGTGTAAGGGTAAAGGCTGGAAAACCATACTGGATGCCCATGATCTTCTGGCCCTTAGACGGAACTGCATCACATACATGAATACTACTGTAATGGATATCACAACATGGCTCAGGAATACTTCAAGAAAAATTTTTCGGTGAACACAATACACCGTGCCATTCACCGTTGCTGGCAAAAACTCTATAGGTAAAAAATAAGCCATATCTAAACATGATCCAGAAGCACAGGTGTTTTCTCTGGGCCAAGGTTCATTTAAAATGGACTGTGGCGAAGTGGAACACTTCTGTGAAAATTTGAAGTTATATTTGGAAAACTTGGACGCCACAAGGACAACACAAGTTTTTATCGGCGCTCAGTTCAGAAGCCTGCATCTCTTTTAGCGTATCAGACCTAAACCAGACAAATTAAAGAGTCGATCAGGACCGTGGTTGAAACATGAGCCAAATTCCTCTGAAAGGCAAAACGATGTTGTAAATCAAGTCCTAGTGTCACAAGTCAGAAGCAAGATAACCAACCCTTTCACATAACAGCTTCAACATTAACGCCACTAGAACAATTATTGGTTGGGTTCCTATTGGAAGCTGATTTCTTACAAAACACACTCACAAAACAATTTCCTACATAGGCAAAACCTCTATAAAATGTATTGCATTTATTAATATTGCATTTTCATACTACTACTATTATTGCTTATAACATTTATATGAAAAGGTCACAATTCAATGTAATTGTGTAAAACTGTTCATTAGTAGTTACTTCATAGTTATTTTTCTTGAACCTTAACTAGTAGATAATTAATAGTAGTTATTCAGGAGGTATCACAGAATATATTAGTTACTGATTAGCTAACTGTTACTTAATATAACCATAAAATTATATTACATACTGATTAGTTAACACATCTTTCTTAGTAGTTAACAGTAGTGAGTTAAGTGTTAATGAATAATCACCTGTTAGTTCTTCAATAATTCCTTATTAGTTATGTAGTGAGTAAGAAACAGTATTCTAAAGTGTTACCTCTAATTGGTCAAGACAACATAGGAGGTGTGGCCAAAAGGCCAGTTTAAATACTCAGGCCACCTTCAAATTTCGCTTTTAGCTTTGTTTGATTTTGCTATTAGCCTTGCTTTTAGTCATCACTGCCTGCACTCCTGCTGCTACTTAGCCACGATGAGAAGAAACACCACCTAGTAATATCAATTGTTACTTCTGTTTTTTTTTTTTTTTTTACTTTAGTTTCTTTTCTTTTCCATTTGAGAGTTTCGTGTTCTGAGTTAAGTTTTGTAACGCCATGTCTCCGAGTCTGACCTCGAGTGCCCCTTCAACCTCAACCAGCCCACAGCTCTGTGTCTTCAGCCAATGCCCAACCATGAGCTTCCCAAGATTTCGCTTCAATGACTGCTGAACTTCCAGCCAATCAGCAACCTCGGGAAACCCCCTTTTAAACGACAACAAAGGGAACCCCCTTTACACAGGCTACACTATACTTTGGATATTAATATCCAGTGCACATTTGATGTTAAACGGCTTGTTCAGTGAATCACAGGGCGTCTCAGTGATCCACCGTAAATTCCATTTAAAATCTTAAATGATTCCCTTTGACCTAAATTTACCTGTTTCCTTTACACTCTAATGGTATAGAGTTGCATGAATGCGTTGAGCATGGGCAGCTTACACATCTGGAAAGGCACTATCAGTGCTGAAGGTATATCCAAGTTCTAGAACAACATATGCTCCAATCCAGATGTGGAGAAAACATTTGGTGTATCATAAAGAGGAAGATGCTACAAAGAAGACCTAAGACAGTTGAGCAACTAGAAGCATGTTTTAGACAAGAATAGGAAACATTCCTATTCCCAAACTTGTCTCCCCAGTGCCCAGACGTTTGCAGACTGTTATAAAAAGAAGAGGGGACACACAATGGTACAAAAAGCCACACAGTGGTAAACATGGCCTTGTGCCAACTTTTTTGAGATGTGTTGATGCCATGAAATTTAAAATCAACTTATTTTACCTATCTTTTTTTCAGTTTAAACATTTGATATCTCATCTATGTTGTATTCTAAATAAAATATTGAAATTCGAAACTTCCACATCATTGTATTATGTTTTTATTCACAATTTGTACAATATCCCAACTTTTTTGGAATCAGGTTTAATAATATAATCTAAGAAAATAATAATAATAATAATAATGCTGTTGACTGTAAAACCTGTAGCTACTGGCTGCAACTGGTTATGCAACTTATAGATCATAGCATGCAGTAACATTTTAGTTAATACATTTCTCTCAAAATAAATATACTGGAACTGTGTCACACACTTTCCTAAGTACATCTATATAATGCTTAGATTTAAAAGCATTTGCAGGCTGGAGCTTTGGTCAATTTCTCTTTTGATAAAGTTCATTGCAGAAACTCAAAACAACATGGAACATTCTTGAATAATCTGTAGTACTCCTCTTGAATCTGATGATAAAAAGAAAAAACATTTGCAATTACAGATGGAAAATGGTACACAGTAATGTTGAATAATAATTAATGAAATATATCATACAAATTTACAGAAGACCTTACCCTCCTAGATAGAACACAAAGGAATATGAAAATAAACATCCCTTGGAACACGTTGGCAAAGGTAAAGAGATATGCTGTGAGGGTGGTCTCATATAAGATGTGCATGAGACCAAATGTCCAGGTAACTCCCAGAACAAACAGGAGAGCAATAGCTCCTCTTGTACAAGACCTGAGGAAAAAAAAGTAGTTTGAAGCTCTGAGTTCAGGCTGTAGTTTAATTTGTAATGTTAATTTACATACACTGACATGCCCTAAGAAAATGAAATTTTACTCAGAACCTGAATATTTGCAGATACCTTATGGAGTTCAAGCTAAGTCACATGTAACAAATACACCATGCTAACACAATAAATCAGAACATTACAGAGGATGAGATGCATTCTTTTAATTTAAATTATATTTTAAAGTATTTTTTATTTATTTTTATTTGTTTATTTATTTATTTTATTATCACTATATGAAAATGATGAAATTATTTCTTTACCTGATATTTTCATAGTGACTGATTTCTGGTTTCTTTACTGCAGTGTGACGATAAACCTTACAGATGATCACAGCAAATGCCAGCAGATTAACCTGGGAAGGGGATCATTGGCTTTGATGTAAAGTGTATCAATCAATAAAGTACATTATGAACTATATGCATCATTTTGCTCAATTAAACAGCATATTGTGTTATTAATTCTTTCTTTTTTATTGATAAAAAGTTTGTATGTCAATTTATCTTGATAAATTTATGAGATTTCTATATCTTCAAAATGTTAATGATTGCTGTATTGATATTTAGTGTACAGAATGAGAGTTGTTACTGTATTTTACAATAACACAAGAGCTGATACTCACCAGAATGATTAGACAGGCTGGTCCTATGAAACTCCAGATGAAGTTATTTTCAGTGCTCAGCCAACACCTTAACAAGATATTAATAACATGAGATAGAAATGTAAAAGTAGATTTACATTGTTTGAAGAAAATGTGAGTTATGCAAGGCTTAAAGGAATAGTTTACCCACAATTTTTAAAGTTTGTCATTTACTCTTCATGTTGTTCCAAAGCTGTATGAGTTTATTTATTTTGCTGAACATAAAATAATACATATTGAATAATGCTGGTAAACCAAATGTTTTCTTGCAGCCAATGACTCTCATAATATGAGGGGAATAATAAAATTGTTACGGCTGCTGTGTAATGAAGGCGCACGAGGAAGACGATATATAAAAGGGTATATAATATTTTATATATAATATAATATACTCAGTAACTAATATAATATTTTAATGATCGCGGGAGAATAAGGGCACATCCAACAAAATACATTACAATACATTAATCACGGACAAGGAGGAACTAAAAAGACAGGGTATTTAAACACGAGGGAAGTAATCAGGGGAATGGAGTCAGGGGGGATTAATCAAATCAACCAAACAGGAAAAGGAAGATGACCAAATAAGGAAACAGAAAGTCCATGAATGTAACAAAAATAATACTATGAAAGTCAATGGCTACCAGCGACTTCTTGGTTTAACAGATTTTTCATTTTTGGGTTAAATATGATCCACTTTATTTTACAGAAAAAAGCTTTATTTACATTTTGCATTTATATTTATTTATTCATTTATTTTAATAAACAGCAGTCAGTTGTAAACTGTTTGCACTACAAAGTGTTTATGATTAGAATAATAAAAAATAATTTAACAACAATTATAATAACAAATACTTTCCCTAACAAATACCACTAAATTAAAATATTAAAAACTTACACGGTATTGGTGCCATAATATTTATAGCCAAGAGTTGCCGAAATTGCAACAACCACGGCAGGACTCCCGTAACCAAATAAGTAGAAGTTCCGGTGGAGAAACCCTTTGTTATAGATGACACCAACAACGATGAGATATAAATGGATTCCCTCGATACACATCCAGGCAAATGCAGACAAGAAGAAAAAGTGCAGCAGGCCAGCGATAAGAGAGCAGAACCACTGAAATACACAGTGAACAATGATGTATTTATATTACATTGCCCTACATAATATACTTTTGTATAGGGTTTATGTGTCCATCTGACACAATAATAAAGTGTGAGGAGTGAACCTTGTGTGCGATCTTGTTAATCCCGACGAGGAAGATGAACTGGGCCATGAAGAGACTGCAGCACAGGTTCTTGTGGATCGTGGTTCTGGTGTTCTGGATGTCTCGGAAGAACCAGAAGGTGAAGATACACAGGGACAGGCAGATGATGGAGATCACCATTCCCAGCTGCGTTATTCTCGTCAGAACATTATAGTGTGCAAGCAACTACAGAAAACAGAGCAGGAACCGGCATTCAGGATTGATTCAAATCAAATAGTCAGTTCTGCTCTAATTATGTATGTTTACAAATTCATAGAAACCACTAATACAACCTAGTGGACCTAACATTTAAATTATTTACCAAATTTAAATAAAAATTATAAATAATTATCTAATGCATCCAAGTACTTTCTTGGGGGTCACTGCATTTTCTGAGGGTACCAGTAGGGGGCAGCAGTAGGTTAGACTTACATTGGCTTGAGCAGAGGACATGAGAATAGCGAAGTGTGTGAGGTGATTACAGGAACATGAAGTGTGTGTGGCATTCACACGAGTGCGGGCACAGCCGGCCAAACTCCAGTGTCCCATCATGCTCTGGGAATACTCCCAAAATGCACACTTAGTCTCATCGTGGGCAGGGTCTATCTCCTTTATGAAAAAGTAAAACTCATTCAGTGCATTAAATTAAAATTACAGTCACACCCACAACTATTTCAAATTTATTAATAAATCATCCAAACTGCACCTGTGTGTGTTTGAGAGTGAAGGTCACATTGTTCAGTGCAAATGTCTTTGGGTTACTGATGGAAGCTGCTATTACTGGCGAATTGACTGTAATTTCACCCGCTGCTGCATAGCGAGAGTAATCGGCCACACCAGGGTCATCAGCAGGCTTTAAAAGATCCCCAATATTGTTATAAACGAGAAATACAATGGAGGTGCTGCCTAGACAGAACAAGACGTAGAAACATTTTAATCATTTGGCGCATTTGTATTCAGTTTGCCGTGAAGGTTTAAGAAAAGTCTTTCACAAACCATTATTGTTTTCCTCTTTTGAATTCTTAGAGGTCAGCGAAATGGAGTTTCCTTGGATGTTTGTTGAAACGGGACGCTTATGTAATTGGTGGGGTTCAAATGTGTATAGCTTCATTTCTAGAAAAGAAACAGATTAGCAACTTAAAAAAATATATATGTATTAAAAGAAATATATATATATATAAACAGTTCAACTAAAAGAGTGTTAAATTGCAATGAGGTATGTTGCCAAAAATCCACGCTAACAATATGATGGAAACATTTCTGGTATTATGGAGCACGATAAACATAACAATTTAAATAAAACATAATTAATTGTGTTTAATCATGCAGGGACTTTCTAAAATTACAATAACAATAAAATACAATTAATTAGTTAAATGTCATTTTTGTTGTTGTTGTTGAATACAGGTTTTCTAAAGATTTTATTTATTATATATTTTTATTTCCAAATCCTTGTTGTATCTGAGCACAAATAACATTTACCCTTCAGTGAACCAAGTAAAGTGTTTTTTTTTTATTTATTTTTTTATTACTTTTGAAATGTATGCTACAGTTGTTCTATCCAAGATATTTACAGTTAGAAATTTGCAAGATTTTATAAAATGATCAAAAAATCTATGCACAATTATTTTTTTTTAAAAAGCTATCACTGCGGCGTTATCCATTTAAAGTGTACAAAAATGTACACTTTAGATACTAATATCTACCTTTAATATGCACCTTTTAGGAGGACATTTTATTTATTTATTTACTTATTTTTTCTGAGAGTGTAAAAAGCTAAAAAACTGAAGATGTACTAATTTTCTGCCTGGACATCATCTTGAACCCTATACACTTACAATAAGATTTTTGGCATCTATGGTTCCACGAAGAGCCTTTAACCTCCATGGAATCTTTAAAAAATATATTCTTTATAGTGGAAAAATATTATGATTATCTTCAGATTAGGAAAATATTCTTATTCTTTAGAAGCTCTGTTAAGAACTATTCACAGAAAGGTATTTATTATTATTATTTTTTTTTAATGAAATGTTGTGCTTTATAGTATTGGCCTCAGAAGTCTCACCTACTTCACCGGCATCCACCTGCATCTGTGTCGTGTGTGTGTATCCAGCAGACAGCGCCAGTGTTTCCTTCTCTGCTGTATGAAGGAGTGTGGTGATGTAAAACTTCCTCAAATCCTCACTTATCCTATTCCATTCTACCTTTTCATCCTTCTCGACTAAGTTATTCACACTGAAAACCAGATTCTATCAGAAAACAAAAACAAATCAAAGATGCATAATCTACGAACATATACTGTTACAACTGCAATCATGTATTATCTGTTAGTCTACAATGGTTTAAGTGCATCTACTGTAGGGTGTAATGTAATTGTGTAATTCTATACTTAAATATTCTTTGTTTAATTCGATAAATTGTGTTTATGACTTAATTTAGTGTTTCTTTGGGGGTTATGCTTTTTAATTGAAACTTTTTGGTGTAAAACATTCAGTCTTACTAAAGTGAACAGGTCTTTTTCTCTCTTCTTGCTTGTATGTGGAAGGGCACATAAATTACCGTGATGGTTTCATTGATGTGTTCCTTAGGATGTTTAGACTCATCTGCAGGACTTCGTTTATGGCTGGCCATGGCCTTGATGTAGGACATGAGGAGAACAGGAGAGAGGTCAGCTGATGTTTGATGTCTTATCTCTTTCAGACGCTCTGGAGTTGACATATTAATCATCTACAGCCCGGAGAGAGGAAGAGAGTTTTAGAATTCACTTGAAGGATGGTATGAGATACATCACAAATGACCGTATTTGAAAGATTATACATCACAGGGAAAATGCAGACAATAAGATGTTTATATCATTGCTTTAAATAATCAGCAAACATGTTGAAACTCTGCATAGGTGTAAACTTGCTCAGACTTCTATAGCATGATTTGTCTATTAGTATAAGAGGTCACACTTATAACAAGGCAACTAACCAGCCATTATGCAATAGAGAATCAGACAATTGTCTAGTATTTGCTATGAGAATAACTGCAGGTCTACAAGTTCACCAGTAGAGGAAGCCATTCTCTCACACTTAAAGGTTTAGTTCACCCAAAAATCTAAATTATAATTATAATGAATAATTATTTTTATAATTACAAAATTAGTCATTAATAACTTAATAATTTGTGCTCGACGTAATGGCGTCATTGGCGATGATAGCTCTTGATTGAAGCCTTCGGTTTACCCGCGCTCATAACACTAGCACAGAATCAGTTCAGAATCAATCACCAAAAGAATCAGTTCGGTTCAGACGCTCTGTGTGTCAGTCTGCTTCATGCTGAATCACACATGCGCAGTATCATCAGCTCCTCGGTTCACGAATCGGATGCATCTGACAGAAACGGTTCTTGACTCGTGAATGAGTAAATTTTTTGTTCATTATCTGCTTCGGCTCGGTGTTCATCTTCAGTTCTCTCTTCACAGCAGTTCAGTCAGTGTACTGTTTGAGTAAATGCGGGATATTGGTTTGTTTGAACTCAGGGAGGTGTCAGCCACGTAAAAAAAAAAAAATAACAGCTTAAGTCATTTGTGAGTTAATGCCAATTGGAGATGTGAACCGTTTTAAACGATTCATTTCGATTTGGTGAACTGGTTCAAGAAAAATGTATTAAATTGAATGATTCATTCGCGAACCGGATATCATACACTGCAGTGAATGCACTCACAACGGACACGGAAGAGAAGACAATGATGAATAAAATCGTTGTTTTGCTTTTTTTTTTTTTTGGACCAAAATGTATTTTTGATGCTTAAAAAAATTCTAACGGACCCTCTGATGTCACATTGGACTACTTTGATGATGTTTTTCTTACCTTTACATGGACAGTAGACCATACACACATCAATGGAGGGACTGAGAGCTCTCAGACTAAATCTAAAATATCTTAAACTGTGTTCCGAAGATAAAAGGAGGTCTCACGGGTTTGGAACAACATGAGGGTGAGATATTAATTTTGATTTTTGAGTGAACTAACCCTTTAAGTCAGAACTGTGAAACTACAGGATTAAAGACTGAATTCAGTAAGGACCTAAAAGCAGCTGTAAACATATTTAATTTGTCTAAAATACTGATAATGATAATAAGTATTATTATATTTTGTCATTGTTTTTATATAATATATAAATACATCAGCTTAAAATGATGTCTTAATAATAAAGTTGATAGTTTTATTTTTGTGACGTGCAATGTAAAAAAAGAAATAAAAAAAAGAAATGAAAAGAAAATACTGTATATATGAGTGCTCCTCTACAGCCTCTATATATAATATTGATGCCAGTTTATAAAACACTCATCCTGATTGTTATATGGCAAAAATCTCATGACAAAATTTCCAGAGGAAGAGTGTATCTAGGTGAGAGGAAAAGCCTGTGACACGTGACAAAATTTGTACACGGTATCCAGTTCTCATTGATTGTGCGAGTCACTGACCTTTTACCCAAATTAGACTTTCAAAATAAAGACATGGATAATGTTATGTCTTGCACTGATGGACATAAAGCAGCACTGTCACAATTTGTATTTCATTTTATAATGGTTGATACAAACATTATGTGAAATCATAATGGAAAGTAAATACTACACATAAGTAATGCAACTCACTCTTTCCAGTGTGTTGTTAACAGCCTCATTAATACATCTCTGGTCCTGATGGCAGTGCTTCTTTGGGTTCTCTGACACAAACACAAATGCACAGAAATGTGTGCCAACTGATATTACTGAAATGCTTACTCTTTATTCATTTAAATATTTTTTAAAATATGCCAGAATGTAAAACAGGCACATGGAGGAAAATTAAATGTAAAATGCAGAGCAAAGAGAGGGGAGTGCAACTTTACAGGTCTCACCTCTGCAGTCCGTCCCCCTTTTAGGCTTAAACCAGGGCCCTGCTGGGGACGTATAACCTCTCATACATGAGCAGGTGAATGAGCCGTTTGTGTTGTTGCATTTTGAAAAGGGTCCACATCTACCAGCATCCATACACTCATCAATATCTGCAATTCAAAGATCAGCCGAGCTCATGTTGACTATTATAGAGTCAGTTGTATACTTGTATACTTCTTGGTATTCATACATATTCATACATAGTCTATATAGTGTCTAGATGCCTTCTGGAGCCCTTCTATTGTATATGATTGATTCATACCTGTACAGTAGCTCCCATCATTAGTTTTAAATCGCTGCTTTCCATTCGCAGTGAATCCAGACACACAGGTACAGTAGTAATCTCCAATGGTGTTGGTGCAGTTGGCATTTGGGCCACACATTATTGTTTCATTCTCACACTCATTGTCATCTGTGAAGAGTCATATAAGCAGCGCTTTGATATTGACCCTAAAAACTATTACACTCATTTTCACAAGATTTGTGAACTACTCAGCTACTTATTGTACTGGATGACAGTCTTTTCTGTTTGAATCTGTTACTCTTAAACTAATAACAATACACCTAAGTGCATTTAACATTTTGCTTTAATGTAATAAAATAAAAGGCAAACCCTGGCAAATGCTGATCCCATCACCAGTGAACCCTTGTCTGCAGCGACATTTATTTTTGGAGTCGATGCAGCTGGCATTCTGGTGACACGACTGACAAATGTCAGCAAAGCTGCATGGGTCCAGAACACTTGAAAACCAAGCTTTAAAAAGTAACATAAAATAGGAACACAATTATTTTCCAAGACACACATACTTAATGAGGATATTCAAGGATAGTTGTCTATACAGTTTAGTATAAAACTATAAACACTATCTATTAAACATAAACATAATTTTATACACATTCTTCTTTTCTCTGTCAATGGTTATTTGTTTTTAAGTTATGTTCAAAACTTTGCTAAATTCTGCCCTCCAGACAGTACAGTATAATCATATTTTTGCGATAGTTGTTGTGATGAACACAATACATAAACACAATAAATTCACAATGGCATACTTTAAGATAGAGAATAACTGTATAATAAATGTTGATTTTTTTTTTTGTATTGTGTACAAGCCGACTCAGTACAAGCCGATAGATAGATAGATAGATAGATAGATAGATAGATAGATAGATAGATAGATAGATAGATAGATAGATAGATAGATAGATAGATAGATAGATAGATAGATAGATGTGAAAATGTACAAAGCTGACAGTGAACATTTTCAAAATAAAGATAAAAATAAATATATCTTGAAAAATAGTGTTGTCTGGAGTAAACATTTTAATAACTTGTCATGATCTTCCACAAATTAGACTAAAATTTTAGTTTAATTTGCTTTATTTATGGTGATGTCTTATGCTCTGAGTCTTTACAATCGAAAAATATGATGTATAAGATGTATACAAAAAGTTCATTTGATGTATACAAAAAGTTAAATGATTAACTTTAACTGTATCGAGATCACAGAAGGTAATCAAAGCGACTTACCAGCAAAAAGCAGGAGTTTCATTGGAGAACTGCGGAAAAACTCCATTTCGGAGTTGAGTCTGGAATGTCTTTAAGCAGTAAGTGAATATCTGTGTGACGCACGACACTTCCTTATGTCAGCTTCCTGTTTCTCTAATCCTGACCCTTCCTGTCCATTTCAATCAACTCACAAAAACACAGAGGGACACGACAACTCATCCTCAAACACACCACTATTGCAACTTAACAAATATAATAATACAAACTAATTGTTAAGACAATGTTGAGTCAAAATTTTTCGGGCTGCTAGGACAAATGCTTTTTCAAAGAAACACAACTGTGTGTAAAACCTAAAGACTAATGTGATCAATTATGATTTGAGAAGGTTTCAATCTGTGGGCCTAATGAAAGCAAGTACAAAATGTGTCAGTGTCAGACATTTCTAATGATCCCCAAAAAGTGCAGAGTCTAAAATCTTAGAATCTTTTTCATTTAATATCCAAATGTTTCTTTGTTTTACACTTTAAACTTTATTTATGATCACGCTTCAGTTATTAACAATGTCATTTAAGTGTTATTGTTTATATTATAGCTCACACTTCTTGCAGCCGACAACATTATTCCAGGACATGTCTATAAGCTGAGTCTGTAACAGAGTTGAGTGGAGGTGTATTTTTAACCACAGACCTCTTTGTTCTAGACGTCTGCAAGAAATGTGTTTTCGAAGATAAAAATGACTTCACACTAGCCAGAACTAAAAAGAACTGAACTTTGACCTTTTTTTCAAGAGTGCTTAATACCGTCTCTTTATTTTTTGGATACCAGATGCCAGCAGACCCGAAAAGTATTCTGGCACTTTAACAGTCTGAATGTCATTGCATTTGATAACAGAATGTCAAACCAAGCAGCATCTGCAAAAAAAAAAAAAAAAAAAACGTCTGTAGAGACTATGCTTCACGTCAGAGCCATTATTTTGCAATAACTTTTTGCTACCTTTTCTATTGATTATTATTATTTATTTATTTATTTTTTAAAAAAAAGTTGTTTTGTGTTTGTGTGTGTGTGTGTGTGTAGGTGTGCATGTTTTTGTGACATCTCAGGACACAACTCTGTATAATGACATGGGTATGACACAGGTATTACAAGGAGAGGATGACTTATGAGGACATTACCCATGTCCCCATTTTTCAAAACGCTTATAAACCATACAGAATGAGTTTGTTTTTATAAGAAAGTAAAAATGCACAAAGTTTCCTGTGAGGGTTAGGTGTAGGGTCGGTGTAGGGCCATAGAATATATAGTTTTTACAGTATAAAAACCATTATGCCTATGGGTTGTCCCCACTTTTCACAAAAACAAACGTGTGTGTGTGTGTGTGCGTGTGTGTGAATTGTTTACTTAAAGTGATTTTGACATACACAGAATAATCACACAATCACAGAATTCAGTCAGCTGATTTATTTGAAAATGTATTGGCCTATTAATAGATAGATTCATTAAATGTTACATGAAAATAATCTCTCACAGTGTTCTGGGTCTGGTTTTATCCCAGTGTGACCCATGACAGCCTGATGAAGGGTGCGGCTTTTCCTTCTGCCTTCAAACAATAAGAAGGGACCTTCTGCCCAGCCACATTTCCGCTCTATACTGGGGTGGTGTTTACTGTAAGCACTCAATAAATAATTACACAGTTGACATCAACTGCCCCCTTGTGGGTACTATTATATGAATACGCTGGCATACTTTGTTAAAAGAGTTAAAACCTGCAGTTTAAGAGTTTGCTCTTTCTTATTGTAAACTGCAAATGACATAACCTATTTTTATTGCTGAGGAGTGTTAAACTCTCTTCTCCTGCGTCCTATTCTTCATGCAATCCAGAATGGGAGAACATCTAAAAGGTTTGTTTGAGCTTTTGTCTTTGGCTGAGGCTTATTCATTTAAAAATTTTGTGTGAAAGGGCTTTACATTTGACGAAACTAGAACTTTTTGTATTAAAAACAGACAAGTAAGACCAGCCGAGATTTGAAAAAGTTACACAAAAGTTACGCAAAAGTATGGTGACTGGGAGGGGACTGTCACGGTGCAGGGTGCTGTCTCAGCTTCCCCTGCGGTCCGTGTTGTCTTGTCTGTTCGGTAGCTAGTGGCCTGGGCAATCAGCGCTGATCGTGGCGGGGTTGTGCAGATCACGAGCTGATTCTTCCCCACCTGTCGCTCGTTCCCCCACTCCCTTATATGTCTCTGCTTTTCTGTCTGTCATCGTGAGTAGATTGTTTTGTCTTTGCCCATGTTTTGTATGGTTCCAAGTCTCTGTCTCACCTTCTGTTTTCCCATCTAAGGATCCGTAATTCGGAGATCCGGCAGCAAGAGTTGTCTGCAGTGTGCCGGCCAGCTCGGAGATCTCTGTGTGCGCCATAGCATTTTATTATTGTTTATGTTATTTTGTGTTTTAAAGCGAGAATAAAGATTCTCATTTTCTCTACTCTGCTTCTGAGTCCTCTGTCTAGTACGCACCCTGACAGAATCTACTCACCATAAATGGATTCAGCAGAGGAAACGGAGCTGCGCCGAGCTCTTCTGCAGCAGGGCTCTCTTCTGGATCGACAGCAGGAGGAAGTCACAGCTTCTCGACGCGCCTACTTGGAGATCTCTCTCCAACTCAACCAGCTAGCCGAAAGGCTTGACCAGCTGCAGGCCAGCCCTTCGGCTGCCCCGTCTGTCCCACCTGCTCCATTCAGTTCTGCACGCTCGCCGCTTCCTGCTGCTGGAATGAGAAGGCTCTCTGGGATCACTGACTGAGCAGGTGAAGGACGAGATCTATTCACTAGAGCTGCCCCCTGGCTTGGATGGGCTTATCGACCTCTTCATTCGGGTCGACGACTGGATTACACTCCGTTCTCGGCACCGGCGAGAGGGGATTCCCCATGAACACGTCACCGGAGTCCCGCATGGAGCAGCATGTGACACGATGTCTTAACGCCGCATCTTCTGGGAGGAAAAGCCTATGCAGATTGGGAGAGCATGGCTGACAATAGGAGAGCGATACCGTTGCTTGGATAATCGGCTCTGTCTGTACTGTGGTGAGGTGGGTCACGTGGTAGACTACAACTAGACTGCCACCCGGTGGCCGTTCAGAGTTCCAAGCTTCAGTACAGTTTGGGGGAGCTGTTTTCCAGGTTTTGGCATTGATTGACTCTGGAGCGGAGGGCGACTTCATGGATTCCAGATTGGCAACTCGCCTGGGGATTTCGGACTTTGCACTGGCCGAACCTATTTCTGCCAGGAACCTTTGCAGCACCCATCTCACTAATATCACTCACATCACCTAGTTTGTCACATTAACTTTGTCTGGTAGTCATACTGAGAAGATTAGATTTCACCTCTTTCACTCGCCCACCGCTCCAGTGGTGTTGGGTCACACCTGGTTGGTTAAACATAACCCTCATATTGATTGGGCCCGTGGTTCTATTTTGGCTTGGAGAAAATTCTGTTTAGCTCAGTGTTTGGGTGATGCTTTTCCCCCTGTCTTGTCTCATTCTGTGTTGCAGCAGGAGCTGATTAACTTGGTGGATGTACCGGAGGCTTACCATGATTTGAGAGCGGTTTTCAGTAGGTCCCGAGCTTCATCTCTGCCTCCACACCACCCATACGACTGTGCGATTGACCTGCTTCCTGGCACTTCTTCACCTAAGGGGCGCTTTTACTCTTTGTCGGGTCTGGAGCGGGAGGCCATGGAGAGGTATATACATGATTCTCTGGTAGCAGGCATTATCCATCCCTCATCCTCTCCAGCTGGGGCAGGGTTCTTCTTCGTGGAGAAGAAGGATGGTTCGTTGCACCCTGTATTGACTATTGGGGGTTGAATGACATCACGGTAAAGAATCATTATCCTTTTCCATTGATGTCATCAGCCTTCGAGCTCCTTCAGGGGGCAACCATCTTTACGAAGTTGGACCTTCGCAGTGTTTATCACTTGGTTCGGATTAGGGAGGGGGAAAAATGGAAGACCACCTTTAACAACCATACAGGGAACTTTGAGTATTTAGTTATGCCGTTTGGGCTTTTTTTTATTCTCTCGCCTGAAGGTATCCGAATGGATCTTGCCAAGGTAAAGGCAGTTGCTGATTGGCCCACTGCAGATAGTTGTAAAGCGGTCCAGCACTTTCTGGGGTTTGCCAATTTTTACAGGCGGTTCATTCGGAACTTTAGCCAGATCGCTCTTCCTCTGAATAATCTCACCTCCACAAGGAAACGATTCTGTTGGTCGTTGCAGGCCCAAGCTGCGTTTGAGAACCTTAAGAGTCTATTGGTTTCGGCCCCCATTTTAACGACGCCTGACCCATCTTGTCAGTTCATTGTTGAGGTGGATGCGTCAGAGGTGGGGGTTGGGGCAGTTTTGTCTCAAAGATCAACTTCTTTGAGAAAATACACCCCTGCACCTTCTTTTCTTGTCGTTTAACATTCACGGAACAGAACTATGACATTGAGAATAGGGAGTTACTAGCTGTCAAGCTGGCCCTGGAGGAGTGGTGTCACTGGTTAGAGGGAGCGCGATTTCCGTTTATCTTTTGGACTGATCATAAGAATCTTGAGTACATTCGCACTGCCAGGAGAATAAATTCCAGGCAGGCTCGCTGGGCATTATTTTTGGGGCGTTTCAGGTTTACCATTTCTTATTGGTTCCAAGTCTCTATCTCACCTTCTGTTTTCCCATCTAAGGATCCATAGTTCGGATATCCGGCAGTGCAAGTGGTCCGCAGTGTGCCGGCCAGCTCAGAGATCTCTGTGCATTTTATTATTGTTTATGTTATTTTGTGTTTTGTGGTGAGAAAAAAGATTCTCCTTTTCTCTACTCTGCTTCTGAGTCCTCTGTGTAGTACGCACCCTGACAGGGACATGTTCGGTGCACTTATTTTTGTCCTGGCCACAAAATATTAACTAGTGGGAATGTGATAAAGATTCTCCTTTTCTCTACTCTGCTTCTGAGTCCTCTGTGTAGTACGCACCCTGACAGGGACATGTTCGGTGCACTTATTTTTGTCCTGGCCACAACATATTAACTAGTGGGAATGTGATCAAATGTCATGGCAACAGTATCATTTTGTTGAGGTAATGGTATCCGTATGTTGAGGGAACAACATATTTTTCTCATGTTCACGAGTTTAATGCATAAAAAGAGTGACCATAGCAACCTAGGATCATCAAAGATTAATTTATTAATATTTTATTTAGAATACAAAATGAAAATATTAATTATAATTGAAATTATTACATTATTAAATTATTATATTAACCAAAAGGCCAAGGCTACCAGACTGTATGATTTAGAAAGCATTCAAATGAACTTTCCCCAAAACTACCATTTCCACATATACTACCATTAAAATGCTTGGGGTATGTGTGTATACTTATTTGTGTGTGTTTTGAAATATAAATGAATGCTTTTATAAAGCAAATTTGCATTAAATTGAAAAAAAATGAGAGAACAATGATAGTGTTGTCTTTTATAGCTACTTTACAGCAGAATCTGTATCCAAACCTGGACTGAAATTACATATATATATATATATATATATATATATATATATATATATATATATATATATATATATATATATATATATATATTTATATATTAGGGGTGTAACGGTACGTGTATTCATATTGGACCATTTCAGTACAGGGCTTTCGGTACGGTGCACGTGTGTATCGAATGACCGAATGCAATATTTTGTGTGCGGAACATATACATTTTTGTGTTTCCAATCAAACATATTAAGTGGCGGAAGTCTCCGCATTTAGCACAAATCCCACCCTGCAGCTGATTCTAAGGCTGGTGACACACTGGCTGCATGGCGTGAGGGTGGCGTTTCTGCTGCGTGTCAGTTGCGTGACAGCTGCTTCGCGTTTTCTGTGTCTTTACACACCAGAATCGCACCTGACGCGGCGCTGGCGCGCTGCTCCTTTTGTAGGTGACATAGACGGAGACCACAGACAGACCAGGATCTTGTCTTCACGACAACACTATCTATACTTAATGTTGAACATAAATATAAAGCCTATGATAAAGGACACCGTCAACAGTATTGACGGCAAACTAGACTATGTTTGACAGGTGCAATATGTCCAGTGTGTCACCGGCTTAAGGTGAACATCACTACAACTAGGAAAAAAAATGATTGCAATTCAAACACAGCTTCCGTCGGCATTTAAACAGTGCTTTGCTCTTAATTCCGATCGGTCCAACGCAATAACGAAATCTGAGCAGGTCTAAAAACTAAAACTGTTGATGCTGCAATTTACACTTTGCAAAAAGTTATATATTTTTTTTTCAAAATATGAGCCAGCCTACAAGCTGGGATTGGTAATGCTGCAGTGTAATCATAGTTATTTATTTATATTTTTCATTATATTTTATTATATGATATTGTTTTGAGACTGAGAGTATATTATTTAGTGGAGAACTTTGCAGCAGTATTGTATTTTCTATTCTATTATTTTATTTTATATATATTTTATTAAAGAGTATTTTAAAAAAGTGTAAACAAATTGTTTAAAAAAAAAAAAAAGTTTATAGTAACAAACAACCTGCAGTTTAATATTTGCATTTCTTTCCCTTACTGTACCGAAAATTAACCGAACCGTGACTTTAAAACCGAGGTACGTACCGAACCGTGATTTTTGCGTACAGTTACACCCCTAATATATATATATATATATAATTTTATTATATAGCATTTTTTTCATTTTATGCTGTATGGTTTGGTAAGTCAGTTTTCATGGTTGTCTTTGTTAATGTCCTCTGTCTCGTCTTCACAGATACTACTGTCCCTAGATCCTTTTAACTTCGGAGTGTGAGCCTACATTATACAGCACAGCGAAATAGTCTGCTGGCACTCTAGTGAAGTCTGGACCACTTTTGAGGATCAAACTGATGGTTGTGAAACTCTAAACAAATTAAACTGTATATTGCTATTTTCTCTGGGACTGAAGTTTCAAGATGAGTAAGCACTCAAAGACCAGTCCTTATAAAGCATTGCCCCTCCTGCTTCAAAGATTCATAAATATATTTGTCTTGCCCGTCTTTGCCTGAGATTCACCACAGTTGACTGAACTAATCCATATTCCCTGCAGTTTAAGGGTAGTATTTCCATTTTGAGCACCACTTTTCTTGCGAATTTGCACATGCCTCATGGGCAGCAAGTGTGGACAAATGCATCATTTACTCTCCTGTGACGTGTAGCTCATTTTAAACCTGAAAGCAAGAAATGAGAAAGACACTTTATGAGCCCACAAGAGGATGCGTTCCCCTTGCCAGTGCGCTCCTGTGTGGGCATACATACATATGAGACTGAAAATTCAGATGAAACGATAGCTGTATTGTTATAGTCCTCACTATTGTTTCAGTGTTGGAGCATAGGCTGTCCCCCTCCACCCTTAAGGTTTACATTGCTTCTAATTCGTCCCATCACGTCCTCGTAAAGGGGAGGTTATTGGAGAAGCATGATCTGGTTGTCAGGTTTCTTGGGGGTGGGCAGAAGGTTCAATCTTTCTAGGCCTTTCTCCCTGCCCTCTTGGGATTTGCCATTGTGGTTAAAGCCCTAGAAACTACCCCCTTCTCACCTTTGCATCTGCGGTCGACATTCTCTGTGTGGAGCCCAGTCCTATTGGAAAATTGCAAAAAAATTGCAAAAAAAATTGCATTAAATAAGGAAGGGAATATAAACTTCAAAATACTTAAAAAAAAAAAAAAAAAGAAGAAAAAAACACACCCTCGCTTTTACACACACACACACACACAGCGGTCTGTGCGAATAAGCTGCTCTATCAGCAGCATCTACAACTAAATGAAACAAAAAGTGTTGAACTTGAAAACTGAACTTGCTAAATTAAGTGGATTGTATAAAAATGTATCAAACTAAAAACTTTAGAACACAGATGCATATCAAACAAAAGCTTAAAAAAGGGGAAGCAGTTTTATTACATCACACATATATATAAACACGGGTCATCAATAAGGTGTATACTAAATCTGGTCCTCCAAATTCAGTACATGAAACAATGGTAGGCTGTTTTTCCACATTTCCAAACATTTGAGAGTGTCCCAAACACACATTCTCACAGTATTCATCACACGCTCAAACCCATCAGGAGTCAACAAACAGCTGACTTCTCCAGACTGTGTCTCTTTATAAAGCCTACTGAAGTCAATGGAAGTGGAATTTTACGACACATTTCAGGCCCTGTATATAGGCTAGTCTATATACAGATCATTTAGTAAGCAGAAATCATAGATTTAGCTTAAATATTAGATGAAGATGCTGATTACACAAATTAATTGATGCTTGAAGAATGCACTTCCAGCATCCATGATTATCACCGGTTCTCCATGACAATTTGATTTGACGAGAATCACGAGATCATTTCTGATAGAAACAACTTTATTACTGCAATGTGAGAATCTGTAATCCGTTACCCTGGCATCCTGTCCCCAAAACTTCTGATATAGTAACCTGTATGATGGGCCACTTAAATTATACTTTTATGGTGGTTTTTCAGTGCAGTTTTCATGAGAATTTTGTTTTGTTTTGAACAATTTGAGGTTAAATAATGACAGAACGGATGATCCACTCTAAGACTGGCTCATTTGTTTCTACTCATTTGACATGATGTACAGTGAAACATAATTAACAATGCAATGCAAAGCACTTCTGGATATATGATTATGTTTTGTGATTGAAAAATATGAATGATATAAAACAGACAATTTTAGGGACTTGCAGACTGTGTGTTTCTTGAGTGGTTGTGTCGAGTAGTTTATTATCCAGTAGAGGAGGCTCTAACCCTTTCAAAAAGAGAAAACCGCTCTAAATGGATTCAGGAAACTCTGGTGCACTGTAGATAGAGAAGAGAACTCTTTAGTGCTTCATCAAGTAAAACTGAATCTAAAGATGTGATCCCAGAAGATGATATTCCCTTTTTTGCTTCATACACAAACTGTAACACCATTCCCAGTGCTGTAATGTTGCTTTTTATTCCATAACATGCATAACAGTTTTATATAAACACACCCTTCAAGACGTCAAGCTTCCTTTTTCTCTTTTCCTCCCTCCTTCTCTTTTTTCCCCTTTACTTTTTAAATGATTCATATGCGTTTTCTCCCTGTATGGCTCAACTTGAAGTTAGCTCAGATGCTCAGCGTGTATTTAAACATTAAAAAGACAGGCTTCATCTTTTGAAAGCCCCAAAAAGTGCCTCTGACTGGGCGTCTTGCCTAATGCATTCAGAATTCATTTCGAAAGATGACACCTGATTGGACAAACCATTGTCTCCACTGAGTCCACACCATCCACTTGTACCTTCGCTTCAGAGATCAAAGCTGAGTTTTATCCGCTATACACCGCCATCACTCGTTCATTAATAAAATGCCTATAATGTAAAATACAGCTCTTTTGGACCTGTATACGCTGTAAGCTTGTAATACTGATGAAACTATCAGTTATTTAATATGTCACTTGCTTGCAGTGCTTTTTGTCTTTTCCCAGTATAATTTGGGGATATTGCCAATATCTTTCTGAATATATGAATTCATGTTTCACAAAATGTTGATATTAATGATGCATCAATATAGACAGACAGACACATGATAGATAGTTAGATAGATAGATGATAAATAGATAGGTAGATAGATAGATCTATAGATCTATTGATCTATCTATCTATCTATCTATCTATCTATCTATCTATCTATCTATCTATCTATCTATCTATCTATTTATCATGTGTCTGTCTGTCTATATATATGTATAGACAACAATATATTTTAGAGTCTGCAATTATTACTGTGCAATGGCTTATTAAATTCATTAAATTCCCTAACATTTTCCTAATTATTATTATTATTATTATTATTATTATTATTATTATAAATGTAAATTTAAACCAGATATATTTATAATATATATAAATAGAAATATTAGCATACATGAAATTAATAAACATACAAGTGTATAATTAAACAGTTAAAATCTTTGAATATTATGAGGCTAAAAGTCTGTTTCAGCGACAGGTCTTGACGTACTGGATCCTCATCAAGGAGATTTAGTGCAGAAGTATCCCTCAGGCCACGGGGAATACTGGTGGAATCTATTAAAGTCGCATCCATTTACTATTTAGACACAACTCACATTAACACCTGCTTTTGGGAGAGTGGGAACACCTTTCTGTTAATCACAGCTTTGTTTGTCTAAATTTAATTTGCAGATTTTCCTCACCAGTGTTTGTTGGATTCTCTCATCCCATACCAGGAATAGAAAACAATTAAGTCAAGGACAAAAACCATTAGAAAGAAGCAGGTCTGTAAAATATGCACGCAGTAATTTTTTTTTTCCTCTCTCAAAACATTTTACACCTAAAGAAATGGACAGAACATTTGAAAAATGTGTTTAACATGATCTACAAATATGTTTACGTTTGTTTTCTCTCTTTAAAGGAGATGCAGCATATTATATCACATCTGAATTTTATGCAACTCATTATATTAATCCACACTGGGAAGTTAATGAGGGGAACACTGCATATTTATTAAACAATGCATAGTAGCTACTACATATGTTGGCCTCAATATGATTTTTTATTTATTTTTTGTTATAAACATATAATCTGAGAACTTTTCTCAGAACTAACCATAAAAAATATTTAGTTTGACCTCCAGAGGTTGATGCTAAATTTCTGAAAGTTAAGCTAACTAACTAACCAACTAAAGAAAGCGAATAAGTGGTTCAGTTTTTTTCTACATGTTTAAAGTGCCCTGGAATGATCCCTAGATTTTTTTTCTTCCTTCATCTGATTGCCTGCATGAGTCTGAATGAACCAAAAAAAAAAAAAAAAAAAAAAAGTAAACCAAAAATGCTTTTGATCAGTCTGTTATTTGATGAAAGTGATAGCGATCAGTTTTCTGCACACATCTACAGAACTAAAAAGGAAGGAAAGAGTAACAAAGCCTTTTTTTCCGGCCGCCACTTTTACCTTTCTTTGTGCAAATACTCAGAGGACTCACTCAAATGACTGAAGGGCTGTGTATGCGCCACTTGCGGTCAGCTTTATTTATTTAATTATTAATTTGAAGCCTCACCACCAACACTTTGGATGGACCCTAATTGATGTGAATTGACGCTGCTTGCCATAGATAATGGCTTCTTGGGAGACTCTCTCTACCCACAGTTCATTCAGTGTCGCCACACAGCAACTTAACTGCCCTTAAAATGTCGGCCCGCAACATGGGAGCCGTTGGGCCGACAGGATTATCAGTCTTTGTTATCGTGGAGTGTCTATTATGCACAGGCCTTCTATTCACAATGGACCTTAAAGAGTGTGTCAGTGCAAGCCACATAGCAAACTAGCCCACTGACAAACACACTAACATAACCAGCTCTTGGCCACAATTCACAGCATCCCAGTGCAGGTAAGAAAGCTGATATTCATTAGATATATATTTGTGGATTATTTTGGTACGTGATTCAGAATAGTTGCGTTGTTAGAGGTCAAAACACTGATTTGTTGCTTCAGTGTTGGGGAATAGGTAACTAATATTAATAGCACTACAAACTTCATTTTGCAGTTGCATGAACTTAGCTGAGATATTTTCCAAAACCTGGAGCTATTCCAATAACCAGTGAGTTATTTTGTATTATTATTATGTTTTTTTGTCGACAAATAGCAGTGTAGCGTGTTGAAAGGGTGCATCAATGTATTGTATGCCACACTGCATTGCACGTACAGCTTCACAGTTTCTGACACAAACAGCCTGTGCTAAAATGTCTCTTTAAGATATCACTGGGACGTTCATTTTAATGAACGTGAACTTGTTAAAAAATGATTGAGTACTGTTTCTTCGTTGTCTTTTGTTTAGCAAAACCTCCGTTTGTGCGTTTTTGACAAAGCTAAATCACAGGGTAACACTATTAATAATAACTAGTTGCTTATTAGCATGCATATTACTAGCATATTTGCTGTTAATTACTACTTTTAAAGCACATATTAAATAGATTATTCTGCATGACCCTAATTTAGACCTCTAACCAAAACTTGACAACTAACTTATTAATAAACAGCAAATTAGCATTAGGATTTTATTGACGCAAAACTTATAGTTAATAGTTAATTAATAGTGAGAATTGGTCCTTAAACTAAAGTGTGACCAATCAAACTGTTTATATTGTTTATTATTATATTTGTATTGTTTATATATTATTTATTATTTTTTGAATGTTTGGTCACACTTTATTTTTAGGTCCAACTAACTATGACGTTTAACTCAATAAACTCCTAATATGCTGCTTATTAATAGTTAATAAGGTAGTTGTGAAGCTTAGTTATGTGGGGACAAATAAAGGGATCTAAAACATGATCTTGCAGAATAAGGCATTTATATATGCTTTGTAAGTACTAATTAACTGCTTATATGCTACTAATATGCATGGTAGTTAATAGCAAATATTGGTTCTTAAAGTGTTATCAGTTTTTTCATTAGTTGCAATGTGTCTGTAATGTAAGTTTAATGTTGTCAACCTCATTACGTTTCTCATTGTTTTTGTGCCAAACTGCCCAACTGTAAAACTCAATTATATATTTACACATTTAATAATACGTTACACCATTAAAAAAAAAAGTGACAAGCTTCAATCTAGCATCGCTAACAGTGCTAAATACTAGTTTTGGTACCGAAGTTACCTCCCTTCATAAAACAGGAACTAGCAGTGAATTGTGGGTTAATGAAGCAAAGCTATTCTGAAACTCTGAAAGGTTTGACACTTTTGACACTGAACGGTGTGGTGGCTTATTTGTATAGCAACCTTTACTCACGAGGTGTAGCACTGTTAGCATGTCACACATGTAGTTTCTGATCTGCCTCAGTGCTGGTGCGAGAAAAAATGAATTGGTGTCCCTGCGGTTCCTTGAGGAGAACTGAATTTTCTGGCGAAAGGCGAGCCTGCTGCGTGTCTAATTTATTCATTATTCTTTCCCCTCTCTCTCTCTCTTTCCTCTGCATTTTCTTTCTTTTCTCTTCATTGTAGCCACCACTGAGTTAATACTTATTACAACAAATTATGTGTGAAACTTCTAAACTTCTGTTAGGAGTGCAGGGGATAATCCACTTTGAGACCGATTGAAGAGATCCAGCCTCATGGGGAGCGGACATGCTCACTTCACACGGACTCTTCTGAAATCACACGTTGCCTGAATATTGCGTATTGTTTCAAATAGTCACTGGCCCAGTCCTGCTGCTCCACATGAAACAATACAAAAATCTTTAATCAAGACTGACCGCGTGATTATTTCACAGCATGTTTGTCAATGCATGAGTCAATCGTTGTCGAGTCCACGGAAGAAGGGCACTTGTCTTCAACAACAAGAGAATATAATCCAGTTTAAAGAGATTATGGACTCTTTGTGGGGATTTGTCCACTAGTTTAATTGTTATAAGTTTGTTATAACTGTTATAATATTCAAGTTAGAAACAGCTTCTTACTGTCAGTCTTAAATATTGTCACGTCATATGATTTTGTTTTATCACTACACCACACTTCAGTGGATTGTTATCATTTCAATATTTTAGTTTGGGTTAAATTTTCACCATGTCCCTGTTCAATATAATTTCAAAATATATAAATATTTATAACAAATATTTAATTTTGTGAATATCCAATATGTCATCATTTAAAAAAAGAAAGAAAAAAAAGAAAAAAGTTTATATATATATATATATATATATATATATATATATATATATATATATATATATATATATATAATACACTTTTTTGACATCGTTCTAAGGAATTAATGAACAGCCACAAAAGGCTAGCCTGTTATTAAAATAGATATTATACACATGTATTTAATTTTTACAAGCTTTTGCAAAAACATGTAGCAGTCTGTTGAACAAAATATAATTATTTTTATTTTTGCTATTTTTATTAAGTATCTTTCAGAGTTCGTCTTCCCTATTACAGTCTAAACTCATGAAAACACATTTACACAAAGTAGACATTTGGGGTTAATTAAAGGTTAAAAACGGTTGAAACATTCCCAATATAATATGCCAAATTAAACTGTCTCCTTTTTTTTAGTTTTGGTAAATCTCGCACCCTGGATAGTCATTTACAATCACTTGGTATCAGTAAAATGTCTTGAATTATATATATATATATGTGTGTGTGTGTGTGTGTGTGTGTGTGTGTATTTTTCATGACTTCATTCTAGCTCAACATATTAGATATGTCTTAAATACTCAGATCTCACATGTCATATGAGTTTTGTTTTATCACAACATCACACTTCAGTCAACATTCAGTGGACTGTAATCATTTCACTATTTTAGTTTGAGTTAGATTTTCACCATGTCCCTGTTCAAAGTAATTTCAAAAGACATTTTGCATCTATTTCTATCAAAATATTTATAACAAATATTTAATTTTGTGAATATCCAATTTGTCATCATTTAAAAAAAAAAAAAAAAACGGTTTATTATTATTATTTCTTGACCCTCTAACAAGGTGTTTTTTTGTTTTTGTTTTTGTTGTTGTTGTTTTGTTTTTGTTTTTTTTCCAAAGCAAGATCTACTGTACAATTACATCTTCCTTAAGGAATTAGCATAACTTATTAGCCCAGCTTTTCAGTTCATGCTTTTGCTGCTTTATCGTCTTGAAGGCAGTTGAGCTATTACTCTACCTATTTCTCCTGATTGTGAACACACGGCCTTGTTAGAGGACCGAATGTGATTTATCTCTGTTTGCTCGGATTCCTTTTAAATTGCTTAATGGTTTGAAACTCCTCTCTGACAGCAGGCCATTAGAGACTGCTTGTATGGAGATAATTTGTGGTGAGGCAGGACAGTGGCCATAATGGATGTCTTGTGTCTTATGTAATTGTAACCTGAGAGGTATTGAATGCACTCTCTCATGAATACTTTGCGGTCATAAATGTGAAAACAAAGACTTGCCTGGCTGCCAGCGGTGCGCCAACCATTTTACCGTTGCGCTGATGTCTATATTTATTAAACGCACTAAATTATTATTGCACTTAATTCTTAATTATTTTATTAAATTCCCACTTATATTTCAGTTGTTGTTTTTTTTTATCTCACAAATTTTGGCAACGATTAAGTGCAATCCAGCTTGGGCTGTTTACAGCTAACGGAAAGCTGCAAATGCTTTATATTTCCTATTGAAAAAGACAATGAGATACACTGTTCTGCCAGTGGGTTTGTGGGTACTGTATGTTGTAGGGATTTTATGATTCGAGTGGGATCAGATGAACCCTCGGACCAGCTGCTGCTCTTGGTTCAAGCCTGGCATTCTCGGGATGGAGAGATTTACAGCGAGGATCTTTCCAACACATGAAACTCTGCTGACTCACATACGCAACTGTGTTGAGACAGAAGTTTAAGTTTAGCTCCGACTTCCACTCAGTTTAGTTCAGAGGATTCAAATGTTCTTTCACACAGTGGTGATTTCTGTTTCATACATTAGAACTTTGCAAGCGAGAATAAGACAGAAAAGAGAATCACGTTCCTTATTTTAGACAAATACCTGCAAATAAATGCAAACAGGCCACGGTTCCCTTATAACAAATAATGAACAGGCACAAAAGGATAGCTTGTTATAAAAATAGATATTATGAACATGTATTTCATTTTTACAAGCTTTTGCTTTTTGCTATTTTTTTTTAAAGTATTTTTCAGAGTTTGTCTTCCCTAGTGTCAACTCATGAAAACATATTTACACAATTAAAGGTTACAAACGGTTGAAACATTTCTAGTATAATATGCCGAATTAAACGGTCTCGTTTGGAGTTTTGGTGAATCTTGCACCCTGGTTAGTCATTTTCTTGCCAAGTTTCTCAGTCAATGATATAATATGATATTTGTCAATGATACAATATAAGAAATCACCAAAATGTAAAAGTTTGTAAAATCTGTGCATTTTGACTGTAAAATCAAATTAAAACCCATGGGTAAAAAAATAAAAATAAAAATAAAAATAAAAATAATCTATGTTGATCAACTAATATTCTGCTAAGGATGGCATCAGCCCTTATCCTTACAAAAAAAAAAGAAGAAAAAAAAAAAAGAATAAATAAATACATAAAAATAAATAAATAAAAAGCTGATTATTATTATTATTATTATTTTGATATACTTAAAAAAAAAAAAAAGAAATTTCGCACTGTTTGACTCTCACCAGGCAAATGAGCAAATGTGTGACACTGACCATGTTGACGTCTTTGTACGCCAGGTCCGATTTCCTAGCTTTCGTCGAAAAGCAATACATTTATTTAGTCAAAGGTACTGAGGGATGCGTCTGATCAGAATCCAAGTCGCTGATGATGATGATGAAATATGTAAATAAAGTGAAAGCGTTTTTTTGATCATTGCCATCCATCTTTAATGATTCAGAGAAACTGTGAAGATTAATCACAACCTCACTGCAGCCCAATCACTTAGAGAGGTTAATGTAGCATGCGCGGAGCGGGTCTACCTCTCTAAAGAGAGTCGTTCGCTGAAGGTACACTCCTTTCTTTCTATGCTAATGAGTAGGTTTTATTCAAATCAATCACCGCAGCGAGATTAATTAAAACACAACTGTCACTTTGAATGGTAACTTGAGGAAACCATAGTGCCACATGTAGGACATGCCTGATATGTGATCCACCAGGCCCATATGTAATATTCAGAGCTTTTTCTTGGCATGCGGCTGAGTGAGTTATGGTGCACTGTTCTCTCTGAAATGCTCTGGTGATGTGAGATGCCTGTTGAAAGCTCGTCACAGTTTTATTATAGCGTGTTTTATCTTCTAAGGGTCTCCTTTAGATTTATCCCCCGGGGTTAAAGTATCTTCATTCATTCTTCTGATGACAGATGTGATTTCAGTTTGAGCCTCTGTGCTCAGGTGAGAGAGTTGTTCATGTTTATGGAGACTCACAGGTGGGATGCATATTCATCTGGCATTCGAAGGCGATCAAAACTAGGCTAATGAGGTGACCCAGATACAGCAGATTATCCATGCATATGAATCAGACCATCATTAGCCAATTCAGTTATGTCAGGAGAATTTCATCAGCTGGATGTGCACAGTTGCTCTCACTTCTCACACTGGCCTGTTTAATTAAGGCGTAATAGTAAAATGCTTCTGAAAAGTGTGTGCGTGAGTCCATATAGACCAAAGAGGATCAATCAGTGATGCTGTTTTTAGTATTTTTTGTCCATTTCTTTTGCTTCTGCATTGCAGATTTTCGTGAAACATAAACAAGAAAGAAATTCCGAACTTCAAGAGTTGCAGTGTATGAGTTTCTGATGTCTGTGCAGGTGTTTGTAAAAGTTTCAGAGGGAAAACCAGCCAGGTGTCCAAACTACTCCAAAACTAAAGAAGAATCTGTTTATACTGCAATATACTTTCTCGTTTGTGGAAGCAGAAGCAGCTGATTTTCTTTTTATTTCAAAACGACAATAAAATACTGAGACATAGGTATATATAAGAATACAGAAAGTATAATATTTGTTTTAGGCACTTCATTACAATTGGTAACAAAAAAATCTAAAAACTACAAGTTTTGAATAATTCAAGTTATACTGTACCGTTGATTAAAATCAAGTATGATTTTATTTAAGGATGTAGCCATAATTAATTAACTGTATAAACAAGCATTATTTACACAATGGCAAGACAATAAAATAAGCTTTCACGAAGGTCTCCAAATTTGACACTGTATCCTATATATATATATATACATATATATATATATATATATATATATATATATATATATATATATATATATATATATATATATATACATACAGGAGGGGAATTATGTGCAGAAAAGAAATTATGTGCAGGATTTTACTGTGAAATTATGTCAAAGATATTGTCAATCAATCAAACGAACAAACAAACAAAATATACAAACCAAACAACTTACCAACCTCTAATTTAATATTGTAATACATTTTTTTTTATTAAAATTCTGTAATTTCAAGTCTAATCATGTGAAATTATTTTGAAAGTGTAGCCTGCAACAAAAACAAAAAGATTTACAAATGCATCCCTGAACAAAAGCAGAGGTCATATCTGAAATAGCCCTTTCCCATCTAAGCTCAACTTTTAGTAATTTAAGGACACACACAGAGGCACATAATTACAAACATACTGGAGGAGTTGGCCATAATCAGCTCATATCATTCATTTCATAAAGTCTCAGTGGATTTCGGTCATGGTGTAAATGAGCCTCAGGCAAACTGTTCTGTTCAAAGATGGGTTCAACACTGCAGGACCCTTCGGGGGAGAAGGAGGTGAACTCCTGAATATGTTTCAAAGAATCTGCAGAAAACTCGAAATCAGTCACCCCAGAGGCTGGATAGATATTAGACAGACAGACACCATGAATTTAGAGCCAACAAATCAATTAGACGAGTTCAAGAAAACACTGTTCACTTCAGAATAGTGAGTAATACAATGATATTACCTTTAGACACATATATTACATTTTAATTTTGTCACTATTTAAATAACATTTTATTCATAACATTTTATGATTTAATCATTTTACTACTGGTGAACATTTTTGTTCTTTATATAACATACATTTCTGTTCATAAGTTTGTGGTACGTTTTTTTTTTTTTTTGTAAGAAATGTGTATTTTTATTCAGCAATTATAAAAGTGACAGTAAAGACATCTGTAATGTTATATATATATATATCTGTAATGTTATATATATATATATATATATATATATATATATATATATATATATATATATATATATATATAATATAATTTATTATTATTATTATTTACTCTTTAAATTAATCAAATAGAATGTTCAAAAACGTTTCTATTAATCCTTAAAAATGTAACACTTTCCACAAAAAAGTAATAATAATAATAATAATAATAATAATCGAAGTATTAATCTGTTTATAATTGTGATAATAAAAAATGACTTCTTAGAAGCAAATCAGCATATTAAAATGATATCCTAAGGATCATGTGTCAGTAAAGACAGTTGCAACCACAGAAATAATATATAGTAATTTAAATTAAAGTAACAATTATAGTAGCATTTTAATCTATAGTAAATAGAAAACACTTATTGTAAATTGTTATAATATTTGACAATATTACTAACCCCCAAATGTTTAACAATATTTTTCATATATTTATAATTTTAGTTAAAGACAGTGAAGAACTAAGCATTTGTCAATGTTTGACCGGGATGTTTGTATTTTTTAATAGTCTACATAATTATATATAGTAGGATTGTATATAAATGTCAAATAGCTTTATCAGAGTGCTACAAAATTAAACGTAAGAGCAGAAATGTAATGGTGCAACGGTGGAACGGTGACGGTGCAATTTGTAGCTGAAGCTGCCCTCCTGATTCCCATCCTCACAACAGAAACATACACAGAGAATTTCTGCTCTGCACTATTTCAATGGAGAAAATCAGAAATATATGTTAATGTATGATAATCTCTGAAAATGGCATGCAGATGAGCATTTGAATTGACAATACAGCATAAGACTGATGCTACAGATGCATATGAAGGCAGATGCCATGGTAGAATGCCCACTTAGAAAGAACAGTGATCAGTCTTCTTTACTACCTTTAACCTCTGTTGTGTCCATGGTGTGATCTAAGTATAATTATCTGACAAAACAAGATGGCACAGAGACAGATCCTCATCTAAATGGTGAATGATACAGTAATTAAAGGCCAGAACTCTAGTGAAATGTCTGCTTTGCGCTAAGGATCATGCGCCGTGGTCTCAAGGGTAGAAATTCAACACCAAAAGCCAGCAAGATGGTCAGAACACAACCCACATGTTACCAAAAAAGATTCAGTGGGAAGTGTGTAATAAAACTACAAATCAAGAAAGTTTATTGGAAGTTTCATTGGAATTGAACAAAATAGACCCATATAAACCCAAAACCATCACGTTCCCTCTATTTGAAGATTTTATTCTTGTTTCCCTCATCAAGATTTACTTGAGAGTGCTAACAGTAGAGGGCAGTACACCATCATTTACCAGCATCATTCACACAGCATCTTCTGATCAGATATAGGTTCGCAATAGAAAGCCAAGGACTGTGTTTGGAGTGTGATACTTGTCAGCAATAAAAATGAGAGGACAAAATGTGAAATAAATTCAATTATGACCACCTTTACAAACCATCTTGAATGGTTGTAATTTAAAGGCTCAAAAAATAGTCCTCATTCTTGGATACACTGGTTTAAACAAGAACACACATCAGAGAACCAACAAAAACCAGCGCTACACGCAGAAATAATGAGATGTAGAAAATAGATGAGGCTACGCATGATCCACTTAAACCGCCATTTAACTTTGTTCACAGGACATTAATCATATGTGCATGCAATGTTACTGATTGGCTTTTTTTTTCAGTCCAATTTAAAATGTGAAAATAACTGTATAATCCAATGCCATTAGTTGCCATTCTGCTTGAGTAACACCTTCTAAATGTCAAACAAATACCTGAAGTCCTTGATAAGACACCAGACCCTTTGAGACACACACTCTCCATTATTTAAAGTCCTACAAACACGATTTGTAGTGATTATTTATAAAATGTGGACTGGGTTTAATTTCGCCCCGTTTCATCCGTGCCTCATCCAGAGCAGCAGGCTTGAGCTGCAGGAGGTTAATTTTACAGTCCAGGACACATATGTTAAAGGAAACTACCTGCCTCTGTTCATGTAATCAGACATGACTGCACAGCGAGACGCCAACAAAAAAGTCACAGGATCGCAAGCAAAGCAAATCGCTATAATGTTCCTCAGAAGTTCTTTTGTTAATGGTGGATCCTCAACCTCCCTTCAACGCTTCCTCCCCTCATGGCAGATACATACTTTCAGCAAGTATAATGTCAATTTAATCCCATACGCACATGTACACAATCAAAGTATTGACAGCTTCTACTAAATGAAAACTTTTAAGAGTTTGTTCGCCTGATGACTGGCGGCATTGTGATTTTGTTTCCAAATATATCCTCATAACAAGGCAAGTGCTAAAGTTTTTTCTTCACGGTTAAACTGTACTCTATTTATTTATTTTTATTTATTATCAACAGATAATTTTGAGGTTGTACCTGGTAAAAAATATATACGGCTCAAAGGACAATGTCAACAGGGTGAAATGCAGTAAGTTCGGGAATGTATTTGTACTACACAACTGTGATTTGGACATACAATCATGTTAAATAAAAACAGCAGTACAACATCAGTAACCTGAAGGACCACTGTTATTAGCAGTTGTGATATTTCTGCATTGCAAATAATTAACCCGTGGATGGAGAAGTATAATATAAAAACAACAGACACAACTGTTATTCGTAACTGACTAAATACATTGAAAGGGTGTGTTCCAAATAATAGCAGTGTGGTGTTTAATTAGAGAAATCATACAAAAATTAAAAAAACATTGAGGAGGAAGGGAAGCAATGTGCCATACATTGCTATAACATATATTTCGTTCTTAATTGCGATGTAAAATGGCTCGTTCCATACACTGTTCGGAAGAACAATGTAATTTGATTAAAAAGTTCATTGGAGAAGTGAAAATAATAAGTGCAGCAAATCATAGGATGCTCAGCTAAAATTATCTCAAATGCTTTAAAATGGTTAAAAAAGAAAAAGAAACGAGGAAAATGAGCACCAATTCTTGAAACGGTTTAAATAACAGTCAGAATGGCAATGATCCAGCCAATCATCATCTCCAGAATGATCTATAATTACTGTACCTGTAAGTACTGTTAGAGTCAGAAGATGTTTGATTGAAGCTAAGCTGTGAGAAAGAAACACCACTGTTAAGAAAAAGACGCGCAAAATCTGTTCAAATGGCCAAGCAACACATCAGCTGGCCCAAAGAGAAATAGTGTAATATTCTGTGGACTGATGAGAGTAAAATTGTTCTTTTTGGATCTAGTGGACATCGACAGTATGTCAGACGACCGTCAGAAACTGAAATCAAGCCTCAGTACACTGTGAAGACTATGAAGCGTGAATGTGCAAAAATCATGTTATGGGGATGCTTTTCATACGGTGTTGGGCCTATTTATCTTATACCAGTTATCATGGATCAGATTGAATCCAGAAAAATACTTGAAGAGATTATGTTGCCTGATGCAGAAGAGGAAATTCTTCTAAAATGGGTGTTTCAATAAGACAACGACCTCAAACACGAGTAAGTGAGCAACATCTCAGTTTCAGACAAAAAGGATAATGGAGTGGCCAGCTTAGTGCCCTGACCTCAACCCAACTGAAAACCAGTGGGGTGAAAAGTTTCTGAAGTGAAACCCAAAAATTCACAGGAACTGTGGGGCGCAGTTCCATTCACCCATTCACAGTTTCTAGGTGCTAAAGTTGTTTGACTTGATGCGATGCAGATGTGCGACAGTTATCAAAAACAATGGTTATCCAATTAAATATTAGTTCAGTAATTTAAACAGGTTTAAAAATATTCACTTCCATTAAGGCACTGCTATTTATTTAAAACGCAACTGTATAATTGTCATCAACAACATAAAAATATGTTCTTCATCAAATAAAGAGTGCAGTATTATTTGATTCTCAGGGTGTCTGTGTGTGTCCCGTCACAAGTCCCGCAGAACTGAATAAAATGTCAAATATGCTGCTATGCTATATAAATGTTATTACATATTTAATTAATCTCATTTAATATAAATAAAATACAAATCAACCCATTAATCCCTTGAGGTAAATATGTATCCCGAAGATTTCATAAAGATCTGGAGGTCTCTAAAGTTGTTCATAATGTACAAATTAAAGAATTTATAGTTTAGATGCTTTCAATACATTGATATTAAGCAAATCTCTGCGTACTAGAACTTTACTGTATGAAGGAGTTCCTATAGAATACAAGTTAGATCACATTGGCATTCTTGAGAATCAATCCCATGATCTTGGCATTGCTAACGCCATGCTACCAGTTGAGTTCGAGAGCCATGGCCATCCTCTAGCAGCTGTTTCCCGTCGCTTGTTTTTGACATAGTGCCATTAGCTTTTATAAAAACAGATTTACATTCATTGAGTTTAAGAATTGAAATGCTCTACATTTCTGAAAGTCACCCTTTAACAGAAGTTTTCTCTGAAGCCATCAACGAACTGTCATTGCAGTGACAGCCTCTCATTGAAATTCAGTGTTTCTTTGTCTTGTTCAATCATTTATTATTAATTCAATTATATTTCTTATTCAGTTCGTGAGTGGCTCTAATCTGGGATATTATTGAGATTCTGAATTATTGAGAGCACCATTAGAAATCGCTCACCTTGGGGAAAGAATTTGTCGTCTTTGTGAGTTTTATGTATATCCATTAAAAGTTCCTCTCATCGTTGGCGATGTGGAGGCGTTATATGAAACCCACAACAATGAAATCTTAACATGGCACCAGTTTATTTTTTTTCTGTCAACATTTGAAGTTTTTTTGGCCCCCACAGAATTAGTAACCAACACTTAAAGTCTCGATGGTGAAGGACAGAGAATTTCACCACACAAATAACACATTTTACTTCATAATACTGAATGTGACAGGAAAATAAATCTCTCCTGTAGAAGCTGCATCCCAGGTTTGACTGGCAGAGTCCTCAGACGGCCTGTTGCACCCTTGTCTAAGCGCATTTAGAGAATGATATTGGTTCTTTGAGTGCTTTCTCGCTGACAGGCGTTCACCCACATCCAAAACCACTTTTGTTCTCATTTTGGTGCCCATGGCTGCTCTAAAGCCCTGGAGAAACATATTCATTTTATAGTTTTTAACCAAAAACCACATTCACAGGAACGTACAAAATGCTACTGCTAAGTAGATATACTCTGTCTTCCTTTCTAACTTTAAAAGGGTAAAAGAAATCAAACTAGACACTATTTATGTTAAAATGTACTTTAAATTCTTGTTCTCACTGCACTATTTATCAGAGGCACATTATTTACAAATTATTTTTTAATCCTTTTATCAAAATACCTGTTCCCTTTTTAGGCTCTTTTGAACTTGTAAAATACATTACAAAATAGTCGCAAAAACTTTTTGTGCATTTCATTTTGAACTGTGGGATTTTGCACCACCACTGCCACCGAACAGAATTGTAAAAATAATATTTCCAAACATTCCAAACACACGCCATTGGTTGAGCACGCCCCAAACACACGCCATTGGTTAAGCACGCCCCAAACACACGCCATTGGTTGAGCACGCCCCAAACACACGCCATTGGTTAAGCACGCCCCAAACACACGCCATTGGTTGAGCACGCCCCAAACACACGCCATTGGTTGAGCACGCCCCAAACACACCCCATTGGTTGAACACGCCCCAAACACACGCCATTGGTTGAGCACGGCCCAAACACACGCCATTGGTTGGCACGCCCCAAACACACGCCATTGGTTGGCACCCCCCAAACACACCCCATTGGTTGAGCACGTCCCAAACACACCCCATTGGTTGAGCACGCCCCAAACACACGCCATTGGTTGAGCACGGCCCAAACACACGCCATTGGTTGGCACGCCCCAAACACAAGCCATTGGTTGAGCACGCCCCAAACACACGCCATTGGTTGAGCACGCCCCAAACATACGCCATTGGTTGAGCACGCCCCAAACACACGCCATTGGTTGAGCACGCCCCAAACATACGCCATTGGTTGAGCACGCCCCAAACACACGCCATTGGTTGAGCACGCCCCAAACACACGCCATTGGTTGGCACGCCCCAAACACACGCCATTGGTTGAGCACGCCCCAAACACACGCCATTGGTTGGCACGCCCCAAACACACGCCATTGGTTGAGCCTGTTGCTATGTCAGGCAGCTTCGGATTCTTGAACAAACAGAGCGATACTTCAGAGCCAGAGTGAATTAACCTACCAATGACTTGCTTAGAGTTTTTTTCTGCATGTTAAGCTGGGATAGAAAAAAGTATTTACGTCCATCAGTCTCTCACCTGTGCCAATGGTGATTTCACCTTCTCGGATGTATCTTTATCTTTTCTCCCGTGTATTAATACCTGCTGTTTATTCTTTAGTAATGATTCCTCGGCAGGAAAATGCTTAATGATCTGAAGACTTTAAGAAGGTTTCAAAAGCATGATGTTTTAGAGATATTAACAAATTCTTGCCACTCTTGTATGTTTTTTTTTCAGAGTAAAAGAGGTGAGATTTGGGACTAATTTTTTCCACTCTGCAGATGAAAACTCAGATTAGCTGGATGAAAATGAAAATATTTCTCATCAACATTAAAAGAAGAGGAATGATTCTGAGGTTTGATATGGGGTTATAACGAATTAGAGCCATGCCTGTCAGGATGATTGATTTCAGCATGCACAAGAGGTCATCTTTCATTTCCAACCCTCTGAGATAAAGCTGGGAATATGACATTCTCAATGGCGTTTAAATCAGGGATATATCTGTAACTTGTCTATAATGCTGAAACTAATCCCTAAAGCAACACATTTGTCTCGGATGAAGCGGTAAAGCTGGTATGAGAACAGTCCACTGCCTTATTAATGAGGTGTCTATACTGCAAAATCATATTCATGTTCCTTTCCATATCTATTTTTTTTGCAATTTTGTATTTTTATTATGATTCTTATAAGGTGACTTCCACAAATATCTAACTGAGATCATTTAGATTAACCCGTTTCATGGTGTTTATTTGGATCTGTTCCATGTTAGTTTTAAAAACAGAGCAAACACATGTACAGTAGGTTAAGGTTAAGGCACACACTAAAAGTACCGAGACCATCCCTACACCCTGTGGTTTACAGTATTTGTTAATATTGGTTCAGCTGGAGTCTGCAGGAGCGCGTAGTGTCAGAAAGCGCAGCCAAACCCCTTCCGCCCTGCAGCTAGAGCAATCCAGGGCTGCCTGTCACCACAGTGAGTTCCTCTGGGCATCAAGACATGAGCTAATGGAGAAGAGGCGAGCGAACACAGTCTCAGGGGTCCTGTACACACACAGGGTGAAATAGAGGTTATGGAGCTTCTTAAATATTTAACCGTGCATCCTCTCCAACAATGTAATTAGGCAGATAACCTGTTAGGTGCATGTGGTTCTAACACTGATGCTTTAAACCTGATCGAAAGCTCTAGATGAATGGAGCAAGAATCAAAATTAATTTTACCTGTACACTGCTTGGGCAATAGAGACTCCCAAATTATTTGTAAAAAAAAATAAAAAATACCCCTGTGGGGAAGGCATGATTAATATTTTATTTTGGTTGAGTACAAAAAGGGTTTGGTAAAAAAATGTAGATGTCGCATTGCAATCTGTGCATTCAAATATCAAAGCTGAGCAGAGTGATTGGTTTTATTCTTAATTAACATCTTGCATGCAGTAATATTCATTTTAAAAGGATTTACATTCAAATTAGATTTTGAATTGCTTTTCATATAGCATGTTGAATCCCATGTATGCCAGTTTGCTCAAAAAAACAAAAAGAAAAAGACAATAAAGGTTTTTTATTGCTTGCATTTTTAGAGCTTTGCCCTGCAGATCTCATATAGGAAACACACAGGGATTACACAGGCTTCGGTCTGATATATATGAAAAGCATTTTCAAACACTCAGATGGTGCAGCTTGTTTTTTTGGCGGCACCAGAGCTCAGGTACAACGTCACAGCATAGCATTTGTGACATACAACCCCCCATAAGTGCCATCTCCTGTCCTACTTCCACTGACAGCCAACAGAAGCAGGATGTGAGCTCTTTCTGTGCCGTGAACAGCCAGAGTTAATGTGATTTGAGCCATGTGAGTGATGTGCTGTGTTTTCTGGAGATCGGCGGTGCCAGCTAATGGCATGCTTTAGTTTCAGCTCAGAAAAAATTAAATAAAAAAATTACTAAAACATGCAATATCAAGGAAATTAAAGATTCTAAAACAGACAACTTTAGAGACATAAAAATCAAGTTTATATCATACTGAATTCATGAAATTGCTAGGTAGAGCTTAATGTATTTATAATATATAATGTTGCATCACATTGTTTAAAGCAGTTAACAAATTTACCTAATTTTACATTATTTATTAAATTTTGCTCTGTTCTGTGATTTCTAAAGACTGGTTAGAAAACCATTTTGCACACACACACACACACACACACACATGCACGCACACACACACACACATGCACGCACACACACACACACAAACAATAACTTAATGAGATTATGGTCCGACATGTAACATCTAAAGTGTTTCACATTTCAGTTTCCAAATTTCACTCTACTCAGCAGTGCTAAGAGTGCGCATGACTTCACTTTTATTAGCCCCATCTGAATTTCCTTTACAAATAACTTTGATTAAAAAATGGTAGTGGAGGAAATCCCACTATGGGATCATGTCTAAGATCTGAACATGGTCAATTTCAGTTCCCGAGAAGTCTGAGGAGATCTGTTCATCACGTGAAAAGCTGTCAATGTCGTACATATCAGTCATTGCGTTCACAAAAAAAATTTGATCTATCAAAAATCAGCTCATTACGTAAGATAAATAAATAAATAAATACAAACAGAAACCAACTGTCTGCGTGGATGACATTTTGAAATTCTGTTGTCGAAACATGCACAGACACTATCTGTCCAGAAGAACAAGAAAATCCATACTTTATGAACCTAAGATCACCCAGGTTTCTTCTGTGACTACTTTAGCCAACAGTCAACTACCAGGAACGAGCCAGCTATAACTTTAAGCTATTTAAAGCAGCACCTGACAGCAAGTCAGAAAGTTTGCCGTCCTTGGTAGACGCTTGGTTTCAAGGACTTGCTGTACATTAAACAGCAATGCCTGTGGGACTGTTTCTGTGGCGTACAACGTGTGAACTTGTCTCCACTCCACTCCTTCAGTGTTTCTAATTAACGCTGATCACTCTTATACTTGCATACAAATACAGACTTAGATCACAACTAAGATACACGCAAGCTGCTGCCATATGGTGCTGTCTGACGTCCAGAAATGAGGCCAGTGGTCCTGTCTGAGTTTTCTAACTGGCCACACATTTGCCCCGATCTACTCTGCCAACCCGTGTGTGTGTGTGAGTCACCTTTCTCGGTTCGTTTTCTTCAAGAGTAACTTGCGTTAGACATGCAAACTCTAGCTCTACCTTTCCTTTGGTTTTGAAGCTGATTGTAGACATAGATTGTTTTCAGGGGTCACTTGCACAGAACACATTCCGTCTGTGCTATTTTGTTATTGTTGAGCTTAAAATAATAATAATGTAAAAAATGCATTATGAATTCCTCTTTAGGCACGCTATGGAGTGCATGTGTCAAGAAACCAGACAATTATTTTCACTTTTCTAGAAAAACGAGATTCCGTGATGGCAAATCTAGCCTTTGTTTTCCAAATTCAAATTCTTTGGTGAATGGGCTTTTACCAACAACCGTATGGAAACCCTGCCATCCGCTGAGTGATTCATCCACGTACCCTCCAAGCCATCTGTTCTGTGACATGCATGGCTAATTCACAATTCAACAGGAAAGTGGACCATTGAGGTGGACTAATTTAATCAATGACAAATTAATACATTTGTGTAGCGCCAGAGAAGGACAAGGCTGTATAAACTTGCACCGTGCTGATGATCAGTGTTTTGTGCTTTGGTCCGCGGATGTGAATTATTAATTGCTCTCTCAAGCAGGAATGTTTGCTAAACAGCGAGGTCTTCTCTAGTTCAGTTCTTCTGCTCCACTGCTGCAGACCCCTCGGGACGGGACAACCGAACTTTTCTGAGAGCCTGTTTATGAACCGTGGACCGGCTATTTCAGATGCTTCTAGCTGAGCTTCAGTTTAGACAGGAATTCATTGTACAGTATGTGAGATCGCCCATCTGAAATACTGAACAATGAATTCCTCTGGAAATTGAAGCTCAGCTACAGTAGACTGACACAGGGATGCACTGAGACATACTCGATGCATTCTCAATTTTTATATTTAACCACATAGGAACAGTTTTATAAATATTTTCTGGCCAAGTATATATTTTAAATATATGCCTAAAATATGTTGTAAACAGTGTAGTTCAAAAATGTATTTCAGGGCATTAAAATACATTTCTAATCTTACAGTCAGCAACCTACATTTAGGCTAAATGTGAATGTGATTGGAATAACCTTGGAACCAAACCTAGATATCTAAAGATTTAGTAATGCATATATATATATATATATATATATATATATATATATATATATATATATATATATATATATATATATATATATATATATATTTATTTATATAAAATGAACAATACATTTATTACAGTATTTATTAATCTTTGTTAATGTTTGTTAGTTATATTATTATTGTTATTATTATTTTGCCTTTTAAAGTATGTGCCTTGCTATTTTTTTTTCAAATATGTTACATGTGAACATGTGTTATAGACAACAAATAGAAAAGCAAGTTGAAAAAGCAAGATTTTCTTTGAATGTGATGCAAATGTATTTTATTGGATTGAAATATATGAAGGCAATAGTTTAATATATGTACATTTGATATATAAATATACAAAAAGTTCAAATATATATTGGTATAATATATATTTACATAAATATATTTTAAAACATATTTTAGCAAATATATTTTTGGCAATTTTTTGGGTAGATTTTGAAATATATTTAATAATTTACACATCAATTAAAAATTATGTCATGAAAACTGATACAATTTGAAACAGTTTTCTTTAATAATTATTCAATATTATATATATATATTATTATTATTATTATACACACACACACACACACACTTTTTTGAATGAACACGCTTAAAACGAATTTGGAAATTTAACTCAATTGGAAATTTAGTAGCCAGGACAAGACTCCATGTAACCGAAAACGTATATTTATTTATTTATTTATTTATTTATTGATAATGATGACTCGTTGGTTTGTGTGTGCGTGCACATAGCAACCGAAATGCTAGGTTAGCCTTCAGTCACATCGTCTTACAAAGCCACGGTCCTCATTGTTCAACTGAATCCAGGTCATGTATGAAAATGTACAAAATTCTGTCTTGAATTCTGCCTCCCCCCAACATGCTTTAATCATGACGTGCAGCGGGAGAGACGTCACTGTGCTTCTCTCCGCTGGAGTCATGTGACACTAACTTTGATCTGCCGGAGAAACGGGTGAAAGCTTCAGGAGAAAAATTACCAATGAGAGCGAGAGAGGGAAAAGAAAACATTGCCCCAGCCAATTATCAAGAGTTATGTTTTATTCAGAACCTGAGCTGGGCACCGTGAATCTCCTGTACATTTATGGCTGAAAAAATGAAATGCCTCTTTCATACCATTGAGTTATTTTTCATTTATATGGCACACTTGTCTTTTACTGATTTCTGGGAGGAGGTGAAGAACGGACACGATAATGGAGCTTCTGTTTTAGGCGCAGCCCGCACAGAAATCAGCAAAATAAATTTCAGATTGACAATGCTAATGTTTTGGTTTCATGACACCCATTTCGATGAAATCAAAGTCATACAATTACAGCTATTTGTCATCAGATAAGTGTTAATAATTTTACAAAATTGGACAATATATATATATATATATATATATATATATATATATATATATATATATATATATATATATATATATATATATATATATACATTTTTTATACATTGAAATAAGATAAAGAGATAGAGAGAGAGAGAGAGAGAGAGAGAGAGAGAGAGAGAGAGAGAGCATGAATTAAAAAGATGGGGTGTTTTTGTAAAAGCAACACAGAGCCGAGATCACATCTCTGGCATAAAGGTGGTGCTACAACACTGCTCTTACATGTGTGTATTCATGTGTGTGTAACCCCACACACTCCCTCACACAGTTACACACTCTCAAACACAACACAAGTCAACACCCAAACGCTCTCTTTTATAGTGCAAACAATGTTTTAATTCGGGATATATTTTAATAATTATTGCCAGTCTAAATAAGTCAAATTCATTAAATGGAAGGTTGCATTAAAGTTGACTCAAGCAGTCCCTTAATTCCTTATTATTATTTTTTTTAAATATAGACTTTATTCTACCCTTTATTTATAATAAAATAATAAAATTAGTTAAACAATAATATATATATATATATATATATATATATATATATATATATATATATATATATATATATATATATATATAATAAGATAATTAGAAGGCAGAAATGGCCATAGTCGAAGAAACTATTAGTTCAGCTTCAAAGATCAGTTTACTCAACAATAACATTTAGATATTTGTGCTTATAACTTTTCTTTGTTCTTCGAACAAAACTTCAGCATTGATTCTTTGAGTTTGAATAGATTGCAGATATAAAGCAGTCTGTGGGTAAACAAAATTTCACCTGAAAGAATGGAGCAGAAATTCCTGTGTGATGAAAGCGGCAGAATGATGAATGTGCACTTCATGTACTGAGAAGATTGAGTGATTCTGTCAGCACACCATATGCTTACAATTTATTCCTCCAAACAGAGCGGCCAGTTGACACGGGCTCTCACAGCAGCCCTGCCCTCGGACTCACAGCGACACTGAACCAGTGAACCACACAAGAGAACCGCCATTAAACTACATATGTGTATGATACAAAATCATTCTTGTTATTACATTAACAACTTGCATTACAAAGTATGCATTCCAAAAAAAAAAAAAAAAAATACAAAAAAAGTTGGAAACCCAACAAACTTGAAAAGAAATCTGATTAATTTCAGTGTATTAACATGAAAGATTAATTATTCATTAATTATGAATTAAGATATAATTAAACATTTCACACAGTAATTAATGAAATCATTATGAAAATAATAGCTGCTGTAGTACATTTTTATTTATTGTTGCTAATATTCTTAAACATTCTGAAACAAAAACTCACAATTTAAATAAGTTGAAAACTTAAAAAAAATGTAAAAAAAAAAAATAATAATAATAATAATAATAATAAATATTGCCTGATAAAAACTACAAAACTTTTTCATGATAATGATATTAACAGATAACACTCCTTGGTAATCTCATCAGACAAATAATGTCTAATGTTTTGAAATATTTTACTAGGTAAGCCAAACAGCTTGGTGCGATTTTATATATATATATATATATATATATATATATATATATATATATATATATATATATATATATATATAAAGACAGCTCATAAATGTACAAATATTTATAAAATTTGACATACTATATATACATTTTTTTTTTTACAGATTTTGAGATATGCTCCACTTAAAATCTCCCTCAATACTACAAAGGAGGAACATTCTTCTTCCTCAAAGACAAAACACCACATTGCCAGTTAATCTGCTCAGTGTGGGCTGATATTGGCGTATGTTTTGTTCTGTTTCTGCGAAATGCTGTAAAGTGTTTGAGAAACAGCTGCATGGTCACCCTGATGTATCTGTTAGCATGTCCAATCGAGCTGAAAGCTTTAATTCCCCATGTCTCGAGGTCCATCCGTTTACGCTATCCCTGCTGTCTGTGCCAGTAAATACAGTTTTAGAGACAGACGGGTCTTTTGCTCTCAGGAGCTGTGTAAATCATCAGTTTCAAAAGCCTTTTAGGATGGTTTGTCAGTTTTCTCTGGCTATTGACCTCTTCGTGGGTCATGTGATTTTTCTTTGTAAAGTCTCTTTTGATTTCTTTCTGGGCTTTCTTCTTAGCTAAAGTTCTGTTTTATTATATGTGCCCCAAACTATGAAATAGTACATCCAAAATAAATATTTGGATACACTATTTACCATGTGCATAAATCGAATAAACCATATTAAGAACTCAAGAGCTGGTTTACAAAACTGGTCCTAATGATTTGTTTTCTTTTTTGAATTAACAACACATTTCTCTTTTCCTTAAACAAAATTATTGTTTGACTGATTTACATTGACACTTACATGAGTGCCTTTTAAAATGCCTGCATGATACTTTTATGAACTGTAGTACATTTTCGTTAAATTGCAGTTGAAATGAAGTTAAGTGTTAGCAAACATGTTCACAGTTAAGTATATTCTTTGACAGTGTATTGTTACTGTAACAATTACCTAAAAGTATACTTTTAAGAGAAAAAGAAGACAAAATAGTGCTTATGAATGCTTGTAGTGACACACATTTGTATACGGCTACTGAAAAAATGAAGAGACCACTTGAAAAATGGCCAGTTTCTCTGGATTAGTTAGGTATGAGTTTGAATAAAATGTTGATATTTGTTTTAGTCTATGAAAGACTGAATACATTTCTTCCAAAATGAGAGCCTTGTTGTTGTCATTTTGTAGAAAATGACAATCTTATTTTTACCACCTTGATAATTATACTGTATCCAAAAAATACAAAAATAAAATAACATGAATAAATAATAAAAATCTCTAAATGACAACATTATTTAGAATAAAAAGACATTTAGATTTTTTGTTTTTTTTTGGCATAAAATGAATGATACTTGGTCAAAATAACAAATGCTTTCATTCGGTGTAAACATCAGGGTTATTCTACCAAATATTGATTTCTTAACTGCTCTGAAGTTAAAACATTTGTTTTGTGTTGTCTTCAAAATAAATATAAGCGAGTGATCTTTTCAGATATGTTTATATTCATTATCAGACAACACGATACCAATATTTTATCTTCAGAAGAGTTAAGAAATCAACATTTAGCATCTTATTTTGACCACTTTGATAATTGTATGCAAAATAAATAAATAAATAAATAAACTCTAAATGACAAAATTACTTAAGATTTAAAGGCATTTAGATTTTTTTTATTATTATTTGATTTTATTTATTTTCTTTATTCTTTTTGCAGAAAATTAATGTCATTTGTTCAAAATAACAAGTGCTTTCATTTGCTGTGGTAAAAAAATAAAAAAAAATAACCCAAAATATATCATTCCAAAATAAATATAAAACATTTAAAAACATGACATCTTTTTGAATATGACCATTTTGAATAAAATTTATAATAAAAAAATAATAATAATGATAATACTTTTTTATTAAATATTTGGAAAAAATGTCAACAGTAGATTACAGAATTCAACAAAACAATGTTTTATGTAAACATATAATTACTGTTGCATACCTTTTGATATCTCCAGTTGGTTAAAGGGTTTGGAATAAGGGTATGATAACAAATGTAATTTTTTTGCTGAAATATTACTTTAATGTGTGTAGGTTCTGGTTCATCTAAGCAAAGATCCAGACCCAAACATCTGCAAGATTATTGTGGTATCAATGTTATATCAATGGGCAAAAGCAACCATTTACCAGAATTATCTTCAGAATTCATCATCCTTGCATTGTGAAACACTAGATTACTGAAGCATACACTGACTGCAGTTCTTGTCTAAAATCCACACAAGCTTTTTTTATTTTATTTTGGACTCCTGAACACAAGACTGGTGAAAGATTTTACAGCTTTTAAGGATGAGTAGGAACAGATTAAGTGATGTTCCCTACCATTTGCTTCTTTTCCATGCTGCTAACTCTCCCGTCCCTGCAGGCTACTATGACCAGCAAAGATGAAACCTCTTTACGGGCCAAACGCTATTGGTTTTTATTATCCAAGATATGATTGTAGTTTAAAAGACTCCTTTAAAAATCCACGATCCCTCCCTAGCTAGGGTGATGGACATATTAACTAAGATCTCCGCTTGGTTCAAACTAACTTACTCTGTTGTATAGAATGGTCAAATTAAAATCAGTGATATGATATTAAATATTATTTAATAAAATAAAAAAAGCTATGTTCCCTACCTCAGAATTGTTGTTGATGAACCGTTTCTGTTTTAAAACAAAACTTAATGCCTTTCAAGAACAAAAATATAATTCATATATTTGAATCCTATAGTCAAATGTGAAATTTGAGTGTAATATCGCTAAGCAATAAAAGCCATAGGTAATCATTAATGATAATTGCGCTGCTCTTTAAATTAATCAGGCATCAACGTTTTATATGTGTAGAAGCCATGATTACATGACTACATTACACCTACAGTATTTACAGGAAGATTAAACTGTGCAACTATCAAAAAAAAAAAAAATAAATAAATAAAAATACCATGTATTTCTAACCAAACCCACTGGTTTTGTCATATTTTGACCAAAACATATAATGAGTATCATGTATTATGTATGATTGGCCTGTGTTAATCTCATTGCAACATTGTAGTTTACATATTTGGAAACCAGTACTCCCAAACCTATATATATATATATATATATATATATATATATATATATATATATATATATTAGTTTTGTTTTATATGGTTGCTCAATACTGACTGCAATTGCATTATAAGACTGCATGAATGAGTTTGAATAGAAACATGGTTTGAATGTGCCATTTTACACATATGAGAAATGCAGAAGTTTTTGTTTTCATTTTCCTTCCACTCTCTTTGTGCTCAATTCATTTCTGATTCAGAACCATCTCTCGCCTGGGGAACAGGCGTTGAGCTACCGGGGAATTTCTATTTGTGTTAGCACGTAGTGGCTTTTGTCACTTGATTGATCATTTGGCTTTATATTTAGTATCGCTTCATTTGACTGAATATTAGGTTGCATATGTGAAAATCATCTTAATTGTATTTCTGCACTTATTAGGTGCTTAGTGTCTTAAAAAAAAGGAAAATAATAAAGGTATGTTTGGCTTGTTTTGATAAAATTGCATTAATGAACGAAAATGACTTGTTCTTTTATTAGTGAGAGGTACAAAAATTGTTTTATTCTTCTTCGTGTTCCAAATCAATCCCTATAAGCTCTTAGCAGGGGAGGTCCTGAAGGTTTTGAATGTGTCTGGAGCATTTAAGTGTGATTTCTTTCACACATCTTTCGCACCTTTTTGCTTTTTCAGTTTCATTATTCAGCTGTTGATCTATGTCAGAGTCAACTAAGCCAAAACCTGTCAAAACTGTCTTGCAAGTTAACATTTGGCTATTGAAAGGCTACTGGAGTATTTGTCAGTCCAAATGGTACACTGAAAAGCCTTACAAAAGAACTGAATCCTTACACTCTCAAGAATGTGTTTTGAGTTCTGTAAAAAACTAATTTTGACCTGGTTTCCTTTTGTTGTAGTCTTTTTTTTCTTCTTTTTTTATACGCACACACACACACGAGTGCACACACACAACCACACACACACACACTGAGACATGTCTTTTTTCATATTTACACTTTTCATACCCTGGCACCTGCTCATCTTCTGCATTGTGGTGTTTACAAAGCCGTTTATCACAGTCTTTTAGCAAGAACTTCTGATCACCATGCGGCAGTTAGCACCTTGTTGTTCTCAGATGTGCTATAGGCAGAGAGCAAAGAGTTAATGCCACTGGCTTTAATCCAAAATCCCCTTTAACTGGCCTGTTAATGCTTTCAGTGAAACCTGAGAGGTGAACAAAAATGAATTTTAGTCAGCTGGTGTGTCTTGGCAGATCAGGGATCTTTATGTAAAGAGAGAGCTTCCGAGGCAAGTTGGGCCATGCTTTATATCTCGCTTTATTTTAAACTTAAGTGACCGAAACCTTAGATGTGGGTCTGTGGTAGAAGCATTATTAGTCATAGCTGACATCATCCCAGACCACCTCGAGCTCACGAAAAAGACCCACGGTGGCCGTCTGACCATTTTCTTATGATCAAAAGCGATGACATCAAGATATCACTGAAATACTTCAGTTATCACGGTCCGTTCCTTTTAAAGACCACAGATTTCGTTTAAGCATCCTTTACCTCACAAAGCAGGAATTTATTTCCAAATCCATTTTTAGTTTAGAAAAAAAGATAGATAGAGAGAGAGAGAAAGAGAGTGAGTGAGAAAAACTAATTAAACCACCATAAATTAATGGCGGAGTAAATTGTCATAATTTCTCTTAATCATAGAAGTCCACCATGCGTTTGGTGCATTATCAAATAAAATAAAAAAATGCCCATAAAAGAAAAAAAATATAAATACATCACAAGTCTCCACAGAGTGTGTTAATTTACTCTCACCCCAATGGCTGACCCACTGAATAGACAGTTAAATTACCTTCACTGCCCGCTGCCCCACTCCATTTGATCCAAATAATTGGACATTTGAATAAACCAGAGTGACTTCGCTAATTCGTCGGCTGGTTCATCTTCATTGTCTATACTTTATATTCTACCTGAGTGGCTTTAACATCTTTTTCATATGGTGCATAATTTAGTCTTTCCAGCACAGTGAGTATTCCTTTCAAATTATATAAATGTTTTCAAAATAGCCCAATTTAATTTGAAATGACTCCAGATATTTTACATTTTTCTCTTGTATACAAAAAGCCAAAGGCAAAGCTCGATATACACTATAGTTTTGTTAGTAAAATCTCCTTTGATTTATCAGGAGCCTAGAGCACAGTTAGAGAAAGGAAACAGGCCAGTGAAACAGAGGAAAGATTCCTCCATTACGTGTTTTTTTTCCCTCCCAACAGTTTTAGCCAATGTGTGCTGTGCAGAGCTGCTTGCAGCCCACATAGACCCCAGTAAAATGAGACTGGTCAGGTCTTAATGTAACCAACAAAAGCCGGATCAAAATCCATACAAACTCAATTAGGAATCAATTTGAGTTTGTGTCAGACAGTCTGGTGCCAACAGAGAGGCTTTTCTATTAGCTTATGCACTAGAAAAAACTCCTTTCATTTAAATATTTCACATGGGTTGCCTGAGAGTATCTGATGCAAGCCACTTTTACCCTTCTTCCTCTGCCTGCCTCACGAGCCAACTCATATACAGGGTATTTATAGAACAGGATGAATACAATAATCAATTCCTTTTTTTATGTTTAAGAGAGCCGTTTTGTTATGTTGCTACTATCTTTTAAGAGATGCCACCTTGTCGACATGTACCCATTGTGCCGAGATAAGACAATTTGAGACCCGTTGGAAGAACATCTAGTATTTTTCCACGAGGCAGCCATTATGGGTTTCACAAAGACTAGACTCGACTTGGACGTCCCTAGAATGAGCTGTAATCTGATTGGTTGCTGCCCTATGTGAAAGCAGTAAATTCTTCCTTCTGATTGGCTCCTCTGTGCACTATGATTCAACATGCTGCTCAGGTTGAGTATACTGACACAGTAATGACAAGAGTGTTATTCCAGTTGTTACCACATCTTTATGACTATGACAAATTGAGAGCAATCAGTAACAACAGCAATAACACTGATGTGGACTAAACTTTTTTTTTTTTTTCTTTTTTAGATTAATGGGGCAAAAGAGCTGCGAGGAAAGCAAATAGAAATGTTAATTATGTTGTCTGACTGGTCTGTAGGGTTGATTTAGCAAATCTGGTTAAGGGGACATTTCGGGTTATTTACAAGCAGGTCTGGGAATCTATTAAGTGGTGGATCTGTTGGAGAGTCAGCAGAAGTGAATTTGGCCGGACAATGTCGTGTATGCCTAGCATAACATCCGTTCGATGTCTTCTTTTAAACCCCAGCTTTTTATTTCTCCTTAAAGAAGTAGTTCACCCAAAAGAGGGGATTGTTTGATTATTTACTCAGCCTTATGTGATTTCAAATATATATGTTTGTTTCTTTCTGTGGAATACATGCACACAATTGTTTTATTATAATTATTATTTTTTTTTGCACAGATGTTTTCCACATTAATAAAAATAAAATAAAGAAAGAAATAAAGACATAAATATAAGCCCTATGATTTTTTTATTTATTATTATTTTCTCATATGCACTCTCAAATCCAATATGACACCTATGTCACATGTTGGACATCAGTAACATCAAACCTAATTGGTAACCAAACGTCATGATGTCAAATATGAAGGTTATTTGATCTTAGAGTTAAAGCAGAGGTGAATATTTTCATAGAATCATATCATATGGCTTCAGAGCACTTGTAATAGTGTGTGTGTGTGTGTGTCTGTGTGAGAGTGTGAAAAATAGCACCATACAGTTTTGAACAACAAGGAACAACATATGTTGCAAGGTAAAGTAATCCTTTAATGTCTTAGACATTTGCACTCTTCCAATGTTTCTCACCTGTTAAGTTTTATCTTTAATTATCTTATTTATGAAGTAATGTATAGGATTTTTTTAAAGAAAGAAAGAAATAATCTTGTTCTTAGAGGTAGCATCTGATATTGTACTGTACAGTACCACCCATGAAAAAGAGGGAGGGAAAAATCGATGGACACAAATCTAAAGTATGTTGTTCTGTTACTCTCTACAAGGCATTAATGATTACTTGGCCCTGCAGGTATTCTTTAAATGATCAGGTTGGTTACTGTAAAATAGGACCTGACATCATTTTCCAGTGCAGGTTTGTATTTACAGTTTGGCACTGCAGGTTATATTTTTAGTTTTCCGAGGACTTCCACAAGCATCTTCTTCAGTCAACATCTGCACAACCTTCCTGCTCGCATTCTGACAGTGATTGTTAAAGACGTCCATTTCTCATTTCTGTGTATCACAAGGTCGGTCTGTCACAGATCAGGTGCTTTATCATATGCTGACAGCCGCTTGTTACACCCATTGAGTTATTTCAGTTTGGGAGGAAGTGTGGGACACTCGTGTGCTTTACTGCATAGTTTCATTACTGGGTTTAGCCAGTTTGGTGAGGAAGGACTAAAGCTCAGAACATCTTGACAGCTGTGGAAATTAAATCACAAATCTATCATCTATCGATCAGATCTGTATATATTGTAGCTGCAATAAACCTGCAGTATATTAAAGGTACTACATTGCTTAGGCTAGGAATGGTTAGTTCCACTGAGCTGGAGACACAGTAGCATTAGCATTATCGTTTCAATAAAAAGTGTTTCCCCAGAAAAAAAATAATAAAAATGAAAAATTGCTCAGACTTTGCTCTTGACTGAAATCAGATTCTCATATATCTCTAATTTTAGTATCAAAAGCATTTCAGATATTTCTCCTAAAATTTTAGTTCCTAAGCGATGTAGGACGTAGCGACCAGGAAGCTATAAAAGCGGGTGCCAGGCAGCTGGCATCAGCTTCGCATCTTTCAGCAAGAGCACTGTGTGTGCATGTCATTTTGTCTTGTCAGTCTAATTTATTGTTGTTTGTCACTATTAGCTCCTCCATCAAGCAATAGTCAAAGAACAAGGCAAAGACGAGACATCTGAAGGGCGAATCCAGACAGTCTGTGCATGGCCTGCCTGGTATCGAAGCACGCTGAGTTGGCTCTTAAGGGGTACTGTTCGCATTGTCAACAATTGCCAATGCGTACGCTTGCGTTCCCCGCAGTGCTGGTCCTGCTTCTGCCGAGGCAGAACAGCAGCTGCACTTGTGGGGTTCGCAGGTGGATCTGCTGGAGGGAATGGAGACTGGCGAGTCCCTATCTCCTTCCTCATCTGTCAGATCCGGCGCCCAATCCCTGGGTTCAGAAGCACACTCTGCGGTTTCTACCCCCTGGGGAGAGGGATCGACACTTTACCTCTCTTCCTCCGAGGAGGCTGATGTGGAGAGTGTATGAGGAGCTTTTGGAGGTGGTTACTCATGCGGTTGGGCAGTCTATGGCAGCCAGCTCCTCCCTGAGGCACAGAAGCAGAGCGTCGCCTCTCGTGCTCCTCCATGTTGGGACCGAGAGCCTCAGCAGGGCCAGGGACTTCCAAGCCCAAACCAGATCTCAGGGCAGTCATTGAAGCCAGGAAGTCCTCGGCCAAGAAATCCTGATGTGAGGGGCTCAGGACTTCAAAGGGCGGCCCCTACTCAAGAGACTGATTCCCTTAGTAGATTATTTAGCAGTGTGGAAACTACTGCCAAATTTATCTCAATGGGTCCTGCACACAGTAGAAAAAGGTTATCACATTCAGTTCAGCTATCACATTCAGATTCAACAGGTTATCCCAACGTTAGTCGGTTATCTCAAATCAGATCCAAGGACTGGTTTGTCATGATAGATCTCAAAGACGCATACTTCCATGTCCCCATCCTTCAATAACACAGGACGTTTCTGAGGTTCGCTTTCAGGGTCGAAGCATACTTCCATCGAGTACTTCCATTCGGCCTTGCACTCTCACGCCGCATATTTACGAAGTGTGTGGATGCGGCTCTGGTTCCTCTGCGACTGCTGGGCATCTGCATAAAATTATATAATAAACAAATAATATTGACCATTGGTTGATTTTAGCTCAATCAGAGCAGATGGCAGTTCAACATTGGGATGTCGTTCTTGCCCATATGGGGGAGCTGGGATTGAGACTGAACGCCAAGAAAAGTGTACTTTCTCCTTTTCAGAGGACCACCTATCTAGGGGTAGTGTGGTATTCGACCATGATGCAGACACGTCTGTCTTCTGTTCATATCGAGTCGATCCTCACCTAAGTCAAGTCCCAGGAGTTCTGACGAGAGTATGCCAAGATGGGGTCCTTCTTCTATTAGTAGCCCTGTTCTTGCTGGGCTGAGTATGGTTCTCAGATCTAATCTCGCTCCTCGACTGCTCTCCATGGGAGATTTTGATCAGGACAGATCTACTCTCACAGGCGCAGGGCACGGTAGTTCACCCTCGCCCCGAGTTATGGAAACTGTGGGTGTGGCCCCTGAGGGGGATCCTCCAATCCAGAGCTCCCTCAATGAGGAAACTGTATGCCCTGAGGTGGAAACCCTTCACCTCATGGTGCAGAGACCACCCGCTTGACCATGTTAACTGCCCTGTCGGTACAGTTCTGGATTTTCTACAAGCCAGGTTCTCTGCAGGGTTAACCCACTCCACCTTAAAAGTTTACGTGGCGGCCATTGCGGCCTACCATGTCTCCTTCGGTGGTCAGTCATCCACAGTGCTGCCCTGTGGAGAAAGTCAGACCAATTGCTTGTACCCTTAGTCATTGGATTGTCGAGACTGTCAACCTGACCTATGAGTTCTCTGGTCTCCCCTCACTGATGGGAGTCAAGGCACATGTTTTTATAGCTTCCTGGTCACTATGTCTCGTTCCCTCAAGGGACCATTGTTTATACTTGAGCCTTCACATTTGTCTCATTTCAGAAGTGATTTCAAAGTGTGCACCAAGTCAAATGTATCAATAATAGCTAAAATATTTGGACCATATAACATGTATTATTGATAGAATTAGTCTAGGACTTAGTCACATAACATTTTATGTGCCTTTCATCAAAGAAAGCTCCATGATCATTGTTCCTGTAGTAAGAACTATGTAAGTCCGTTTTGATAAAGGCATCGGGTTAATTATTATTTCCCAAAATATTGCAATCTCTTCTCAATCTTTAAATGAGGTAATTATGATATATCCAGAATCTTTAGTTTCGGAGAAAGGTCTGAGCACGGTATTTGAAGTGGGTGAGATGTATTTATTTATTTTTTTTACTTTAGAGGAGACAGATGTGAGACCACCGGTGTCTTTAGCTTAGGAGACAGATCTAAGCACAGTGTGTGATGTTTTTAAGATCTCTTCTAAAGCTTAAAGAAGAGAAAGATGTGAGAGATCCAGAGTCTGTAGCTAAGGAGAAAAACCTGTGCACAGTATGTGATGATGATGAGATCTCTTCTAAAGCTTTAAAAGAGATCATTGTGAGATATTTTTTTTTGTCCCAGGAGACAAGTGAGAGAAGTGGGAGACTCAAGCAAAAGTCTCCATTTATGTTGAAGTACACTAATTTCTGTGTAGGAGAAATATTTGAGAGATCTCACTTTTGCTTTTCTTTCCTCTTGGTCCATATGGCACTCTGTTATATGGGTAGCGGAAACCAATGAGAACCTCATGGTGGCTCCTATTCTAGTATTGGGTCTAGCTTTTGTATTGTACCCCTCTTTTGAACAAATGAATAATAGGTTCTGTTGGCTTTTTGGGATTTAGACAGGAGGTGTGGGATATAAGCTCTCAACGGAGAGATCAGAAAACATATGGAGAGATTAGAATATGGAAAGAACAGAGGCAGTATGGAGGCATCATAGTGATTAATGAGAAATACTGATTTTCTGTATTGATACAGACAGTGAAAGTGGAACCTCATGATTCTGTTGGCTTTTTGGGTTTTACTCAGGAGGTGTCAAATATAAGTTCTCAAAGGAGAGATCAGAAAAAGAAAGGAGATATCAAAATATGGAAAGGTCAGAGGCAGTATGGAGGCATCATAGTGAGTACTGAGTGAGTTGGTTTTTCAGAATCGATACAGACAGTGAATGCGGTAAACCATGGTCCTGTTGGATTTTGGGGTTTACACAGGAGGTGTCAGGTATACATTCTTAATGGAGAGACTGGAACAAGTATGGAGAGATCAGAGACAGTATGGAGATATAGTAGCAAGTATTGTGAGAGTAGAGTTATTACAGCGAGATCAGTGCAAGAAAAAACAGCTGCAGTATGGAGAGATCAGAACAGAGACGGCTTCGAAAATATATAGAGATCAGCATGCATATGGGGAGATTAGTGTAAGTAATTATACAGAACTTGCATGCAGTGAACGGTCTTCGGATACAAAGATCAGTGTGGGTGTGGAACAATCAATTCACACTGCTGGCAATCAGTTTCTTGGTTCGTGAATTGTAGCTGCATATTGATCATGTGTTCAGCATGCTGAGAGTGTTGTATTTCAGTATTTGACTGCTTTCAATAGACCATGTGGTATTGTTTAATGCTCTGTGATATTCCAAAAACAGAAAATATTCCACAAGAGAGTAAAGGAATCATTGAAAGGTCCTTGAAGCATACACTCGATTTCACCCTATTTGAAAAATATTTTTAATGAACAAGTCTCAAAATCAGGGCAATAATCCCTTAGTTCTTGCCTAAACATTCAGGGACTCGTGACCTCAAGCAAAGAGCGCACAACTATGAGTCAGACCAAGTAATGGTGGTTGCCGGGAGGAATAAGAGCGAAGGATGAAATGTTTCCGAGTTGAGTGATGGTGAGGAAATGCAGTTGGGCTCCAGGGACCTGCTGCAAGGCTTCATGATGATTCGGGCTCCCAGTCACCTGAGCTCGGCTTCTGTCTGATACCAGAGAACTTTGCTGACAAGCAGTCACTCAAAGGTGCAACCAAGCCTTTCAACAGCTGCCCGACGGCGAACCATAGAGAGAATATCCACTCTAAAAGGCCCAGGCATGGCTTTGTCAATAGAGCAATTATTGTAACTGGATACACATATGAGTTTAATGCTGGGCTTATTACTAATTGGGGCTGAAATTACTGGGGGGAGGGAGGCTTTCATAGGATTTCTGAAAAATTAGTTAAATAATTTGTGGGCTTTTTGCTTCCTGGCATGTATAGGGAGCCATAACTGACAGAAGGAAAATCCACTGAAATATGTACAATGTCAAAGGAATGACATTTCTTTGCTCTCAGCTTCATATTCAGCTTTGCAGTTTCACATATCTGCAATATGACATTCTTTGGAAATACTATAGCTCTGGTGCTCTTCGTCAAAAACACAGGCAAATCTGTGAGAGCTAATTTATTCGGAGGACCGTCAGGCAAGGGAGGAAAGACAATCTACTCATTCACATTCACATTATGAACACTGGTGGCATTTCGGAATTCTATGCAATTCGTGAAGTTTCACCAGCGCAATAGGTTTTCCTTTAGACGTCCGTTCAGATGAAACATAGGGACTGGAGAGTGATGTGATTGGTTAAGTCATCTGCCGCACACGTTTGTTGACTTTGTTACCAATTGTAAGCTATGTTTTGAGTTAAGTAACTGCTGACTGTGTGAGGCATCGTGATTAGTTTCCACAGCTGTATGGGTTTTCTTCACCAAATCAGCAGGAATAGACACGAAAGAACAAACAAAGGTATGCTTATCAAAGCAGGCTTGGATTTGCAATCAAAGAACTCCATTCTATGGAACTATGCCAATCCCAAACTAATTCCAAAAGATCTTAAGTGAACTAGAAAATAACATATTACTAAATTGAATCCCAATGAAGCAAAAACTGTTGCATACAGTATATGAACATAGAAAGCAACAATAGATTTCTGAACAAAAGGGCATGCAGTTCATTATAGTACGAGCAGGTTTTCATTGACTGAAAAAAAATATATATATATGCTGGGAAAAACAAAAATTAATGCTTACTATTTACTGGTACCGTGTAATGGGCTGACAAAGTTTGACTAGGAATCGGGCTCAGATTTCATCGAAGGATTATTTCTGTTCTAAAGCAGAGTCCGCCACCTCACGCTGCTGTTTGGGATTTTGTTGACAGGAACGTCTCTTCCTCTTTCAGGCCATTGTATCGCTGAAGACACTCTGCGGTGGTGAATTAACATTAAAATCAACCCCAGCGAGGCTAGACTCCACAGTGCACTCGGCTCACCCAATAATCCAATATATTCCAATGGAGTTGCTCGGCAGCTGTGAAGTCCAAGCAGCGGGGATGTCTTTCATGGGAGAAATGAAGGGCTGTGTGATTTGGAGCTCTGAGGCATACAGAGGTCATTCTCTTTTGCTGAAGTTATATCCTCTAGCTGTGTGTACAACTGTCCTCTGGTAGGTGGCAAGTCTTCAAATCATTCAAAGGCCGGGGAGCTTTCTTACTCCAAATGTTTATTTTCTTTTCTTCTTTTTTTAGTGAACAGTTTAAATAAAACTCTCTTCTTGTTTGTCAGACAGCTGAAGGACGACAGTTGATATTTTCGCTGATGTGCCATGGCATAGAAAACTAAATTTTATGTAACCAGTTTTAGTGTATAGACAATCAAGGCAAAACTGTATTTAATTTCCATAAAATGTATATTTAGATTATGTTTGTTAAAGCAAGCTCTTTTGCTATTGCTTGTACTTAGGCTGAAGGACTAATTTGAACTGAACATCCATAATGTAATGGGGATTCTGTTTACATTCATTCACAAATTTTGACCAGGCTGTGTCAAAAACCCATTCTCTTCATTAAGGTTCAGAGAGCTCGCTTAAAATCTTAAAACATGCTAGCTTTGCTAACAGTTCCTGGGCGATAGTATATCTCTGATTGGTAATATTACTTTTCTTAAAGATAAAATCTCATCGTAAAGGAGTAGAAATTATTGAGAGTGTAGTTTACTGTCACGAAAATTCTAAATGTTGTGATGGTTACCATTAAATTAACAATATTTTGAGTAATGTATATTCCTTAAACATTTGTAACTATAATTTAGGAGATTCACTTCTGCATTCACATGTATTGTAGCAGTCAATTCAGAATTTTAGCAGTGGGTACGTGACCATAGCAAAATGCTAAAAGCACTCAGAATGCCTTAGCAACCGCAGAACAATGCCCTGTCAACCGTTCACAACTCCTGTGGCTGTGAGTTTTGTGCAAGCAAAAAAAAAAAAAATTCCGTTTTCCCATTTATTTATATTTGAAGTTACAACTTTTCTTTTGTTGCCTTGCAAGCACTTCTGTGTCCTTCAGAAAATAAAAATCTAGAGGTACTGATGCCTCTAATTGAATCAATATTTCACAGGCTAAAATCAAGAGTAACACAAATAAAGCAACGGAGACTTGATTCGTAGCAGACAGAGTTTACCTGAACCCAACTAGATCGGGTTAACCAAATCCAGACTGGAAAAATAATAATTAGACCTTTGCTATGAACAACCACCATGAGCTCAGTCTCACCGAAATTCACATTTATAGTTCATCCCTTTATTCTAATTTGTACAATAAAGTGCAATGAGTAACCAGTAAGCCATCTGATTTTTTTTTTTTTTTTTTTTTTACCAAATATTTTAAATAAATACAAACATAAATAGTATTTAGCAAAATTGTTTCTTTTCTTTTCTTTTCTTTTATATCCAGATGTGGTTGATGAAATTTAATGAAATGTATGCTTATGCAGATCAAAAAAAAAAAAAAGAAAAAAAAAAAAGAAAAAAATCAGATGCTGGTAGGAATTTAACCTGTTAATGTAAAATTATTATTAATAATAATAACAATACTAATAATTTAAAAAGTATAATTGTGTGTGTATCAAAGGAGTTTTTTCTTACATGTCTGATGTATTGTGTCTTATCTTGCAACAGGACACTGAGCTGCCACTGATGCCCAATGATGTTTATATGAATAAATTAAAATAAATAAATAAATACAAAAATCATATAATGTCAAATGTTGAACATTGAGCCTTAATTTTCTGGTTTTTTTTTTTCTTCTTTTTTTTTTCTAACACATTTAAAAAGGTTTCACCTACTGCAAAGCTGTGTGATGAAACTGAAATAATAGATATTTTACAATAATTAAAATATCCAGAAATCATTTAGAGGACACAACACTGTATTGCCATTTAGTCAAAAAAAAAAAAAAAAATAATAATAATAATATTAAAAAAATAAAAATCCCCTTTTGGTCATTGTAAATAGGAAATGACATTTTCATCTAACCCTGTTTTATTGTGTCACAAGCCTCATGAGGTTGCACATTTGTTATGTAGTTAAGATGAGCTTAAACATTAATTTCAACCAATTTATGCATAACTGAGCACTCAATGAATAGATTTAGGACAATAATGTTTTATGGAAATAAGCTGTGTGCATTCAAAAAGTTTTATAATTATCGTCTTTTCTATGAACCGAAAGAGTTCTCTTTATATGAACATAATTAATAAGGGTACACAGCTGGACTGGGGATTGCACTTTTACAATTATGTATGACTGTGAGAGATTTTTCATCTTCTCTCAATTAAACATTCAGGCAATTATTTCAGAAGATTATTGACCTCAGAGGGGACCTGTGGTGTCACATTGGTTTTGGACGTCTACCTTTCTCTTACTGTACTCGTGTTAATTAAAACAAAAGTAACTCACCAGCAGCATCTTTACATGTCCAAACACCATGAGGCACAGCCAAATTGTTCTCTCTGCTTGTGTATGTTTTTCGTAGTTAAATTGTGAAAAAAAGTCTGCTAATGGTCAATCATTTTTATTAGCTGTAAAATATTTCACAGATTTATGTAATATATTTTATTGGTTTATGTAATATATTAAAATCTAATGTATTGAGGGCCAACTGCAAATACAAATGCAAAAAAAAAAAAAAAAAAAAAAAAAAAACTTAAATTATTATTATTATTTTTTAATTAAGCACATTTGGGGTTTCTGGTTTTTCATTCTGCTTCGTTCTGGACTTTATTAATTTAGTGATGATATCTCTGTTTCTATAAACATCAGATAATTGTGCAGTTTGGATAAGACATGGAGTCACCCCAGAGCTTCCTAATGGGTATGGGACAACGTTATTGCAGAATGTGGTTTTTGGCCTCTTGCGTAAATAGAATGAATTGGAGTCTCGCAGGTCACCGAACGCCAGTTGTATATGCTAATGTCTGGGATATATTAATCTTAACTGGCGGACCTCAGAGAAGGGCTGAGCTGCTTTAGCTCCTTTTACGCCACATCTGTTTCCACTTGTCTGTGGATGTCTTTGCATCGAGCCTCCAAGTTCAGACGTAACACTGACTCGAAATTACAGTGACCTTAATAACAGTCGCTAAACCATTCAGCACTGGTTAGATTTGTTTCACAGATATTTGTATTAGCAGATATCATGTTTCAGAGAGAGAGAGAGAGAGAATACAAAATCACGACGTAAATACAGTGACATACACGTACAAACTGTTGAAGGCTGTGGTAGCGTTACATGTGGGAAAGTGGCATTTGTTTGTATAAGTCACTTGCTTTACAGGTCAGTTATTTGACATTTGTGTAATCCAGAAACCTATGCGGTCATAAAGGAAGTCAAATGTGAACTTCTTTTGAGGCTCGGGACTGTTCCTCCCTGTTCTCTCCTGTGTAAACAGTCAAATTTGGAAAGGCGGGGAGACATTTGAGGAGGGCTGGTTTTACTTGATAGCATTTTGCATTTATTTAAAATAGTTTGGGGTGTTTATTGCAGTTGTTTCATTTTGTTACTGTCAAACGCAGTTGGTTTTGTGGTGCTTGATGAATTTTACTGGATGCAGAATATATATATTGTTCAGAGTTTCCTCTTTCATAGCTCAGGAGAAGTAACAAGAGTTGGGATTTAAGCAGTAACTTAGTCTAAGATGTTTTTCTGAAATTCCTTGGGAGAAATATTAAAAAGGGGAAAGCACAGAGCGGATCATTTGGCCTTTAAAGAATTTGATGATAATTTTTTGAGCTATTGAACTCTGACTGTGGTATTTTGGCAAATCTCTGAACAGTTTAGGACATACTGAGGTTTTATGAAGGAGACATGATTACTGGGTTTAAATTTTTTTAACCTTTTTATTGTTTTTAAAGTAAAAAGTCTATTTTTTTCCTCCATTTGAATCTCACAGTCTAAAAGAAACAAGTGAGTTGTAAAAGTGATCTCATTTGTTATTTTTCTTTCTAATGGGAGAACTACAATGAGAAGACATATTCTTATCCAAGCAATCTTATATATTTTAAATTTCATACCCATAAACATTTATTAAAATCAGAATGCTTCAAAACAACAGCGAGCGTGATTTAAGTACAACATGTTCCTGGATTAACATCCTTGTTGATCCTGGAACAACATTCCAATCAACCAATCAGAATTGAGATACAACTTTTCCGGAAATATCTGTTTTTAGGCTTACAGTCAGGGTTTGGTTCTTCTACACCCTTGTTAATCAGCTATCATTTCCCACTGGTTTTGGGAATAAATTTTGGGTAATGTTAGGTTTAGGGGTAGGGATTGCCCTTATGAAACAAAAATATATCATGTAATATATTAGGCATATATTCTTATATATGGGATTTAATTTTTTTTTTTTTTCCAATATATTGCAATATATTGAAAGCAGCAATCAATATATTTTGCAATATATTATATAATATATGTATAATCAATATATAATTAAATGTATTCAAATAAGTAATATACTGTATTAGAAAATAAAAAAGGAAAATAATATATTACAATATATCACAATATATTTTAAGAAATATATTGGTAAATATATTTTCCTTTCGTAAGTGTGGGTTAAGGCTATATTTTTGGACAATCTAGGATCATCGAAAGATGTTGATCCAGGAACATTTCTTGGAAAAATCATGGCGTATTTAAGGTCATAAAATAATATTTATAATCATTTCAAGTATCACACACACACACACACACACACACACACACACACACACACACATATATATATATATATATATATATATATATATATATATATATATATATATATATATATATATATATATGTGTGTGTGTGTGTGTGTGTGTGTGTGTGTGTGTGTGCTGGTTGATCATTTTTATTTTTGTTTTTAATTTTTTTGGTTTGATGTGACCTAGCAAAAACAGCACAGAAGAGAAAAGCTGCACATTTTCTGATTATCAGGATTGGGAGAGTGTTACACATCTAATACCTGCACTAATCCTTTATTTGAGCTACAATCTGCTGCGCTGCATATCATAAAGAGCAACTCGAATTAATACAGTTCCATCCTGAATAGACCAACAAGTGTTATTTGTCATTATGTCAATCCTATTACAATACACCACACTTCATCTGAATTCGTATTCATATAAAAATGACACAAATCTGTTACAGGATCTCGGCTGCACACATTCACTTAAACAAGCAAAGAAACACATTACACTATGAGCTTTGCTTTCCTATTATTCTCATATATCTTCTCTTATATACAGTTTTGTGATTCAGATATATTTATTTAATACATATATATGAATTGTAACTGTATTTTCACATTTGCTGAATCTATTGATTCTCCAGGTTTATATTCTTTATTTTAAGAGTTTGTTCTGAAGTACTTCCCACTGAAATAAATGTAATACAGCGAAATTAATGATTTTTTTTTTTTTTTTTTTTTTTCGTTTGAGGAGACAACCCTAGCATATTTAAATAGATAAAATCGGTGGTTTGTAAGAGAACTGATGTGATGCTGTGCGCATGTGAGTGAGTGTGTATTTGTGCATATGTGATTTTACTAAACGGCATTGCCTTTCTTTGGCTGCAACAATACAAAACATGTGGTTTTAGTTTTACAAAAATAATGCATAAACATCAGAACAAATATCAGTATGACCTTCACCACATCTGTTTTCTCTTTTGTCCCCCCAAATGGATTTATTACTATGTAAAGTTATGCATATGAAAATATAAGTACGCGCTCTTATGCTGTGAAGCTCACCTGCTGTATGAGTGAAAGAGAGAAATGTGCCCTTAGAGTTGCTGTATTTGACTGAAATAATGCTCCGAAGCTTTATTAAATCCAGGTGTAAGTGGGGGATGTGTTCCAATTGCATGCTTCTCCTTACATGGCCTTAACAACTCGTTCTTTAACCATTCTAGGATGTGCACTGCATTTCAGGGTCACTGACTGTGAGGACGATCAACAAATCAAATAATGGTAAGTGCATTGTTGAAAATGGCATGCATGCACCTTTGTTCTGTGGACCACTGCTCCGGTTGCAGCATACATGGCTACAGTCGCTCTTTCTGATTGAGGCCAAGTCGAGGAGAGAGAGAGAGAGAGAGAGAGAGAGAGAGAGAGAGAAAAAAGAGAAAAATCTGAACTTTTCCTTTTTGATGCTAGCTAGAATTACAGTGAGAAAACATGAGCAGTCATTGGCTGAGCAGGCCAGTCTGCCCACAGCATGAGGGAATCTTTCTCTAGTGTGCCCCATTGAAGGGCACGCAGCAATGCAAATCCAATGGAAACTGGTCAAAAGTTGTATATACAAAACAAATAATCTGCTTGACTTTCCTCCTCAGCTCTGCGTAATCGTCTTCCACGGCAGCCATTGCTCAAGTTGTACTCGTGATAATATGTGTATGCGATCATTTCCCCACTGACTCCGTATCCGCGCGATGAAGGAATCCGGTTCCAGGTTTTGAGCGCAGCCCGTCTCTCACATCTGAGCTCGGCTCGCGCAGAGAGAAGTCCCTCAGCCGCGGGCCGCTGTCTCTCCGGCTGGAACGGGACTCAACAAACCTGAAGAAGCGGCGCAAAGGACTGACAAAAATAAAGAGGACTGCTTTTATTTGTTTATTTTTCCTCGCGTTCCCTTTTTTTTTTTTTTTTTTTGCTCTTTTTTTTTTTATTAGTTGCCTTGCAAAGGGGTCCGCGTCCCCTCTCTCTCTCCTCCAGAAGGACGGACTCTTTCACTGTACCCGCATCTCTTCATCCCGACGCGGCGGAGCGCAGCACTGAGCGCGGCTCTGCGGGAATGTGAGCGCTCGCGCCGAGAAAAGCGCTCGCATGAGCGGAGCATGTGTGCGTTGTGCGCTGAGACGCGCTGCTGCTGTTCGAAGACCTCAACTGATTAATTCACTTTCCGTCTGATTTTTCTTCAACTGTCCGCGCAGTCACACAAGGTAAGAAGCTTTAGTTAACCATCACGATGCGCTTTCATGCAGGTAAATCCTGTTGCTCCAACAAATCTGAGTTGGTAACTCAAACTTTTCGTTCAAAAGTATTAATGAGAACATAAATATCAGGTTAATGCTTGATGTTAAGATAATGAAAGAGCAAATTTAATAACGGTGGACTGAAGTTTGCATATTAAATATGTATTACATTTCATAACTTGTATGAGAAAAAAAACAAAGAAAGTATGAAAGAGTTGAGCTCCAGTTAGATGACTGTAAAAGAACAAAACTGCTCTGTTCAGAGTAATTAAAATGATGGAAAGGGGGACCATGGCTAATTGAGAAATGGTTAATCAAAACAGAACCAGATGTGGATTGATTTGGTTGGCTGCCATTTCTCTCTTTGTCTTATGCTATTTCTTTCTCAATCTCTTTGAATGGAAACTATTAGTGTGGGAATGAGGAGTCTTCAAATAAATCCCATGGAGATATTTCAGTCCAATGGAAATTCTTTAGGAGTATCAGTGAAGTCTGCAGACTTTAATTTATTGTCATTGCCTTTTGCTTCCTCCAACAAGCATGTGGTGACCTACATCAACTGTTGAACTCACTAAAGCTTGACTCGGGTTGTTAAATTGAGGTCTTGTGTCTATAATTAAAAGCGATTTCAGGCTCTTTTTGGTCGTTTTTAACTCCTCAGGATGATTGATGTGAAAAGAATGGCTCAGGGTGCACAGGCAGCAGCGATCGAGTGCTAACTAGGGGACTGGAAGAACCCAGAGTGGTTTAAATCATCTGAACCTGACTTTCTCTAAATGTAACATCGGACACTTGTGAGCAGCCTCTGTTAAATTAGATCCTTTAACCCCACATTCATAATTAATCCGCGCCCAGGCCCCTGGTGCCAACAGTGAGATGAGCAGAATCCGGTCGGTGGCACTTCTTTGCCCAAACACGCTCTAAAACTGCTGTGGCGAAGAAAACCTAATGCAAAATTTTGCATTCGTATGCATATTACATTGTAATTACATGGTAGTAATAATGTAATTAATGCATTATAATTATTTGCGGTACTGATAATTACACGTTATCATTGTTATAACCGTAGTAATTAAAAATAATAGCATATACTATTTGTAGCTGGACACTGTAATTTGAAATGTTACCAAAGCACTGAGCAAATCACAGTTGTTTTCGGGTAAACATCGCTCCGGTGCATAAGAGGCAGTAATAGGAGTCGCTGTGTGAGCGTGGTGTTGTTTGAAATGCGTTGCATGACGTTAGGGATGCTAAAAAACTGCGAAACATATCGAGTCACCTGAATCAGAGCGGTCTGCACCTACAAATGCAGTTTATATTGATGAGAGCTGTATTTTATATTTGATTTGTGTTTTATTCTGGTTCGTCTAAGATATTAGAGTTATGCTAATGGCATGCTTCCATTGTTACATTAATAACACAGAAAAATATCTTGTAATATAGTATTTACAATATAACTAACAACTGTGCCCTTACTAAAATAGACTTATATTTGATATTATTTCAAACACCCAATATGGTTTCGAAGTGCACAATAATTTCTCAGAAACAGGACTTTAGGTGTAGATGCAGAGTTGAGTTTCACCATATGGCGTGTGGTTTTTGCTCTGGATTTTTGCATGTCACCGTTTGTGCTTTAAATAGACATTCTTTGACCAAAAAAATGTTTTGAATGTGTATAAATGTGAATGGCCCCTGTTTGAAGCCGCTCCATTAGCATTTCAAAGTGGCCTGAGCTCTATTTGAGCCCTGTGCTCTATTAGCTGGAGCGAAGGCCCGGAGAACAGGAGGGGCGAGAGGGGAACCAGGGCTTGCAGTTCATTTCTCCTCGTCTTTGTGTTTGTGTGTGAAAACACTATCCCATCCTTTTCATTTCAAAGGAATATTTTCCTTGGCTCTGTTGCTTTCTGGCCCCCTTCCTGCATCAGAGAAATGAAAATAGCCAAACACGAGCAGGATTATGAGGTCCACCGGAGAACTTGCGTAGGTATTTTCACTCAGTGTAGAAACATTGTGTTTTTCTGCATGTCCAGTAAAGCAGGGATGCATGGATGGCATAACACCTCCACACACATTCTGCGTTATGTTTATGAGAGTTCGTTTGATGTAAAGCACTTCATCTTAATAGTGCAGACGTTGCCTTCTAAATATAATGTGATTTTTTTTTTAAGTCAGCTTTAAAAATCTCAGTTTTAGAGCGTATATGTAAATTGATTACCGTAGTTTTTTATTTAATTTAGTCAGCGATAGCTTTGCTTTGGGAGTTCTTTGTTCTCTTCAACCTTTTTTTTGGCTCCTTATCATTGCGCTTATATAGTCTCTTCTGGTATAAAATTCTGCATTTTTAATTTATTGATTCATTTTTTCGCGATCTTAAAAAATATGATTTGTGGCCCAGTGCGCCGATTTCGATGTGGTGAATGTCAGACACATGTAGAGAGCATTTGGCATAGTACGAACAGTAAAATGTATAAAATACAAGAATTTTAACAGTTCATCAGTGTTTTTAAATTACAGTTGAGCCCTAAATAATGAACAAGCCAAATTGTGGAATAATACATAGAATAATACCTAGTATTCTGTGGCGTGTGTTTTGCACAACAGTGTAATGTCAATGACAGGCATTGTTCTCTGAACAGGAGAGCGTTTGCTCAGCCGAATCAAATAATTGGACTTATTGAACAACAAATACAACGTCATGTAACATGTCTATGGAAGTATAGTTTCTGAATAGTGTATAGAGCAGTGATTTGATGCTATTAAAAATGCTACTGATAATAATGAGCTTGAAGACTTTGACAAAAGCAATCCACTTCATCACTAACGTTGGCTTCGTAGGGCAATGCTGTTATTTAGAGACACTGTCACGCAGGATACAAGGCCATATGCTTTGGTTACTGAGCGCAAGAAATCAAAAACACATTCACTTGTGCAAGAATTTCAAATCAGGTGATTTCTTTCGCTGTTTTTGATTCGGTTGTGTGTTTACAGAGCATCCTGCTGTGCTGATAACCGCTCGGCAATTTGCAGGGAATGAACAGCCCTGTTACACTGGGAGTTTTATGTAAAGTGCTCAACTGCCTATGGTGGGTCAAATACCTGCATTTTACAGTGGTTTTGATTTTACGATCAGTAATCAGCCGAAGACAAGGGGCGTCTTCTCTGCCATTTTGTCAAAGCGTTTGTTTCTGCTTGCGAAAGGTTTGTGTGACAGTGGGACGGCAGACTTTATACACAGGCTGCCATTTTAATCAGCTGCAGACTGTGGGCAGCACACACCCAGACTCCAGAGTGTGTTCAGACAGCGATCAGAGGGATCTGGTCTAAACAAACAAACTAAATAAAAGAGTTTTAAATAATGCTGATGATAATATTCATAGAAAATATGGTTTTGCTTGTAAATCTGCATTGTAAAATAGAATTAGACTAAGACTAAGATTAAGAATAACCCAATGAAATTGAACAAAACAAATAAAATCACTGCCAACTGGTGGAAATTCACAGCATGTTTCTGATCACTTTTGCACATTTAAATACCAGTGTGAATAAAAATGTATAATAATATAATATAATATAATATAATATAATATAATATAATATAATATAATATAATATAATATAATATAATATAATATAATATTTTTTCAGAAATACAACTGTTGTAATATATATATATATATATATATATTTCCAATGTGGAAAGGAATATTTTGTTATCGTGGATTCCATCCATTTAAGTGTTTATCTTATGCTCTGCTCTGTTTATTTTTATTTAAATGTAAATGAGGTCCACAGCATGATTCATGTTATTTCATTTTCAAAATCAGAACTACACATATTTAGTTTGATATATACACAGGGGGCATGAGTTATCTATATCAGAACTGCTATTAAAAAATAAAATAAAAAAATGAATGAGTAAAAAATTCAATTTCTCATCAGATAGGAGAAGGTAGGAGCCCAGGTACAGGGTAAACAGTATCTGTGAGCAAAGAGCGAGATAGAGAGAGGTCTGTTAGACGTCAGGTGTCAGGAGAAGGGTCGTGTCGTGCCTGGTTTATAGGAAGCACACTTGAAAGGGCCGTTTTCAAGAAGACACACCTGTTATTTCAGAAGTCTAATCCTTCTTTTGTTAAGTCATGTACAACAAAACTTTTCAAAATGTCAATGATTATGGAAATGCAAACTTTTTTTTTTTTTTTGAAAGTTAGTTTTACTAATTATTTATTAATCTTTAATTATTATTATCATTATTAATTAGTATAAATAAATATTTACTTTTTACTATAATACTAATAACCATTTACTATTAAACTTACTGCTACTTTATGTTGTATTGTTTTGTAAAATAGTAATAGTGATCTTTAAATGTATTTAATAATTCATTCTGACATTTTTGAATGGTGGATAGTGACCAAAACGTTTATTAAGAAATATTAAGCTAATATTTTAGCTTCTCTGTAGATTACAGCTCAACCAGTAATGAAACAATATTGAAGGAGTTTCCATGTTTGCTGAACACTTATTCCTTTGTTTTAAATAATCCAATAAATAAATGAATAAATAAAATGATGAAATTCACATGTAAGTCTAATTTCAGCAAAGTGTTCAAAACTTTGACTGGTAGTGTGCATTTATTATCATGAAATGAAACAGAATAACAGATCAGACATTTCCTGATTCCACTAATGCTCGGATAACTAATCTAATCTGGGGTCAACAGGAAGTTTCCTAAAAGCATTCCGGGGTCAAAGGTCAGACTTATCTTGTGCTGTTCATGTGACAGTTTATCAGGGCATGAGAGCATAATCAGAAGCAGTGTGTTTCTAAATCTCCTTCCCTCTTTTAGTAGATAATAGTGCTTTCCGAAAAAAGGTCAGAAACTTCACCAGGCGCTGATTCCGCTGGAAATATATATGAGAATGAAAGCAAAAAGGTTTGATTGTTGGTGTAAAGAATGTTAAAGAGACCCAAACGTAGTCTTTTGGTCCTGAACATTTTGCAAAGTTCAACTAAAGGAGTTAATTCTACCTGATATGATCCATAAAAACGACTTTTGTTTTTGTAACCTTGTGTAGTGCCGGTTTTATACGCTCATATTAAATAATAATGCCACATCGTACAATAAAAATGGAAAAAGCACGTTTTACGTTACCTGACAAAACCTGAGTAGATTTATAAAAACACCAAAACAATTTCAATAAGTATAATTAAATAATATATATTCACATGTGCATGCATATTATTATGATGATTTTATTACGTTGTTGTCTGTAATTCTGTGAGGACAGTGCAGTGATGTTTTAGACAAACGAGGCCATGGGATTTCAGCTTTGATTGACTTGCTGACCACCGTTGGCCGATCTCCACGTCTTGTACTGATTAAGCTCAGGAAGAGGATAGTGTTTCTGGATCAGCACTTTCAGGCTCTTCAAAACAGAGCAAGCTAGAGAGCTCTTTATTACCACTGAATCAGTGCTGTTGCTTCCATGCATTCATCTGAATTTCCATGCACAGATTAGGAGTTTATTACAGTGTGAGACCTTTGTGAGGCCAAGGGTCTCCACTGATTGGATAATCTGTCTGCGAGTGACATCTGACAGCTCCGCCTCCATTGATTTTCCGAAGGAGGTCGTCGGCTACATTGCGTAAGATGACACATAATGAGTGGAGACTTTAATCCAGACAAACAGCCAGGTTGCAGAGCGAAGTTAATTACTTTAAGGTAGCAGTCATTACTCTTTACTCTGGTGCTGATGTGCCCAATACAAACAGCTTCAAGTGTGTGTCGCTCTGACACCCCTCACCTGGCCGTTCTGGCTCAGATGCAGCCTGTCAGCAGCGTTGTGTTGTGTGTGCTCATTTAACGCAATGCATCAGCCACGCTAGGCTGAGAAATGACAGCTGCAATATTTACTGCCAGAACAAACTGGATTCATGTTTAGAGATCCTTGTTTTCTTTTTTTTTTCCTTTACTTTTCTTTTCTTTTTCATTTTTTTTCGTACTTTGCCTGACATATGAATACAATACAAATCATCTGCTGAATGAAATCAGGGATTTTCTTTTAACTACGGACTGAAAGTAAATCTGAGTCCTCCTCACAATCAAAGTCAAAATGAATTCAAATACATTTTTAAATATAGATTACTGATTTGACGGTAAACTTTTTTATTAATATGAGTAATATATTATGGTAATAGGAGTAATATGATTAATACACATATTGAGTAAAACATGAAAAAACATATCATTGAGATTGTATTGGACGTGCGATATTCATAAAAATTTTTGCACATATTAAAAAGGATATAAAAAGCCTTATATTTGATAAAAACAATAATAATAATAATAAAAAACCTGCAGATACCTTGAACTTGTTTCACATCAGCAATGACTATTTATTTATGTTACCAAGGTTGCATCCAAAAAGCTATCAAAGCTAAAAAAAAAATAAAAAAAAATCAGTATGCTGTTATTGCACCTTTCTAGAATTTTGCCAATAATTAACAAGCAATTAATGCGATTGATGTTAATGTAATAAATGTTATGGTAGTAAAAACAAATAATAATATGACCCTTAGCCTTAATGTCCCAGTCAAAAAAAAAGAAAATATAAATAAATAAAAAGCCTCCTCAAAAGATCTGAGTTTGTGTCCGTTGCAAATTTGCATTCAGCTCTGGCTCCATTCTGATGTTGAACGCCCACTTTTCATGGTCCAATGAAGTTTCAGTGGATTAAATCAAGTCCTACCCAACATTTTTTCCTCACTGAAATAAAAAACACATAATGGCAGACTAAGCCATTACCTTTAGGGAAAAGAACTCAATAACATCTACGGGATTCATTTTGAAATCATGTTGAAATTCGGTCTTGTTGGAATTGTTATGTCTTCTTCTGATACATATAGGATTTTTATCCTCAGAGACAAGGGTACAAAGGACAGGAAATGATGCAGAAAGGGAGACAGAGTGTGTGTCTTGAGCGTGTGTAGCAGTGCCAGGCCGCAGCTCTGACTGGGAAGCGCAGGGTTAAGCGGCAGACGATATAAGCTGAGTTCCTTTATTGTCAGGCTGACTACAATTACCACAATGCATTTCTAATGGAAACTGCATAAAGAAGGAACACAGGTCACAGCCTGTTACATGTATTGCAAGCATTGCATAAAATGATGAGTCAAGACTGAGCGGATGTATAGTGTAAGATATATATATATATATATTTTTTTTTTAAATGCACATTTTTATAATGCTAAAGATACAATTTGTGTATAAAGTAACCACCCATCAATCAGCTTTGAATTATTTAAAGTGTATTTCATCCACATGGCAGTTTTGATATCTTTGGTTTGTCGCACCTGCTGAAATGGCTCTGATCGCCACAAAACTGCGAAGTGTCAAACACTTCCTGATGGCATTTGCATAACTCACACATGTCTGGTGTGAATTTCACCCTGGTTAACACAAACAGTGGTGGATCGGCTTGTCTCGCGCCACACACAAGAGCCAAGAAAGTTACAGATATCCAACTGAATTTCTGAAAAAAAAAAAAAAAAAAATATATATATATATATATATTATATATATATATATATATATATATATATATATATATATATATATATATATATATACATTCCTCAGAGGATATTTGGCATATAATACTGCATTTAAAACCTTGAAAATATTAATGTGAAACTTTTGAGCAATAATAATGTTATCATTAAAAATTAATATAGATAAATTCTACATTGTGGGAAGAACACACACACACACACACACACACACACACACACACTAATGTTACTTAACAATTAAAAATAAGTAGTTTTTAATAATTATACTAGCTCTTTTTTCAATGAGCTATTTCAAATATTTGAGGTGTAGGAATAATATAATAGAAATAACTGTATGTTATCATTATTTTAAATTTTATTACTAACATTTAATTTTACACACACTGTATCGATACACACTTTTCTTTGAATAATAAAATCAAGATTACATACTGTTTTGTTTGGAGCTGTTTAAACTATTTAAATATTAATTTTAAAAGTTACACAATGCAGTAAATCAGTCAAAAGCGTTGCATTTATAATAAATAGGCATTTTTCTTATTTTTCTTATTAGCTCCCGTTATGGACAGCGCTGTTTTGTCTTGTATTCTTGGCTGAACGAAGCACATCCGACACATTATTGTGAGTGTAGTTCTGCGAGCCCCCGGCCCAGCTGAGCCCCCCCGTCAGCCGAGCGGCCCCCCGTCATCGCAGGGGCCTCTACTGTTGTATACTGATAAGATCTGCTCAGTGTTTGCTTCACCAACCTCCAGTGGTGTGTCTGGTTACTTTACTGCAATTAAGAGAAAGGAAAACATGCCCAGCTGAAGTGTAGAAACATCTTGTGTGTGTGCATGTGTGTGTTTATGTGTCCGTGTGCGTGGGCTTTCATTCACAGAGTTTAATGTGATTCATGGATTATGTCACAGAATATATAAGGAAAGAAGAAGCCTTTTGTAGTGCAGTCAGTTTTCCTATTTGACTTTCTGTCCAGCGAATCACAAGCCCCATCAAAGCAATTACCTTTGCTAAAGCCATATTAGTCTTATAATTGGATAATCTTGTATTGCTTTGGCTTAATTCATTCTGTTGCACCAAATGGTTTCCTGTCCTCAATAACAGTTTAGGAGCTCATGTTCTTAGAGCTCTAGCTGTCCCTTCATGTAATATTGTTTTTTTTTTTTTTTTTTGTAAGTGCCTCAGTGAAATGAAATATTTGTAAATGTGAACAACACAATGGATTTAGAGCTAAATATGAAAACTAAGGACTATTGCTCTTCTCCAAAACCTTCTGTGCTGCACTATATAGGCAGAATCCTAATGAAACGGAGCATCGTAATAGCGTTTAGGAACGCTCTGCTATGGAAACTATGCATAGGCAGCTCAATAGGTTTCTGAACAGAGTTTATTAATTATTAATTAAACACTGGTGTTCAAAAGTTTGGGGTCAGTAAGATTATTATTATTATTATTATTACTATTTTTTTTAAGGATTTAATACTTTTATTCAGCAAGGACACACTAGACTGATCAAAAGTGACAGTAAAAATGTATAAAGTTTTTCTATTTTATATAAATGTTGTTCTTTTGAACATTTTATCAAACAATCGTAAAATAAATAAATAAATAAATAAATATATATATATATATATATATATATATATATATATATATATATATATATATATATATATATATATATATATATATATAATTATTCAATTCATTCAATTCAATTCATTCAATTCAAATTGCAATAGAAAATAGTTATTTAAATTGTAATATCCCAATATTACTGTTCTCAGTTTATTTCTGATCAAATAAAGGCAGTCTTGAAGAATGTAAAATACTTTTCAAAAACATGAAAAAGTCTTAAAAGTGTAAGATAACATACATTTTAAGTCTATTTGCAAAATATAATGTTATATAAGGGTATAGGGAGTTAAACACTGTTTTTGAAATAAATACAATCTAAATATGCATATAACATCATTTAAATATTCCAAAGCTTTTTTTTAGGTTTGTTTTTACATTTTCATTTAGTCACTTTAAAATAAATATGTCTTCGGAGAATATGATGTATTATTATTTTTTCAAAAAAAAAAAATTCTTCAAGAACCCTAAAATTCCCCTCTGTTGTAGTAACATCATCGGTTACGTTTCACCGAAGGACTAAAACAAAGATATATTCATGCAACGGGTGCAAACACACGAAGCAAGACTAAGTCTGCGTGAACGATGCATAAATAATTGAATGGCATCATTTGCATACTGTATGTTCAGCTCTTATTAAAATCTAAACCTACGCCTTGATCAGAGGCAAACGCTACTTGTTATTTTTGACCTCTCTGTGAAGCAGGCTTCCTGAATTGATCCCTGCTTTCAGACAGTTGTGCTGTCACCCCCGAGTGTGCTCATGATATCCTCCTCTGGACTCAGATTGTGGAAAATTACACTGAATGGCAGAGACCTTCACAACATACCAGAGCTGAAAGAACATGAATAAAGAGGCTAGATATATAAAAACGAATTTTCCGTATCTGCAGCCTTTCTGTGGGTGGCAGAAGACAGCAGAAATGCCGGTGATCTATTTATATCGGGAAGATTCCTCAGGACAATAAAGGCTTTGATTTCTGGACAGGTTCGGAGTCCATTGTAGGGAGGTTGTTTCCCTGGACGTGGGTCACTTATGTGACGTGTCTCCCAAAAGCATTCCTGTCCCACCAGCCATTTGGGGATCGCATGAAATGCTGTAGGAAAAGTAAGAAGACATCAAAATCATCAATGTCAGATCCTAGTGCCAGCATACTCTCGTCTGCAACTGAATGCAGCTGTTTTCCGATGCATCCCTACTCATTTCTAAGGAATATCATTGTTTAGATTGCATCATTGTGCAACGATATTGTGTTGAATGTCCAACATTATTACATATGGTCTGTTATTACTGTCAAGATGTTTGTGCTCTGTATCTGAGAAAGAAAAAACATCCCTTTGAAGTGCATGAGATAGACAACATGGCATCCATGGCAGTGAATCTGTTACACTCGAATTGTAAATAAACAGAATGAGGTTGAGATACCATTTCGTGACAGTTTCCAAACCTTTCCTCAAGACATTCACAACCGGTAAATTTAAAGAAAACGAAATCAAGCTTCGGGCTCTCCAGCAAACTGCTGTTCCCAATCCAATCATGCATTTATTACACTATAAGCAAGAAGAAAAGAAAATGGCAAGAAAACATGGTGTCATATTATGTCACGCATTCTCTGCATGATTGTTGCCAGCGCAGCGTTACGCGTGGGCTTGAAGGACTGAAGGAGCACAAGGCGGTAAGACACGGTTCAGTCAGGCTAATATAGCACACAAACTCTTCAGTCACTCCAAGCTGTGTCTGTCTGACTACTGTGCTAATGTGCCGCTTTAACCTGTGTGAAAAACACAACCGCCGTATCTGTTGCATCACATTCTCTGATCTGCTAACTAGCTTCAAAATAAAGGCATTAAAGCCACTACACAAACCTACAAGTATAGCTAGTGCTAAGTGTCTGGATTCCAAGATAATATATATATATATATATATATATATATATATATATATATATATATATATATATATATATATATATATATATATATATATATATATATAAAAATAATAAAAGAACACAATAGACAGTCAAATGTGATTTTTTTTTTTTTAAACCACTGACAGGGAGTAAAGAATATGAGATTTATTTATCGCCATTAGCTAACAATGCTAATCTGTGGCAACAAAGTTTAATTGGAAATCTTCTAAATTCACCATGGTAATTATTATCACTGTTTAATAATAATAATAATAATAATAATAAAATGGTACAAAACTGTAATGAGGGAAGGAACTTCAATTCCATTGAAGCATTGTGAATTACAAATTTTTCAAAAGGTGTGAAATGTAAATATGTTAAAATGTTTTGATTATTTCTATATAAACAACATATTTGTTAAATCTATTGAAAAATGCATACAATCAAATATTTGTGTATTTAGAGTCCATATGGAGACTGACTTGGTTAAGGTTTTTTGTTTGTTTGTTTGTTTTTTTGTGGTGCTTCATGGAAGTGACATTGCCACAGTCACATGACAAACACGTCATTTCATTTGGCCTTTTCAGTGCCTATGTTTCCATCCACCTATTGTTATGCGCATTTTAAAAATCATCGCATAAACAACAACTGGATGGAAATGCAAAGATGTGCATACATTCTAAAAATGTGCATAAAAAATGTACGCGCACAACTGAGTAGGATAAACTTTTTATCCAATAAGAAAAAATGTGCATAAACTACCGATGCAAACACATTTACCGAATGAATTCCACCATGCGCATTTAAAAGGTCATGTGACTTTGCGCTATGAGACAGGATCACTTAACTAACCAATGGAATGATCTTGTTCACAGCATCTAGAAGTTGTTTTGGTCATTCTGAAATGCCGGAGTATAATTTGTCATCAAAGTATTTCTGTATAATTACGGTCTTACATGACTGTGATCTGCTCTTTCTGAAGCGCAAGCAATTTATTACATATGAAAATTATTATATTCAGTGGCTTTTCCTAGTTTTCTCATGGGTCTTGTCCACTGCATGGTACGACACGGTACGGATCAGTACAGTTCACTTTTGGGGGGTTTTCGACTGGGTACAGTACCTAGTCCTTTTTTTAGCGTGACGTGAAGTGTAAACTCTGCTGATCACGGATTGGCCAGAGAGAATCATCACTACCTGCGTCACTGAACTTGCCAGACAAACACAAAAGAACCGCAAGATTTAAATCAGCACAGCCAGCAAAGCATAGAACACAAATGTTTTGAACGACCAAAAAATGGCTGTTTTGTTGTCTGTTGAGGAAGTACAGACGTTCCTCTTGTTGATAGCAGACGAGCAGATCCAGGGATAGCTTTATGGGGTGGCAAATGTTTTAATGCGATGTTCCATTTTTGCTCATTTATAAGTTAAATTCGCAACTTTGGATGGAAACATAGCTAAGGTTTTGAATGAAATATCTAGAACTGACAATCAGCCTGTCAACCTTCTTTAAAAGTTTAAGAAGGGGGGGGGGGGTCAAATGAGTTAATATAGTGGAGGGACAGCTGCGTCTCAAAGTGTTAGCTAACACATGTAAATGAGGCTAACGATCCAGAGACAATCTCTCATGGCTTTCTTCTCCAGAGCCTTGAGCCTAACAGCTCAGAAAGAGATCACAAAGTCATCACACAAACAAACTAGAGCCATGCGAGATACTAGATTTGAATCCTTATTTTTCCCTGTACACTAGATTTAAAATTGTATCATTTTTATTTCAGAATCATCAAGTAATTAAATTTGACACCTGAAAGGTTCTATTTTTCTTTTCTTTTCTTTTTTTACATATCGGCCAGGCAAGTCAAGTAAAAAAACATAATCTTTCCACTTTTCACTCCATGTGAGTTGTAATCTTGAACTAGAATATATATATATATATATATATATATATATATATATATATATATTAGAGGTCTGAGAGGAAGATTGAAGTAATACAGAGTTAATTATGATCCAAACTGTGATAAATATGAGATACCAGGCAGAGGTTCGTAATGAGATGGAGAATTTGAAAGCAAAACCTGCAGGAGCACAAGTTTGTCCTGTTTAATAGAGAAATGGGAGAGTGTGGACTCACTGCGACTCTTTGCCAAGCGTCCCACTGTTCTGCTGAGCTCGTGGGAGGTGAGGCTGTAAAATGAAAGTCACTTCCTTTCCTAAACTGTTTTGCTTTCTTGCTCTTCAACCAAATGCACACAGTAAAACACATAAAAAGACTCAAACGACACACAATTCAGCCGGCAAAGAGTCCCTTTCACTTAACATTAGTTTTACACATGCAAAAGCAGCATTAATAGCATTAATTGCAGAAATGTTTCACATGCAAAAGCAGGTGCACATCTGAACTCAAAAGCGATCGGTTTTGATGGCGTCTTTGAAAAAGGTCAACATCGTAGCACCAGGTTTAACATGAGGCTTTTACTGTTTGTGTTGTCAGGAGAGATTTAGACCCGACTCCGCCCTCCTAATCTATCTGCCGATTTTTAACGATTTTCTGACAAGCTTGTTCTCATCCTCACACCGGTTTGCTTGTTGAGACCTGGAAAAGTCACACACACAAAAGTATTTTTCCGTGAGGCTATCTCTAGGAATTTATATATTCAAGAAAACCATTCTCCAGTTTTCACTTGTTTACTTTAATTACAGTCAGCGGCTGTTAATTAAACTCTTCTAAATGACTTTGTGGTTTGTGGCAGAATCCTGAATCCTCTCTGCTAGCATGTGAACTATAAGCTCGAATCATCTCCGAATCATTTCCTCTCATAAGAAATCAATCACTCAACTTGCCCAAATCAATCATCGGTAGGTTTCTTCACCACCCCGCTTTTAATGTCACCCATTCAAGATGTTCTTTTAATGCCCCACACTTTAGGTTTTGTGTTCCCTTCTGCCATCTTAAAAATTAATCATCCTGTTGAATAATGGCTCACGATGGTGCTGAATAATTGATGATCTTCTGCTTAATAGAAGGACAGAGGAGGCGTTACGCTCACACAACTGCTCTTGTCTGAGGGAGACGCTGTGTATCCTCGCAGAAAGACAAGCTGGATTGTGTGTGTGTGTGTGTGTGTGTGAAAAATGGTGTTCAATAATCAAATGGCAGTGAAGGACAGACACATAAAAACACACAGAGGCCTGCGTGATATCAAACTGGATCCTATTGAGTTTATTTATGTTCCTGATCTTATTGTGCGCCTTATCATGAAAAAAGTTTGTCTTTGGAATATTTTATCAAAATGTAATACCTTGTTCTGCCTCTGAAACTAAATCAAATTTCAGCTGACTTCACCGAGACCGAGACTTATATTTTAACCTCTCTTCCAAAAAACAAAACAAAACTAATGATTTAAATATTTGAAAGATGAAATGGAGTGTATACAGAGTGACAAAGTAAAATGTGTTTCATGTTGACTTTAAAACATAAGGAGTCTCTGAACAGATCATGCTAAATGACAGACCATGTTTCTGACTGTCCCTTTGTGTACACACGTACACACACACACACACACACACACACATGCACACATTTTCACGCGTGCATTCGCACCATTTTGACAGCAACAGTGCTTTCATTGCTTTTGCGGGAATTAAAAATTGATGCATTTTGTTGAAACTGAGATGATGAGCCTGTGAGAGTAGCAGAAACCTTCTTTCGGCTCTCTCCTGATATTTTATGACCTCTTACACTGGGCAGCTCTCTTTTTGTGGCTTGAAGACAGACGCTGTGGCCCTGTTTGTGCTAAAGGGCCTATTCTGTGAATAGGGTACAGAAAATGGCCTTAAAATGTGTTTCCTTATTTTCTTTTATTATTATTATTATTTCTCATTTTCAACAAATAGTCAGTAAAAATATTTAAACTATACATGTAGTCCTGTTATGTCCTGTGACTAAAATTTGTGTCTGAGTAATGTTAAAACAGGGTTGATACTTAGCCTAAATTAGCTTTGATGAGTATGGACTGACTAAGTTGTGACCCAATCTATTTATATTAAATTAACAGGAAACAGAATCTTTACATATTTATTTTTCATACATAAAAAAAAAAACATAAATAATGTATTTAACAGGGTTCAATGATTTAGCTTGACAAATGCATTCAGCAATACAAATTGTGTAAATGTAATGAAAACGTTTTTTTTTTTTTTAACATTTAGAAATTACCCAATGCATGTTATTTTTAGGATGTCACAATTTTAAGTACTGTTACACTATATGCAACAAAAATGGATAAATTGTACAGTAACAGGGTTGCATGCAAAATGTGGGATTACACTTTTGGTTATTAGTTACTAATTAGTAGATTAGCTAACATATCTAGTAAGTAAGTAAGTAAGTACATGTCTGCGAATGCTTTAAAAAAAGGCATGTGACTCCAAAGTGTAGTGTATTCTGTGAAGTGCTCAGTGAATTTTGATGCCAAAGAAAGTGTGTTTTCCTCCCGTATCCCAGCTGAAGGGGAAACGTAGAGCGTCAAGGACTTCTTTCTTCTGATTGGCAGGTGCTATCCATGTAAGATTCCTGTATAATGGTGGTCCTCAGAAATGTTTTGACCTTCTTAGACATCTCCCCATATTAATGTCACCCTATTACCGTCAAAACGGAGGCATCTTGGGAAAACACACCAGTCCTGAATCCTCCTTATCATCGGCAACATGAAAGGAGGAATTTGGCGCTATCAGTTAATGGAAATGACATTTTTTTAAATGTCTTTTTAATATAATCCACTCCTTGTCCACTAAAACATCAAAATTACTGTTAACAATATGTGAAGGCGGTTTTAAACTTACTCATAGCAGTCGAGGCCCATTATAATCGTCTCTGAGAGACACCGTGCCATTTTAATAGGATTTCTGATACGTTCTGCACGTGATTCTGCCGGTGTGCATGTCATTTACTGCCGGAACGAGAAAGCTGTGCATCAGAATAATGAATAGATGAGTAAACTACACCCTTCCTGTTTGGTAATCTCTACTAAAAAGGGGCTGTTCGATCTATTTCCAGCAACTTCTCCAGAAGCTCCAGTTTGTACTGACTAATTTTGTTCTGCTCTGGTTCGTAGTTGGGTTTTTGTCTCTTGCTTGTGAGGCGGCTTGATAGAGACCTTGATTACTCTGATTAATGGATCGTAGGCATCATCTTTGAGAGAAGGATGAAAAGAAGTTGAAAAGAGAGAGATTTCATTCACAGAGAGTGATTACAGTATTTTACCAGCGCTCAAAGCATTATATATGCATTTATACAGTGTCTATGTACTTTCATTAAAGCACTTATTCAGATTTGCCTTGGCCATGAGACATTTTGTCGCACAGGGTTTCATGAATCATGAAACACAGGAGCTAAATGGCCAGTTAAGATGATACATTTGCAGATCTGGTGTAAAAGCCAGCTGTGCTTGTAAGCATTGAACGCAGGAATAGGAACTGCAAGGAATTTAATGATATTGGTTTCAATTCTGATTCAAATCTGATCCAATTTTGGATTGGTAATGATTTCATTAATGAGCCCTTTAGCTATTTTGATGGAGCTGGTTTGTGACTGGTTGATTCATGATTTTATAATTTTTTTAAAACAAACTGGACATATAAGTTATTAAAACACATATTGAACTACATTGGTGACACTCTACATTTGTTGTTGCGCGCAATCAATGACAACAACACAACAGAATTGAGTTTATATACAGTCAATATTGTTTATTGGTTGTCTTTGTACTATTTCACAATGTCCAGACTTTTTTATTTCATTTAGACAGCAAGCTAACAAAAAGAAAAACATAATTTCTTGTGCCATTTCTATGCAGATTTAATAGCAACAGAGCGCTGAAAAGCACTGCAGGAAGTTTTAATACAGTGTTCCAGTTGAATTGCTTGAAAAATTTAGATTTATGAACTATTAACATCATTAGTTTACCTAAAACTGAAAATTCTGTCATTTCTAATCAGTTTTATTTTGCTGAAAACCTGTAGAGCTTTCTTTCTTCCATGTTGCACAACAGGATCATTTTTGAGGAACTGCACTGGTCACTCTTTTTCCATCTAGTAGTTGCAATGAATAAGGTCTGAAGCTTTCAAGCTTCAAAAACAATGCAAAAATCCTCTGTGTGCTATCAAAAAAGTAAGCCAAATTCATTTGATTTGCTTTTCCTGTACTCTGCCTTTAGCTTGCCATGCCATTTTAAATTCACTGCTTGTAAAGCAGCATTTGGCGTTTTTTTGTCATTTGCTCATTTAATGTTTGACATTGTCGTCTATCTGACCTTAATACGTCCCCCCGATATCATGACGTTTGTCCTCTGCTTTTAAAATGTGCACAACCGACAGCGTCCAGATGGCAAAGGTGAATGTATGACAGTGGAGTCAATAGGATGTGTTCAGAATGACTCATGTGTGGCTGTGCATTAACTGGTCCACCCCTGGACCGCTGATTGATTTCCTCTAGCGTTTCCGCCTCAGTGGACACTGCCATCTGATCACTGACCACTGATCTTTCGAAAACAAACTCGTCAAAGCCAGTTATTCTTTTGTTTTTGTATTTCTTTGGCTTTCCAAACCAATGTTTCCCAACAGCATGTCGAAACGTTCCAAACATTTTATTTCTCAATAATATTCAAGAAGTCTTGAGGTAGTGTCTCCATGTAAAGTGCCAAGTTCTGCCAACCCAGCACCTTGTTTTTTTATGGCCTTGCAAGGGATGTAAAATTAAACTGTAAAACTTGTTTCAACTCTGTTAATTTTCTGTTTAAAAGTCTATATGCCAACAAACAATTTGGCTAGATTTAGCTTGAAATGGCAGATTGCAGTTTGTAAACACTGAAGCATAATACCAGTGTGATGGAATGTTTAAAATGGTAAAAAAATCTACTTTAAAAAAATCACCTTGTCTAACTGAAAAAGATATGCTTCATGGATTCCCATTTATGATTATTTAGCTTGTCAGCTTGTGTGCTTTGTCCCGACGTTGGTATGTTTGGGTTCTATTGTGTGAATGCGTGTCCCTGTTTATGGGTCCATTTTTTATACACTTGTCATATTCTTTGACCATCAATCTCATGGCTCTTTTTGTAGTTCATTGAAAGCTTGGGGGTTAATTCAGAGGTCAAGCGAGACTTGCAAGCTGTCAATCTCGCATTGTAAAGTTTGTAAACCCCCCTCCGCCCCCCTCGGCCTTGCCTCTTGTGCATTATTCCTGCACCCACCCCTTTGAATGGACGACTCCTCCTCTAATTCTCCGGTGGGTCTCACTCCCGGTTGAGAGAAAGACGGCTGCATAATTACACATCTGCCCTTTGTTTCTCTGTTTTGGCATTAACATCTCAAACTGGCCTTTCAGCTCTGATTTGAACGGCTCTCTTCACACCCAGAGAAGTGGAATGTTCTTTCAAAGTTCCTCTGTTTAATTCACGCAACTGTCTTGTTGAGAAACCCTGAGTGTTGCTGGTTTGTTCGAGCAGATGTACACAGCTGTGAAAAAGACTTCTGGGTCTAGACCTCTCCATCGATCACATCCCTTATGTAACTTTGTTTATTTGTACGTAGGCTGCATGATTCGGCAAGGCGTTCGTCATAAAACGGCAGCCCGTATTCAAAGGAAGTGCTGGGAATCAAACATCCTGGCCGGAATCCTTTGAAGATGAATGGTTGCTATTGTAATTTGTCATGATTAGATTTTTTAATTTGATTTGCAAACACAAAACACACAGAACAGCGACAACAGGCCATCCCGCTGTGCCACGTTGGCGCTGGAACGGCAGTATTTGTTTGAAGCACTTAACAGGTGTTGATCGCGGTCTTTGCTGCAGCTTAGGGAGATAAGGCCTCCCGCGGAGGGGAGAGACCTCAACACGTTTAATGAGGAGCGCGGGAGTCAGACGGGCCGCCTTCGTCTGTGCCTCTGCTTCTGGAGACTGATCAGCATGTTAACCGCTCACAGCGTGAGACAGAGATATGAAAGTACGGAGCTGTTGTCGTTGATTTAGTCGAACACCCTTTGACTATGTAGGGATCAAACCTCATCCTTTATGCATTTATTTTTCCTCACAGGTAACCTGCTGTGAGCCACCACTGCAGCGGTTTCACTAGTCTTTTTTTTTTTTTTTTTTACTTCTAAAATACTCAGCACAAATAATGTTAGGGTAAAACAAAAAAAAAAAACAATCTCTATTTGAGATCTTAAGTGTACCAGTGTATTGTGCTGTTATTTCGCTAAAGCTAATGCTAATGATGCTATGCGTACCATTTCAGTCTTTGCATTAAATGGAGTTTCGTATAAAATTGCATCATCTGTTAAAATAAAAAGAAACAAGATTATGATTAAATTATGAAAAAAATAAATAATAAAAATAAAAAAAATGGGGGTTGATTTGTTCCTATAATAAGTCTAAATTCAGAAACAGAACTTTTAGGAACTTTACAGTAGTGAATAAATATTTTGGTCTAGAGGACAAATAAATAATGTATAGCAAATAAAAGAATGAATCAATTAACCCTTTAACTGTCAACCAGTCCCTATTATGGGATGCCTAGGTTTACTTCACTATATTACAATCAAATCGAATCTAATCTTGACAAACTATATATCGTTGGAAAGGTCTAAGACTCCCAAATATATATTTTACCAATGTTGTTTGTTAAAAATTATGTAGAAAAGTAATAGATTAATTTATGATGAGTGCACTCTCAAAAATCTACATTATAACAAGAGTTTTGAACTTTGTTTAAAAAAAAGACTTCCTTGTTGCCTTCTTCTATATCACATTTAAGAAATCATTAGAAATGATATATCAACCGAAAACTTAAAATCTCAAAATTCATCCTTTAAAACCCATCAGGCATTGCATTACCATGTAAATGGTTAATCACTATCATGTTACAAAATGATTTCAGTCATGATTTATACAAATTTAGGTTTGTATCATGCACATTCAAGTCTATCTTCAAAAATGTGAGTGACAGTTAAGGGGTTAATCAGTTAATTACATCAAATAGTGGTGAACTGTTCTTTGAAAAGACATTATGAGAATACTAAAGTAATACTTTTATTTACTATTCATAGTTTTTACTTATGTATCTGTATTATTTATTTATTTATTGTCACACTTGACAGGATTTGTCAGCATATCCACACCGTCACAAAAAACAATGTAACTTTATTATTAATAGTCGGATTGTTGACTCTTGAATACTAATGATATGGGAGTCCATAACCTTGATAAGTTTAAGACAATGCATTAGCATTTAGACATTCTTTGTCTGATCATACAGACATGTACTCCCCTCTCCTTGTATATGTTAATGCAAACAGACTCCTGATGTTTTTTAATCACATTTTCTCACCTCATAACCATATATATGACAATCCAAGAAGCAAAAATTCCAATACTTTCTTAAAATAAATACCCTGTAATGCAATGATGCATTAACGGTGGCGAGATATATTTAGTGTATCTTTAAGAAACCTAGGAGGGGTGCACACACTGTTTTTAATGGGCTCCTAAGTGGCTCGTTACTGGAGTGACGATGTTTCCCATGAGGCTGTAAGTGTGTTTTATGGGAGGCCGGTGGAGTGTGTAAACATGCAGAGAAGGAAAACATTTAAAGGGTGAGATATTGTATATGAAAGACTCCTCTTTTTCTGGAGAATATGCACCTGTGGCTTTAGTGGACGAAAAACCTGTTTCCTCTCAGAAAAGGATGGTAGCGGAACCGGTTTGGGAGAAGAGAGTAAACGGTAACGACAGGCTTTGAGGTAAATGGCTTGTTTGTAATTCGGGAGGTGCTGTTTCAGGTCTCAGTCACCTTCCAATAGAGGGTTTCTACTCCTGGGAGGAATTCTGTGTGAATTTGCTGGAGGAAAAAAACAAATAGTGTAGAGGAACTGAGGCGAGCAACACTGCAACAGTTTAAAGGAGGACGTTTTTATGCCTGAGGAGCAACACATCGACAGCCAAACACTGACAGTCCGCTGTGGTTTTCTTGTAGGCTCGGAGGTCAATGATGGTTATCTCTCAGCGTGACCGCGCTGGATCGTTGTGACTACAGTGATTTCGACCCAGACATGTGGAAAGCGGAGAGTCCAGTCAGAGCCAGGATGGGATGTTCAGAATGGAAGTCTTTGGTCCTCTGCGGCCTGGTGTTCGTCTTGACGGTTGTACAGAGTTCTGATGGTAAGATTTTTCTTTTTCTTGAATTACACAAATTTGTAAAACCTAATTATAAAACGCAATCCGAATTAGTCATCAGTTTCATGCTGTTCTTGAGTTTATGGTGCTCTTTTTTCGGTAACAGTTTAGTATAGGGTCCAATTCACACTAATAACTAGTTGCTTATTAGCATGCCTATTATTAATATATTGGCTGTTTATTAGTGCTTATAAAGTACATATAAAGCATGACATCCATAATCCTACCCATAACCTAAACTTAACAACTACCTTATAAACTATTTAATAAGGAGCACATAATGAGTTAATTGAGGCAAAAGTCAGTTAATGGTTAATTAATTGTGGGAATTGGACCCTAAAATAAAGTGTGACTGTGTTAACTTTTATGTTGTGGACGTTTGTAACACAGACACTATTTATGTAAGCTCAGATAAATAATGGCTGTATCCTTCAAGACAGATAGCTTGAGGTTCCCAGGAAGCTGTGTGCATTAACACAGAGCTTGGCTTCGTTTTCTTTCTGGTTAAATTAAAAGAAAGACCATACAGTGTTTCCGAGTTTTCCCTCATCTCATCTCTGTCTGTTTACTCTCATGTCCTGTTCTAACTATAGGCCTAAACCCTACAACTGCTCATTATAAACAATATCCTCAAGTAAACACGCCTCATTACACTCTGTCCCTGCCGTAATATCTTTTTAATGCATTTTTATAATTGAATTAAATGGGTTACTGCCATAGCCATGGCTGGAAGTTTTCGCTTGTGCAGAAACTTTGAAAGATTGATTGCTTAAGGGTTTGTTCCCCGTTTCTCTCGAGTATATCCTAGAAACTTCAGATCTCATCTTTCTGATTTCATTTCGTGGGCCGAACGCTGTCTATAAGTTCGGATGTATCTCATTTGTATTCTGTGCATCTTCTCAAACTGCATTTTCGGGTATTTTATGAAGCTGAAATGCAAAGCAGTGATGAAGTATTGTGGAGCCATTTTATTGATAGTATGTCTGCCATTGAATGCCATGAAATGTGGCATTGTGCTCTTATAGAAATAAATCAGGGCTGTATATGCTGAATGCTATATTAGTCTGAGCTTCTAATGCTTATTGTATAATCCTAACGCTATTACTGCTTCGCAAGAATGAGTCAGGTTATGATAAACTTTAAATGCAAAAAAAAAAATGTCACAAAATTGTGGGATTGATGGGCTGAATATTTAATATATAATATGCATAACGATTAGGGCTGTCACTCACAATTATTTTGGTAATCAAGTAATTGTTCGATAATGCTATCTCACCAAAAATTTGAATGTATTTTAAGAGGTGGCTAGTTCGTACAAATTCGTACGACCTCAATCATACGATGTTGTACAATTGGTCTAGACCCCAGTGACAGGTAGTTTTAGGGGTGGGGTTAGGTGTAAGTCATTTGTACAAATTAATGCAAATTAAAATACGTACGATTTAGCACAAATCATATGAATTTGTACGAGTGCGTTCGCACATATTCGTACGAATAAGCCACTTCATAAAATATGTATGAATTGCCATGCGATCAGGTTGATTATTCTGACGATTTATCGAGTAACTGTGGAATTTTTTAGTAAAAATAGAAATAGCCTAAGTGAACCAATATACTTAATATGAGGCAATGAGGCAATATCATTTCAACAAAACTGTTAAAATACATAATGTAATAAAATAATATAGTCTGAAACGATAAAGTGTACCCACATACCAGATTGTAGATAAGTTAAAATTTGTAATATGTGTTGATCATGCATTTGCGACAGCATTTGACTTGCAAAGAATGCTTTTCTGGCATCAGTATGCAAAGCTTTTTTTCAGTGCTTTGGATTGCTTTCTATAAAAGTCAACAAAACCCATGTTGACTCATTCATGTACTGTAAAGCGGTGCAGGTTTTTATTGTCTGAGAAATTAACATTATCTACCAGCAATTTTTTTTTTTTTTTTTTTACACACTGTGACTGGATTATTTCATGATGGGCCTAAGTAGTTTTGAAAGAAATCTTTGCTTTATATGTCTGGCCAATTTGCCGGTAAGGATTGTGAGTAATATGAGCCGTTCTTTTTTTAATTATGGAAAGGACTGTATAATATCCGTTCGTGTCCTGCTGCCTTGGGCTCATTCAGAACGAATAGCAGGGAACTGTGGCCACGACCGGCGGCCACCCGCCTGTATTCATATAAAATACTTCATCTCCATCTTAATTCAAATCAGAACAGCTTCTGTGGGACTTCCAGACAGCCAAATCACACATCTCAGAATTAACAGCATTCTTGGCGGCTATAGCCTTTTGACAAAACAGAATTAAAAGGTTGAACTTTTGCTTTACGGAGAGATAACTTTCACCTGTCTCGGTTATTAGGCAAATATATAACCCAGTTTTCCGTCAAGTGAATAGTTTCCTTTCTTAATGTTCTTCTGCTGTGGAACTCGATTGCAATTTTGACCTATGCTGCCTCCATTTCAACTGCGGTTTTTAACTCAGAACTGGATATTTGGTCAATCTTTTTAGATATTTAAAGGTCATGCCTATTGATTTTCAGATTTGAAACATGATATGCATAAATACAGGACTGTAGGTCAGTGATTTGCATGTCTCCAAAATGTAAAATCCTGCCATTTGGGATGAAAACTCTGACCATTATATACTGTAGAGCTCAAGCCAAAACTTTAATATATATGTCATTACATCACCTATGTCCGATATACGTGTCATTTAACAGAATCATCTTACTATATAATTGTTACTGTTTTGAGGTTTTTGTTTTATAATGTTTAAAAATAAACTGTTTTTTGAACGAGTGGTTAAATGTATTTTATGTAAATTTTTGAGGTTGAGTTTTTTTTTATATAATATCATTAAATACAAAGTGAACTGTGTTAGAGAATTACTCATACCATGATATATAATTTTGGTCATACCAACCACCACAACCCATTGTTACATTTAAATCATCCCCCCAAAGGTTAACACTCCTCTCTATGTAAGTATAACCTAAAAATCATATTTTCCACCTCAAATGGGCCCCTTATTTGGACAGCTGCTGTCCCTTTTGCCTTCAAACTCTGACTGAAATGAGCTGTCTGTCTCTCCATCTGAAACAAGCCGTCTGTCTTTCTGTCAGAAATGAGCCGTCTATCTCGTCTCTTTAAACACCTTGGTTGAATGTCTGCTGATTAACAGTAAAATATGTCACATGGACGTCTAAAATAGCAGCTCTCTATCTCTCTCTCTCTCTCTCTCTCTCTCTCTCTCTCTCTCTCTCTCTCTATATATATATATATATATATGTGTGTGTGTGTGTGTGTGTGTGTGTGTGCAAACTTGTGTCAGATCACAATTTATTTTGTATCATGTTGTTTCATGATAAATTAATGTATAAAACCTTACCGCTTTAGGTTGAGCTGGCTGTATTTATTGTTTATTTCTATTAGTTTTTTTATGGGGGTTCTCCTCATATCAAGGTTTGTTGAGTCATTGTTTCTTACCTTTCTAGCTTCCTCTCTCTCAAATCTCTCTCTCTCTCTCTCTCTCTCTCTCTCTCTCTCTCTCTTTCGTCTCTGGGCTGTTGGTCTCTCTGAGCTCACACACAGACAGAATTAGAGCGGATCTTTCTGGTTTCTTTGATTGATGGCGTTGTGCATTTGTCGTCTCATATGTCAAGTGAGTATTTTAGGGGGAAATAATATGTGACTTTTATTGTGATTTTATGTATATTCCAGGGAATATACATAATATAACTTAATATAAGTTTTCTGATTATTTTTCTTCAGTATTGAGATCCACTATGCTAATGCTAACTCAGCTGAATTAAACAAAAATAATAATAATAATTATAAAAATAATTACCAGTAAATAAACCAGCCTAATGTACAGTAATTTCCTGGTCTTTCTTGATTACCAAGTCTAACCAGCTCAGTCAGGCTTGCAGACCAACTTGGACTGGTGTCATTTTTATAAATTTTTTTTTAGCAGGGAATGCTAATGTGCAAGATTAACCACAGATTTGTTTCATACTGAAGTGTCTGGTTAAATGACGTGGACCCTGCTGTGAAAATGCACCAGTCTCTTTAGAGACGGACGAGTGTGGACAAGCTTTCCACATGCCTCAGAATCCCATCTGTGCAGTTACACTTTGTAAGGAAACATTTAAACTAGCGCAACTGATTATCTTCGAGTCGATAGAGCCAATTCCCCTCAGCCTCAGCCCTGTGGCTCTTTGTTCGCATCGACGTTCCGTCAATAACAATATATCTGAATTCCCCCGCATTTAGCTTCTTTATTAAGATCCTGGATCCAGATCTCCGATTCCATTCTTTTAGGTATTATACCTCAGACTACACAGCTCTCTTTGTGTCTTTCTTCTTCTTGTCTCCTGCTTTTTGTTTTTCCTCTTACCCAGGGGTTTTCTATCAGACTGAGGGATCAGACTTCCCATAATGCCAAGCGGCTGGGGGGGTCTATAAGCCCACATTCGTCTTCACTGTCTTTCATCAGCCCTCCTCCTGATCTGTATGATAAGAAAAGAGAATAGCGGGGGCAGACCGCTCAGTAAGGTGTGTCTGTTGTCCGACGGCCCCCTGCAGCCGAGCTCTTTAAATCCTCATTAGTATTTAACCGGGTAGAGGCGCTGGTTTTAATGGATTAAGCCTCATAACAGCTGCCTCCTGATCAGTGGTTGTCATGCAAAAAAATCAAACAGGGCCAGTCACATGTTACTCGTTACTATGTTTCCTGCTCTTCCCGCGTGGTCTGGATGATACATCAAGTTGTCTTATAGGTCTCTATTAGTAATATGTTTGTAGTGGCTTGCATAAAAAGAGCTTGCAGCATGATTTCAGGATAATAGACTTCGGGGTTTGGGTGATCCAATGAGAAATTGATTGAAACTCCAACCCAATCTAACGGCAATTCGTACATTTTTCACAAGGTGGCTTATTCATATGAATTCGTACGACCACACTCGTACAAATTCATACGATTGTTGCCAAATCATACGTATTTTACGAGTTGCACAATTCGTATGAATTTGTACGAATGACCTAAACCTAACCCTGTGCCGAAACCTAACCGTCACTGGGGTTTAGACAAATTGTATAAAATCGTACGAGTGAGGTCGTACAAATTCCTACGAATAAGCCACCTCGTAAAATACGTACGAATTGGTCATGAGATAGCGTTGGAAACTCATTCACGTTTTCAATTAATTTGCATTGTTTTGCATTTAGCCCAATCAGCTGCATAAAGCAAAACTAAATGTTCCACAAATGTTGCAGTTTGGTCTGTTTTTGTTTCAGAAAAAAATACGACAAAGGCCTTTTGAAGAAAACCCAGATCAGAAAACTAATTTCAAGCATTTAAGCAGATTTTTAGCCAAACAACACTGCTTTTTTATTAAATTATTTGTCTAGTTTTATTAACATTAATATTAAGTCAGAAATGTTTTCTAACTCACTTATCCAACATAACAAACTAGACTGCCGCAACAAAATCAAAGAGGCAGATCCTTGAAGTAAAAATTGCAATTACCACTTTTATTTATTTTTTCTTCAGTGAATATTAATGCAATTCAGTACAGTTGGTAGATCTAAACAGTTTCACTGTAGTTAGTGAGTTGCCTTTTGTTAGTGTTCGCTTACTACTTTTTCAGGAGATGCTTGACTGTAAGTTGAAGTCAACTTATTTGCAGCTTGGCAAGCTACAGTTTCTAAGTTGCTTCCTAAACACTGATGGCATTAGAAAGAAATGCCTGCTCTTTCAGGGACAGTTTCAGCTGAGAAGACAACTATGCATTGCTTAAATTGACAGTGATGAAGACCGTCTCTTATTACAGGCTCCTCAGTGTTTGCAGGTTTTCAGCCCACATGAGTCTGTGCGTGTTGTGTCTGTGTCTCTGTCTCTGTCTTATCTTGTTTGGTGTCAAGCTGGTTGGTGAAATGATGGGTACAGCAGCAGGAGGTCACAGCAGACCCACTGGAATCAGACCGTGCACCTTATCTTCTTGATAAAGCACATATCAAATCTAAACAGAATTGTGCTCTGGAATATTTACGATTCGGCTCTCTGGCATTCAGGAGGGCTGTCTGTACTGCGGTTGTTTAAGAGATCTTGAGGGGGGGATATCAGGAGGAGATACAGGCCACCATCATAACTATCTTTGTTTCACTTCTCTTGTTTTTGTTTCGAGTCTGAAAGATTCGATCAGACTGATGGATGGAGTCGAGAGATGGGGTTGTGGAGACGTCCCGGTCTCGGATCTTTGAAAACAAAGATGAAAAATGCATCACTGTTACTCATCTTCTTTCTTCTGTTTTACTCCTGAATCTCTGATCATCATCACTGATCTAGATGACTAAATCAAGATGGCGGTTGAGTGGTGATGCCGATTACACAGACTGCTGACTTTCCCACGTTAGCTTGTTTAGCTAACGAGTCTCGCTTTCACTTACTGTAACTAAAGTCATTTAAAGAATGATGTGGACAATTCACCCAAAAATGTAAACTCTGTCACTATTTGCTCATTTTTGACATTATGTCACACCATGGGAAACATTATGTCACACCATGGGAAGTCGTAGCCTAATGGTTAGAGGGTTGGACTCCCAATTGAAGGGTTGTGAGTTCTAGTCTCGGGCCGGACGGAATTGTGGGTGGGAGGAGTGCATGAACAGCTCTCTCTCCACCTTCAATACCACGACTTAGGTGCCCTTGAGCAAGGCATCGAACCCCCAACTGCTCCCCGGGCGCCGCAGCATAAATGGCTGCCCACTGCTCCGGGTGTGTGCTCACAGTGTTTGTGTGTGTGTTCACTGCTCTGTGTGTGTAGATTTTGGATGGGTTAAATGCAGAGCACAAATTCTGAGTATGGGTCACCATACTTGGCTGAATGTCACTTCACTTTATTTACTTTTAACACAAAATCAGATCATAATCATATCACAGTTACGTTTTTAGGGAATACATGATTACATTTTATTTACAATGGCAGTAAAATATTTACAATTTGTTGATTCACCCATATTCTTATACAACTGTATAGCACTTATATACAGTTTTGGAAAGCCTGCAGTAATGTAATGTTAAATGCATTTCATGATGCTAATAAAGATATTGGTCAGACTAAATTACTTAATATCCGATTCTGGACCACATAACCAGTCATAAGGGTACCTTTTTTTTTTTTTTTTTTAAATGCTGAATACATAAGCTTTCCATTGATGTATGGTTTGTCAGGATAGGACAATACTGGATATGAGGGTGCAAAAAAATCGAAATCACCTTTAAAGTTACCCAAATGAAGTCTTTAGCAATGCATATTACTAATCATAATACATTTTTTATATATAAATATAGTAGACAATGTACTAAAATTCTCTATGGAACATAATCTTTGCTTGATATCCTAATGAATTTTGGCATAAAAGTAAAATCGATAATTTTGACCCATACAATGTATTTTTTGCTATTGCTACAAATATACCCCAGCGACTTAAGACTGGTTTTGTGGTCAAGTGTCACATATGTGTAAACCAGATTATGGTTCTAACTACGATTTTCGTTATTATTAATGAACTACAATTTGTTAGTAATGTTAGATAATGGCCAGTACTGTTGTCATACTAGGTTGGAATGACATGAGTGTACAGTAAGTACGATTTTTATGTTTGGGTGAAGCATTCCTCAGCGTTCCTCGATTTCTTGCTCTATAAATAAGGACAGTTCCCATTTGTGTGGCCGTCACAGCAGATGTTGCAGTCGTTCTTCAGACGAGAGTATATCAGTGATGTCATCTCAAAGATCGATGGCTGAAAATGTGCAGCAGATTCTGTTACTCACAGGGAGGTTTGTTCTCCCTAGTCCTACTAAATGAACTATATCCTGTTGTAGTTTAAAAAATGCTTTGTGGTCGACATCCGGACAAAGAAACATTCCCAACAACAAGATTAATCTGAAGGTCGGAAAGCTGGTGTCATTGAGTTTTATTATGTGCCTTATTATGTGCCTTGAAACTAAGTCCTTTACAGAAGGTCGACACTGATATTTTGGACATTGTGCGAAATTAGTGCCTTTTGTGTTCCTTATCAACATATGTGTAAATAATAACTTTAACAATGAGTGACTGACCTGCCATTTTGATTTGGGGGTGGGAGGTGGGGGGGCAGGTTTATGTTAAATTTTATTCACAATGGCAATTCACTTTCAAGTGATTTCAAGTGATAATTAAAAGTAATCATACAAAGAACATAAGAGAAAAAAACAGAATTTTATTTTAAAATATAAGTCACATGCACAGGTTATCAACACACACACACACGCACACACAAATAACCATCCTTTTAAAAATTTACTTGACAAGAACAATTAAATGTCTCCTTTTTAATCACTTTAATGATATCAACCCCATCACGATCATTTATTTATTTATTTATTTATTTATTTATTATTTTAATTGGATTGTTGTTGTTTGTTTTTTTGTTTTTCTTTTTTTATTTGTGAATAGTTATATTTCTTATAAATATCTTGCAATAAATGACTTGACCTTGAGTGCAGTTTAGAGTAATCGCTAAAATAACTCTAAACTGTAAACCCTATTACCGTTTTGAAGTTATAATTAATTTTAATAATTATTGATTTAGCCTGTTTATTACGATTTCATCACATTTCTTTAGATATGTGATGATTGATATATACACTCAAACAACTGAATCACTGAAGGAGACAGCTTAAGACAGTGGAATTCAACACAGGTTTTTTTTTAATCAACATTCCAAACGATTCTTTGAGGTTATGTTTTGCTTAGTTTAAATCCCAAAATCGGTCCTCAAATCCCACTGCAATGTTTGAAACAATGTCTTAGAAGAAAACACTTTGAATCTGGTCTATGTCTGCATGATTTATACACTCTTTCCTAAAATAATAAGTATTGAATATGACATTTTAATGAGGAAAAACTCCCCAGCTTACATAGCATTCCACACTGGTGTATATAAAATACATTGGAAGTAGCTCATACTCAGTCTTTTGTTCAGTCAGTTTTCTTTTTGCCGTAGTACCTCAAGCATTCAGGGCCATCTGCGCCTCGTCTCTGCAGTCTGAGTGACTGACTACATTCTGATATTTTTCAGACAGCCTAAGACACGTTTTCAAACACACTCATCCTTTCAGCCGGACTACAGCGGGTGGTTGTTATGTGCTGAAGTGTCTGGATGCCTGTGATTGTACTGAAAAGTAGTCCAAAAGTTCAGAGCCCCATATTGATACATTTAAAGAAATGTTAACTAAAGCCAAATCTCATGAACTTTGTAAAACAGAAACTACAGTGCTTCCTTGCTCCATTTGGTCTGCAAACATGAGATCTTAAAGAGTTTGAAAGCGATTCTATTTATACCGAGCCCCACAAATGGCATGCAGGAAAAAATAATGGGCTAAATAGTGTGCATGATTTACTAATTCATTCCCTCACTGTATTAAAACATGCACACTATTAATATTTATTTCACTCGATTTATAAATTGTTTGCACAATTTACTAATTCGTTCCCTCGATTTGCTAAATAGTGTGCACGATTTATCAAATCGAGGGAACGCAATAGTAATCGTGTGCACGCTTTAGTACAGTGAGGGAATGAATTAGTAAATTGTGTGCACAATTTATTTATCTTTTCTATCATGGCATGTGCGGGGCTCCACATATTCATCAACCCATAGGAATGATTTCAACTTTTATAGCTGAAGGTTTTTCATGGAGTTTCATTACAGTATCAACTTTGTCTCAAATGTTTTTGAGAGCAAGTCCATCAATGAAATCCCATGACTTCCCAAAGTTGTCAATAATAATAATAATCTATTTCAGTACCATACCAAAATACCCAATATTTCCAGGGTTTCTATGACTGTGGAAACCCTACAAAATTACATTAATGTAATTATAGAATTTGTCAAGTGACACAAAGAAAGAGTGTAGTATATTTTCAGTTGAGCCTTCTCCTAATATTTCACTCTGACCAACTTATAAAACACTGAAAATGAGACTCTTCTCTGATGTGACAGTAACTCAGTACTTGTGTGGTGGGTTTCCTGCAGCAATGCGCATCAATTGTATCAAAAGAGCTGAAGAAATATTACATTTTAGACATGTGACAAACTGTTTGGGCAAATAACCTGACTGCATGTAGAATGCAACATCTTTTAGGCAAGAAATCAATACGGCAACAAATTATTGGTCAGAAAAGCAATACAGCACATACAGAGTTCACTTTTTATTTACTAAGCAGTTGACCTTTCTGTGAGATAGAGACTGTACACAATAAACCAAAAATGAGTTCAAAATCTAGAGTGCTGTCTGCCCTTTCTAAATTCTTCTCAACGATTTGATGGCATTGTGTTTGGATGCAGGCTGCTAGGTAGTTTCTGTCCCAAACCAAAAGAGCCATTCCCAAATCTGGTTTTCAGAACTTTACTGCATTCTATTTTATATTTAAGGCATATAAGCGAGCATGGATGTGGGTACTCAGTTTTCCACTTGACTTTCATTTATACTGGGACAGGTGAGGAGTAGTCTTTAATACAGTAGACTGTGGATTGTAATCTTGTTGGATTGGATGGAATAGGTTAATTAGGATATCAGATTGCCATGGACCATTAGCAGCATGTTGCTAAAAAAATAGACTATTAGGCACTAATTTCTGTCAGTGTGAGCGATTTAAAAGGAGCAGAGAGTTTCCAGGTGAAATAATCTCCCCATATATCTTGCTAATGAATACCCATAGCTTGAGAACTAAAAACCACAAGTGTCATAAAGGCCTTTTTATTCCAGGTTGTCCTTGCATTTTTAGTGTCCCCTCGAGGGTTTTCAGATACGAAGCAGGTACCAGTGCAGTTGATGCTTCGTCAAAAGACACTTATAAAAGAAGAATTCATGACCTTGATGTGGTCCATTGTGTTTAATTAAGTGTAAAGGTTGATTTACATGTGTGAGTCAGCACTGCAAAACACAAATACCTCAGAAATATTTATAGTGGCTTTTTACATAATAGCTGGACCTGTCAATCATTAAAACACTTGAATAGCAATCCTGTTTTTTGTTTTTTTTTTGTTCATTGTAAAGCACGTATTATCAAGTAATTTTGATGCCTATTTTAAGATTTTTTTATTATTATTATTTATTTATTTTTACATCAAAACTCTTCTTGATAAATTGGCATACAGTACATACTGCAAAAGCAATTGTTTTCAGTATTCAAAAAGCACTATCCGCAATAATTTGTGACTGATTATTTTCAGCAAGTGAAATTAAAAAGATAAACTGAATAATATTTGACTGGTCATATCATTTCATCATATTGTCCCACGTTTGCTAATTGGCGACCCTCTTCTTGAAAAATAAAATGACTTTAATGCTACTGATATACAGTAACTGGAATATCATATATATATATATATATATATATATATATATATATATATATATATATATATATATATATATATATATATATATTAAAATCAACTGACAAGTAGCATATGTGGTATTATTTTTATTTTTGTCTTTGTAATTAAAGATTAAAACATGCTGATTAAAAAAACAAAAAGATGAAATGACAAAAAAAGCTTCACATCACTGATCATATGCTTACAGTTGTCTGTAGAATAGTAGAATAGATGAAAGAAAGAAAGAAAGAAAGAAAGAAAGAAAGAAAGAAAGAAAGAAAGAAAGAAAGAAATTGGCCTCTGTGTAATATAGTGCCGAGTTACATAAAAAAGGAGGTTGGAGCACATGCAAATGAAGACAAGCTTGAAGCTAGTTTTACAAAGACTTCCCTTAACAATGTAAGAACCAGCAGGATATGTTTTATAGTCCTACCCGAAGCTAAATGACAGTTTTTTTTCTTTACCATGTACCTATATCAAAGATCCTCCTGATAGCCCGCCTGCTGTTGCCATGGAAGAGAAGGATGCAGATGAATTGGGGCAAATGGTGGTGTTGAATACCAATGAGCCCAGGAGCCGAAAACTCACAAACATGTTTAATGTCTTTTTGCTGAACTACTGACACTCACTGTCTGTTCTTTTCTCTCTCTCTTTTTTTTTGTATTGTGTTTTTAATGGCCTAGTGATGCATCAGGAAAATGAAAGTGGCCAGTAAGAGTGGCTTTGTTATGAAACAATGTAAGCAGTCTCATTGAAGCTCAAAATCTGGATTAATACCAGGCTTAAGTTTCCACTGTAGACATTTGCCTAGTCAATAAAGTTATAATGCTAAGATTTGGCCACAGAATACCAAAGATGTTTACTCGGACCCACGCCGAGGGCTGCATCGTTATTGTAGCTTACCGAGCTTCAATTTTTTATATAATTTTTTTGCCATACAAATCTCATTCAGCCTTAGAGCATCTCCCCTGTTGAGGATATTTGCATTGCCCTGTTGTTCTCCCTCTGGTGAGACCTGACTTCTAAAGACAACATGCCTTTATAAAGGATATTGCGGGATTATGGAAACTGCTCTGTGGGAGGAAGAGACGTCTCTGCTTTCTCTAGATTTCTTTAGTATTTGGCTAGCAGGGAGCAAAGAAAGCGACAAAAAATTGCAGGTATCAAGCTGCGTCTCCAGTGGCTGCAAGCTGATTCGGGGTTTTATGGGTCCCTTTCCTCCTTTAAACCCCCCAGTAAGCAACATCGTCAGCTGCAAGCGTGTAATAATATGGCCAGCTTTGAATCCGCGAGCTCATTTACAAACAGCTGTAGCCATTGACAGGACAAAGCACAGTTCAAACTACATTAGCAGGACTTGGCAAGCATGATGAGGTCCGGACTCCTTTCGGTTCTCGGCGGGACGGCATGCCGTGTCAAGCTTGAATAACCATATTAAAACTCTTTGCTGTTGGCCCCGGTGGCTGTTCCCGGAAGATCCTGAAAGCAGTTTAGATCTCACCTCAACCTTATTGCAAATACCAGAACCACTGCATTCTATTATAATACACGAAAAGCGTAGCGCATAAGGGACTCTTCCGTGGGCTGTTTTCTCGAGTCTGGTAATATTTCTTTATTAGGTGACACAGTGACATGACTCATCTGTTTGTCATCTGGCTCCTCGGCGGTCGGGACGAGGGAGCTTACAGCAGGCCGATGATGGTGATCTTTATCACTCGCGCTCTGTTCATTACCCCTCTGCAGTGACACTCATATCCTGGCAGATGGTCACTTTCCGATTGATTTGCCACGTTAGGGAGATTAAAATATTATGGCTCTGAAGAGACCGGCCGCTGTCCTCGTCAAATTTGCATTTTTGCCTGGCTGTTGCTCACGGAATGAGTCAATGTCACCCCATAGGTGATGACGGCATTAGAGTAGGATCATGGGAATTGGGCAGCAGAGATGCAGGAACTCCTGACTTACCGTCATAGCGAAAGCTGATCCTGACGTTTCCTGTAAGGGGCGCTATGACTAATAGCTGCACTTACTAGCAGTGATTATAGATAGCATATAAACACTTCCATCCTCCCATTTTTAAATAATCATTAGGTTTATTTTGCTTGGCTGCAGATCGTATAAAATTGGACAAATGTAAGACCATGAAGCTTCTATTACCTGGATGCATCTTCAGTGGACTGGACAAACAATCAATGCGACTATCTGTAATTTAAGCAGTCATTTTACTGAGACTAGCATGTGACTAACTTCTGTTTACAAGTGTTCAACAAATCAGTTAACACTATCAGGCATTCACTATGTGCTGTTATTAATATTCATGAGAAATGCTAATGAGTTTTATAATGCGTCGCTCTCACTCTTCTGATTATTCCTGTGCTACCGGTGCTATAGCAGTGGCGTTACACTTTATTTTGATGGTCCCTTTTAGGAATTCTGTTGAACTATAAGTAACTTTACAGCAACATGTCAACATGAGTATTAATAGACTATAGGTTAGGGTAAGAAATAATACATTAACGTGGTAATAGTCAATCTGTTGGGGGACTATCAAAATAAAATGCTAGCAGATATTAAGCAGGCAGCCTACACTTGCAGTACAACCCCACAACCCCCCAAAAGAATATATACATACATATATAAAAATTATAAAAACTTTTTGCAATGCTAGGTGTTGCCCATCCCTAATGGTAGTCGACATGTAATTGCAAAGCTACTTATATTCAACAAAATAAAGTGTTATCAGCAGTTATTATATACTGGTTTTGCTTTAGGATTTATATTTCATATTGGGATTCTGTGTTTAATAGAAATTAGTGATCCTATATGTTATTTTACGTTACTAGAAATGTTTATTGTACAAAACAATACAGTTTGAAAGTCGCAAACCTTTTTTTTTTAAATTTTTTTAACTGTCAATGTTATTATTGAACATAGATGAATTACTAGTTAAGAAGCACTCTAGAAAACACTTGATAAAGGAATTACTCTTCAAACATTGCATAATGCATGTTTTTAATGCAGTGTAATAGTATGTACTATCAACCCCCCCGACATCGTACATAATCTTGCATAATTAAAAAAACATATATATCAGTTTTCTGCAACAACTCTTGGCGGTACATAAGCACCTTGTATGTATAAAAACATTTACATGGTAACAGAGCTCGTTAAGGTTAAATGAGAGGCATATTTGAGCCCTGATTAAAAGGCTCTCCCACCAGTTGCACCGAGCAGATCTGTGGAGTCATGTACAGCAGTGCAACTGATAAGGCAGGGCTCTGAAAGGACTCCATTGTGTGTCGACGTGGGGCCCGTTCGCTAGAGTTCAGAGTTGGGTACCTATCTACCTGAAAGGAATTGAAAAGCGACCCTCGTGGTGACTGACCAGAATGACTGATAAGCCTCAGGGGGAGATTATAGCGATTATGGCACTGCTGGAGAGGTTGCCATGGTGATGACATCGAGTATTCTCTTTAATATATTATTTACTGCCTCCGATCCTGACCCACGCCATTTAATCAGGAGAGAGCAAGGAGACCCATTCACTTTTAAAAGCACCGGTTCATGCACAGGAAGTTCACACACCTCTGCACAGCATAATACAGATGTGGAAGAAAGGTACCAGACTGAGCATAAACTATACATGAAAACCAGCTCAACAGCCAGTTTGCGCATCACCGCGGGAAAAGCACAAGAGGCAATCCATAGGCTTTTTCTCTAAAGCCAAATCTAACAAGTGTTATCACATAAAAAAAATCTAATTTTGTGGCAATTTTTAGGTTGATTGAAGTTTCAAGAAATTTGAATATTACGTTTGAATGAGCAAACTTATAACGTTGGGAGTAAAAAAGCCTGACCTGTCGTTTGGTGGACTCTGGTCATTTTACACAGGGCTGGACATGTAAATGTAGTGAGTGGACATCACTAAAGCTTCTATATAGGAAACTTTGAGTCCATGTCCTTAAGGGCAAATGTCTTTCAAATGGACTTTGTCCTTCCTGCTGACTACGACTGCTCATCGACCCTGACCGGCTAAAACCAGAGCGGAAATTACACAAATGCTCAACTTTGAGACAAAAGAGACGGTGGATCATTGGCTTTATTGAGATAATAAAGGAAATTAAGCACGAACCGAAAATCTTACTTCCAAATCTCTCCGCGCAGCATTATATGTAAAACCTTTTTTTTTTCTTTTTATCCTTGAAAGAATTATAATCCATTTACAAATGCTATTAGATGTACTAATCTAAATTACTTTCCTTTCTCCTGAGCAAAATGCCAAATTTGGTTTCTTTGGTGTTGTCACTACGTTTCCCCGCCCTGTACTACAATGTCTCTTTATTTTCTAAGATTGAAAATGGAGGACTTTTTCGGTCATGGTCATTCATTTGAATTATCTTTAAGGAAACTCTGTTTTTATGTTTTCTAAAGTTAATGCGATAGGTGCTTGCTCATCCAAAACTCAAAGTTTAAGAGACTGCTTGTTGAGGGCGCTTGTCTTTGCACATCATGCGTAATGTGTCCTGTATTTGTCAGACGAAAAATCATTAACACTGTCCATAAACCATTTTAAACTTCAAAGCTACAGTGAGAAGCTCCTTTACCAGTCAGACTGCAGCAATGAGAGAGAGAGAGAGAGAGAGAAGCTTTAGAAGGCGTTTTGTTAACAAGCACTTTTTAAATGTTAAAATCCTGTTAAATGTAAAGAAGAAAAAAAGAAGAAAACTGGCAGCTGTGGTTGCGAGAAATTCGCTGTAATATATGTTTCATTAACTGATATAATGTTAATGCTCCCGCCTACTTGAACTACTTCAGTCTGCTTTGAAACATTTTTACAGTGCAGTGAAAGAATTCCTCTATGCAGAATTAAGTCTTTTCCCCTTAATTAGATTTGGAAGTCTGGCCCTTTTTTTCTGTACTGTATGGATGTGACCGTGTCCTGAAATATCCGTCCATAACAGCGTGAGTCAGCAGTGACTCCAGGCCTAATCAATTGTCCTGCTTTTGAAAAGCTGTTTATGAAGCAGGCTCCAGTGGACTACATGATGCATGAACTGCGCTGGTGGGTGTTTCGGGGTTCTGGCTTGTGTAATTCCAAGACACTGGAGAAGTATTGCATGTTGTAAACTTGACATACCAGGCCGCAGAAACACGTCAAAGTTTCTCATTATCGTCCACTCCATGCCCTCAACATACTCTGGGTTTCCTGGTGTTCTGGTAAAATGAAAGACGGGAGCGTGGTTGAAAGGATCAAATCTGTTGCCATGTGGCGAAACCGCAGCTGGGGGAAATGGAGAGTTTTAGCAGAGCCGATGGGATGGGGTGAAAAGGGGGCAGGTTTGGCTGCGCTATTCCTGTGTAGATGGAGTCAGAAGGGAAAAGGGCCAAGTGAGATAATGCAGGACACCGCCGCAGCCCGATTGATCTGCTCAAACACCATTGTGACCTCACAGTCGAGTTGCATTAAAGTGCAGTGGAATCTAGGCCAGGGAAAGGGACTGTGCATTTCAGTGCCGAAGCAAAAGACTGAAAAGACCTTAGCTAAATAAGTTTAATAAATAAATAAGAAATTATAAAATTTAGTCACATTATTCATGTCAACTTGAATTCTTTGTGGGCTCTGTTCGCTCTAACTGCAGCCAATCTATAAATATTACATTTCGAAATTATGCATATGTTTGGAAAGATTTGTTATGTTTTTTTTTTTTTAAATAAGTCTCTTGAAGATCTATTTATGTAATCAGTAAATGATAGTAAAAATATCAGCAAGGTAAAACATTAGTATAGCTTTAGCTCTCACTGGTGGTTCTACCGGGTCACAAACTCAATTGCATGTTGTTGAGCGGCGCACTATAAAATGACATATCTGAGGCGGCAACACCTGTCATCAGTCAAAACTTGCTGCTGTGTTTAGTTTCTAATGGTCACAAGGAATGACGACAGATTAAAAAAAAAAAAAAAAAAAACAAAAACCTTCAACAACCCAAGATTTGATTTCCACTGAATTCACTTTTTAAAGTCATTTAAATCCATTTTGCTGTCAGTGTCTTTGAGAACATCTCAGCATGTCAAACACGGGGGGAAATGCTGTGCAGTGACTGAATAATTACAGGAGAAGCTTCTCAGCAGACAGATTATTTTCCTCTTCATTTGAAAACATGAATGAAAGAAATGCAGAGCCAAGATGTTGACTTTATAATTCCACTTACATCAATCAATCAATCAATCACTCAATCGTACAGACTGCTTTTAGTTATATTTCTTACTTAAGTGGCCAAAGTTATAAACATTGCTGGAGGAAATATAGATTAAACAGCAGTCTTTCTCTCAGGCTATGAATCTTTGTAATAAATTAGTATTTTTTAACAAGGCACATTTTAACACCATTTACAGTCTGATGCACCAAGCAATTCAGAAATGATTGCCAATAATTAAAGTTGGATTTTTTTTATTTATTTTTTTTTGTGACAAATTTTTGTGCAGATGGATAGATGCAGTTTTCAGACATTGCACATAACTGATAATTTTTTTTTTTTCTCATACGTATTTTCTGCTGCATTAATGCTGCATTTTGCACGTGAGATTAATTTCTAAGTTCAGGGCTAGTGATTGGCTGAATGTGTTTTATTTGTGTTTGACATCAGCGTGATGAGGGAAATGCACTTAGCATTCTACTCTGAGCTCAGGACCAGATTGCACTCTCTGAGCAGACATTTGACAGGCTTTTTTTTTTTTTACTGCATTTCTCGTATTGTCTGGCCTTTCTCACCCTTCCATAACATGGAGAGAAATACTTGTGTCAGCACTTTATATTTGAAATTTTGTTTTGTAACTGTACATGGGTTGCCAGCATTTGCAGCATTGTTGCGTCTCTCATTCATTAGATCAATTCATCAGTTTTTTTTTTTTTTGTTGTTGTTTTTTACATTGCAGCAATGAGAATTTGCTGAAATCATTAAGCGTAAACGTTACTTAAAAAAGCCACCGTTCCTTATTTCCTTCTTTTGATTCTGGGCTGAAACAGTGTTTCCTGTCAGTTTGACAGCCTTTAAAAATACCTTGACTCTTCTCTCTTAATACTTGACATTTCATCACACTAGATTTGTGTAGCATTTTATTTATTTATTTTTTTGGGCTGAAGTCTCTTTCTGTCTTCCAGGGTTCAGTCGGGCAGCCATGCCGTTCGGTCTGGTGAGGCGGGAGCTGTCTTGCGAGGGTTACCCCATCGACCTACGCTGTCCAGGAAGTGATGTCATCATGATCGAGACTGCCAATTACGGCCGGACAGACGACAAGATCTGCGATGCTGACCCCTTTCAAATGGAGAACATCAACTGTTATCTGCCCGATGCATTCAAGATCATCTCTCAAAGGCAGGTTCTTCCATTCTCCTTTTCTAAACCTCTCTCTTCTAAACGTGTCTTCTATCTCATCTGCCCGTCTTTGATTACAACCTAACCAAATCAGACCTCAAGGCGCTCGTATCCGATCTTCTTTTAATTTAGACAGTGTAGTACATCTGGAGGCTGTGCTAAAAACAGGAAGTGATGCGTGAGCCGGGCTTTGATACGTATTGCTGCAGGAGTGGCGTACACTTCCGCTCGGCTTCATATAAGAGCGTTGTGATTCGTGGGGAAATAGGTTTGGAAATGTGGCGTCTCAATTAGTCCTTTCAGCTGCAGGCAATTAGGCGTCTCAAGTGGGTGCTAATCTGCACAGGAAGTCTAGGCAGGGATTTGCCTCTGCAGGTTTAGTCCAGATGTGAAATTGCATTGTTGTGGACTTTTCATCTTGTTAGCTTTCTGGTCGAATAATGAATCACCAGCAGCTTCACAATCTTTCACTGCTATAGTTGCATTAATAATAGATTACGATACTTTATAATAGACGCTTTCACTCAACGCTACTTCATTTCTTTGCAAAAGAAAACTTTATTTTTTTAATTTAATTATTCTTTTTTATATATGTATACACCAGCTTATATCAAATTAATTAATGTAAACACCTTATTCTGTGTCCTGTGGGCTTGTGTCAAAAGCCTATTAACTTGTTTAATAATGTGGATCTATATGAGGGATCGAGCAACCAGACGCACTTTCTGCATTTTCTGTGTGCTGGCCTTCTCTTGCTCTTAAATATTAGACAACTTAGATATTGTTCAGAGCTGTGTTCAGTGAGAAAACAATAAGATATATATATTTGCAACAATCAGATGAAAATAGTAAAGCGCACCATCGCAAAAAAAATGACATTTTTATATTTATTTAATTATTTTGGCTTAATGCAAAGAATATAAAGATTCTGATGAAGATTAGTTTTATACAAAGTTTGTAGTCAGTAAGATTTATTTATGTACTTATTTGTTTTAAGAAATTAATACTTTTCATTCAGCAAGGGGGCACTGAATTGACCCTTAAAACATTTATAATGTTGTGAAAATAAATAAATACATCTTTATAAAGCTCTTTTGAACTTTATATTCATCAAACAATGGACGTATATTAATATTTCTAAATATAACTGTTTTCAGTGGATTATTGGAGAAGAAATGGAGCCTTGGTGAGCATAATATATATATATATATATATATATATATATATATATATATATATATATATATATATATATATATATATATATATATATATATATATATATATTTTTTTTTTTTTTTTTTTTTTTTTTTTTTCTTCTAAAGTTTTCTAAAGATTTTTACAGATTTACTTTCTGTGCTTTGCAACCACGCCAAATTGTGAGAAGCATTAAATGTGAAGTGTGCTTAAATTATTGAAAAAGGTAAAGTCCATAACTGTATATAAAATACTGCATGATTATGAATTGTTATTATTATTTGCATTTATTTTTATCGATACTATTTTTATACTCAACAAGTAGAACCCAAATACAGTGTATTAATCATAACAGGTCAACAGAGGATTAAAAAAAAAAACAAATTGCTAAAGTATCATTTCAGTATTTTACAAATTAAATGGTTTATTTGCAAATTGCTCATTGTTACATTTGAGCTGTAGGCTAAAGTTGTGCTTGGAAATTCTGTCTGTTTTTCTGTCTATCCAATTAAAACAATCAATTATTTCAGTTCATAATACAATTTCTGCCAGATAAATGTATTTATTTATTAATTCGTTTGCTTGTTTGCCAACATTTACTGGTATTTGTGAGTATTCAGAGACACAGGATTTTAACTAGAAGACAGAGGGGGAATATAAAACAACAGTAATAATAATAATAATAATAATAATAATAATAATAATAATAATAATAATAATAATAATAATAATAATACATGAAATAAAATAAAATAAAACATGCTATTTTAATAACAGTAACATAGCTTATTAACATAAGCTATATTTATTAACATAGCTTGTTATTTAACTAATGAACACAGCTGTGAATGAAATATTAAGCAAGTTTTTTTTTTCTCAGTCCCTTAGCAACACATCTGAAACAAAACTTTCTTTGCAGTAATTCTCCTGCTCCTATCGCCCCTTGCTCTGCTAAGTACCGTGCTTTGGGGAACACGAGGGAACGCTGCAGTGCTGGATGGGGGAAATTTGTTCTGTATTCACACCATTAATATCTATGACAGAGGCGTCTGCATGGCTCTCAGAAGACCAGCGCTTGCACACTCCCACTGTACATACGGTGTTAGTGAATACTTCAAGCCTTGCAGATTAAGCTTTCATAAGTCACCGTTAATACAACAGCTACACCTGTTTAAGAATTCAGAGCATTGGGAATATCACTGGCCTGATAATAAAGTCTTAAATAATGCCCATGATTCCTGATTTAATTAGATATATGAGGTTCGGCGCTATGGATAGAGGAAGTTAGGCTGAATTCAGAACAGACTTTAGAAATCCTGTAGTCTTATATTATATATATATATAAGGACTCCAAGTGTACTGCCATAATTCTGATTTCTCTTATCACTTGTCTAGGATTTGGTTTAATGTGTTTTGGTCTGTAAGAATGTCCGTTTACATCACTTGGGTAGGTCTCTGTCCTTTTCAGTTTGACTGACTTGTCCAGGTTTAATGTAGTTATCACAAACAAATCAGTTTCTTCCTAAACTGAAGAGCCAGATAACACATGCTGGTCTTTTGTGTGACATAAGTGAACGATACCTCGTCCGTCATAACAGCAGAGAATAGATAGGTTTAATATACATCAATTTGTTCCATATTCAGATAAAATATTGAACATGAAGCAGTTATGTTCCTTCAGGCTTCATTGTATTTATTTTTTTACTTTGATATAGTTACTGTGACAAATACAATATTTCTTGTGTACCATCTTAGAAGGGCGTTATAATATATGATGTGTCATATACTGTATATGATGTTTTTATAGATCAATACTACTAAATTACTCAAATGTAAGCAATGTTCTGGGAACATACTGAATTTAACTCTAAAACTGTGTCTAGTTTAGTTTGCTTTGAGCTCTTTAACTAAAGCCAAATGTGAAAAGAGATAGATATTTTCTTTCCTCTGGGCATTCTTTAGTCCAGGTTTCATGTCTGAACCACTTCAATTTACCAAACAATTGTTTTTCTTTAATGAGTGAAATTTTGACTGTAAATGTTGTGATGAGTGTTCAGAGTTTAGGGGGGAGAGATCTGTCTAATGAGGGGTGCCCTGTGAAAACGCCTGACGTGTGACTGTGGTGTGAAGAGCAAACACCAGCTGTCAGCTAACAGGAACATCACGAGGATGAGGATTTAGCATAGAGTAGCCCAAACTGTGTCTGGACAGTCTTTCCACATTTTATGCCATTGAATTAGAAAACAACACGTCAATCCAAAGTGTAATTTATAAAAAAAAAAAATCGCCTTCATATATCCAGTAAACCAGCCTTGGAATTAATTGTTTAAACGTTGTTTATTAAGAATGACATTTTATCACTAAAAAACAAGAATTCATTAAAATAATAAATAAATTGGTGAATCACTGTTTTTTTTTTTTTTTTTTTTTTATAGGTTTGCTTGCTTGCGTCATTAATTAATTAATTCATTTATTACAACAACAACAACAACAACAACAACAAAAACGTTTTGATCTTTACTGTATCAAGGCAAGCTTTCTAAAATGAGAAAACTATGTTGTTAGCCGTTATGTTTGACTCCAGAAGTTATTATTCATATTTTCTCATTTTTTTCCAGTTAATTTGTGATCATAATTTATTCATATGGAACATTATGCGAATGAACAGCACATTGTGACTGAATGAAATGTCTCCTTGCAATACAACTACAAATAACCAAACAACCAATCACCGCATTATGATTCCAGCTTCGGCCTTGTGTTATAATTTTAGATCCATAATTCATTTATATGGGTAAACATGCTGATATTCTCATCTGTTACCACATATGAGCGCTCGTTAATAAAGAAACTCCCAGATGAGGGACGTGTTTTTCAGCCAAGCTCGTGTCTATGTATAAATTCTTCTCATCTTCAGACATGAGCGCTGGGAATTCACAGCTGTGGACGGAGTAGGACTCTGTTCCTCGTGCTTTACTGCTTTTACGATAAAAGGAAGAAAAAAAAAGTCGACTTGTTTATTAGCAAATAGAACATAAGACAAATGAATTGTCAGAGTCACACGCTGAGGTAAAGAGAAATTACTGCAGGAAGAGATGCTGCCCCAAGGCCAGGTCAGAGAAACGCTAGCAGGCTAATTCACTCCCGCGCTGCGCTAACAGTAAAACATGCTCTTTTTCCCAAACCCAAGACCTTTGTTTCCAGATTCTTTTCCTCTAAATTAGGACAATCATCCTGCTTTTTCCTTAGACACTGTGAGATTATACAGCATACATACAGCACACAGCAGTCTTTCATATTTCAAATCTACAATAAACAAGATATTCTGGTATAAACACCAAGGTTTTTTTATTTTATAATATTACAAAAGATTGAATTTCATTATTAAGGAAAAATGTCACAGTTAAATAAATAAATAAATAAATAATAATAATAATAATAATAAATGTTAAGCAGCAAAAACTTTTTCTACAGTAATAATAATACAATTGTTTCTTGAGCAATAAATCAGCATATTAATGATCATGTTACACTAAAGACTTGAATAATGTCTGCTGAAAATTCAGATTAGTCTCAGAGGAATAAATTAACATGTAAAATATATCAAAATAGAAGCAGTTGTTTAAAACTGTAATCATATTCAATTTGTTTAACCTTTGTTTTTACTGTACTTTTCATAAAAAAATGCATCCTTATAAAATCTAATTTTTTTTTTTTTTTTTTTTTTTTCTCAAAACCATTAACAATCAACATTTTATTTATTTATTTATTTTATTGAGATCAGTGTGTTGGTTTCTGGGATTTTTAAAGCACAAGTACACTTTTGTTTAAAGAACAAACAAACAAACAAAAAAAAAAAGCCTTTCAAACATTTTATCCAGCGGACGGCATTGTCGCAGACCTCAGGAACAATGTGACGCAGATTGATGGACGATACTGACACTTCTTTTCCAACATCTCACTGTACACTTTGACTGTAAGCCATGAGATCATTTCTACACTTTATCTTTTATTGATGTGCTTAATTTTAGTTCCTAGAACCCACATAAACCTCCCTCTGCATGACTTCCTGTTAAACAGGCAGTGGAGGGATGGTCGGTTCATTCCCAGTGAAATGGCATAGAAAGAAAATGAATCCATCATAGGTCCAATCAGCCTGACCTCAGGGGGGATTCATTCAGATGTATAACTCATGTGCTGGCAGGTATGAACACTCAGAGATGAGGCTGTTTATCTTTGTCACTGGTTTAAAAAAGGCCACTTTGGCATCCGCTCTAATTCCCGTTGTCTTTTATCCGTCCGTCCATCAGCAGTGTGCACGCTCGCTCTCAGTTTGATGCTATTGTCCACACAGATGACAGATGAAGGAATATCCAGGGTTCAATACAAGCATTTTTTACCACAGAGAATCTTTTGTTACAACGGATACAGTACCATCAAGCAGAAATAAAATATATATATATATATATTTTCCATTGATATATACGTTTCAACTGTATCATCTCCAAATTCTGTTGATATAGCTTTTATTCAATCGAGCGTTCCTTTCTACTCTGGTGCAGATAGTTTTCTTTTGTGTTTCACTCTTCTGATTTCTGGTATCTTTATCTCTCTTCATCCAGGTGTAACAACAGAACGCAGTGCATCGTCATCACTGGACCAGATGTTTTTCCTGACCCCTGTCCAGGAACATATAAGTACCTCGAAGTCCAGTATGAATGTGTTCCCTATAGTAAGTATGAGCCATTTTCTAAAATATATCTAAAAAAATTGTGTTACTCTTTTATGAGCGTGCCTTAAAATGCATTTCTACAGGATTCAGTTGTTTGTCCTTGATAATACAGTGTTTATAAAGTGTACAGTAGGCACTTTTTCAGGTTTTGTTATTTTATCAATGGATTCGGTTTAGTTTATTTTGCAACTGATTAATAGAAAAAAGTATAACAAATGCAGCATCCACAAAAAAAATAAAAAAAATAAAAAAATAAATAAAAAATAACTCCCCTAAACTACTGGTACAGACAATTTATTTTCAAAATCAAAGTTAAATAGATACACGAGAGCAGTTAAGTGGTTTCATTTGATTGTAGTATAAATACAGCTCTATCTGCAAGGTCCAACTCCTGGTGAGTCATTATTGCAGAAATTTGCAGACTCCAAGCAGTGAAAGTGATTTGTAATTAAAAAGCACAAAGAAGGGGATGGATACAAGAAGTTTTCCAAGTCACCGAATATTCCTTGGAGTACACTTAAATCAACAATTAAGAAATTGAAAGAGTATGGCACAGCTGTAAATCTACCTAGACCGTCCTCAAAAAAACAAAGTGACCATGCAGGACTGGTGAGAGAGACCACCAACAGACCAATGATTTACAATCTTCAGTGGCTGAGATTGGAGACTGTGCATGCAACAACTGTTGCCTGATGCTTCTCTATTTTTATGAGTCCAAGCCAAAGATAAACCTACTGGTGTTTAAAAAAAAAAAAAAAAAAAAAAAACAGAACTGGTTGCAGTTTGCCAGAAGGCATGTGGGAAATCCTCAAACCATGTGTTACTCAATTTGTACACTTACTGTACATTAAAGGGTTAATATGCATTTAAAATAAATGTAATACATTTTGACCAAACAACCAAATTTTGCTTTATATAATAATAATAATTCTAAAATATGAACATTTATTGTAGAACTAATATTTAGCTGTATTTTTATAAATGAAAAAAAAAAAAAACATATTAATATTATTACATAAAATAATAAAAAAAAAAAAAAAAAAAAAAAAAAAAAAAAAAAAAATAATAATAATAATAATAATAATAATAATAACATTCTTTTTTATAGGCACTGTATTATCAATAACAGTGTTTGCAAGACAGCATTATATAATAATCTACAATTTATGGCAATGATGGCATTGTCACAATATGTGTGGTTAGTCTTCTTTCCTGTATTTATTCTTTCTTGCTATTTAATCGTATTTCTTTAGAGATGAGATGAGCACAAGATTCACGGAAACAGCAAACGCGTCTTTGTTGCAGCATTTCATTTATGGCAAATCTAAGCTTAAAACTTACAACACTATTTGTTTGCTGCCTTGCAAGCACTGCTATTTCCTTGAGGAAAGAAATTGTTATTTGTGTTTTCTTATGATGCAATGCTTCATTCTAATGATTGTATTTCATTGCACTTCATTCTGCACACCTTGTGCAGGTATGATTGGAGTGCACAGAGCTGGATATAAAATGCTTTTAGCTGCCTTGTTTAAATCTGACATTGTTTCATAAAAACTAAAATATAAGCTGTTAAATGTAAACCATTTCCGTCTGCTTTTCTCCCTGTGAAATGCTACTTTTTAGCAGTCTTTCATCTATCAGGAACATTACAGCAATACGCACTACATGAATGCAAAGCAGCATTCTCTGACGTCCAGTCTCAGCACATATAACTGCTCAGAGACTGACCAGCATGATTTTCTTGGCCCTTAAAATGTATTTGGCCATGCAAAGATATGCCAGTGTTATGCCAACTACTAAACAGACCAAAGATGTTTTTCGTTAGCGTTTGATCATTGTATTTTGCTTGTAAGAAACCGCAGCTCTACGACTGTCAGAAAAGACAAACTCCAAACAAACGCCTCACTTCTATTCTCAGATTTCCCATTACATTAAAAGTATGGATTGTTTTGCTCCATTAAACAATTAGACAGTACCCTTATATTATTCTCTGATTGAATTGTCTCGTCTTTTCAGAGAAGGTTTCCAGAGACTTCACATTCCAGACGAGGTCCTCTGCTGCACATTTCTCTTCACAATCCCAAAATAACAAAGACTCGTTGGATTTTAATGCTTAGTATAAGTTTATTTTACATCCATATCTATGGGTTATTAAAGTCAAATCCCACACCGAAGCTGTTGTTTTATAAAGGATCATGTTTTTCAGCTTTTCTCCAGGAATATCTGTGATTGTTCATCTGTCTTTTCTGATGCGAGCTTCTTCACAGAATACGTTTTTGTATTGTTTTTTTTTTTTTTTGTCTTAATGTTTTCGCATTACCCCCTCTAGGCATTTCCAGGTCTGTAACAGTTTTATTTACTAATCACAGTTTGACTCTCTAGGACGCCAAGAGCCCTCATGTCACCCTCAGGCTGCTGAATGCTGTATTTATTTATTTTTCTTTCTTTTTTTTTCTTGAAGTAATTTTCTTATTTGGTCTTGTTTGGTTGCAACAGTGGGATGTTCATGATGGTATTTGGCCAATGTTATCTCAGAAAACAGGATTTGTCCCGGTATGAAGTGCATACTCTGAGATCCATCCAGGGCTGCATTTCCCAAAAGATGTGTAAGCCTAAGAAATTTGTAAAAACTATTGTACGACTGATCTTAATATTATGGTTTCCCAAAACCATCGTAACTTAAGTAGCACTTGGAAATCCTCGTAGATCTACGAGCGCTCTGGAGTAATCGTAAAGCCCTATGTGCATCGTAAGAAGAACGATTTATACGATCACCTGCATGAGAATCGGCAGATTAACTTCAACTTTATTTAAGTGCAATGTGATTATAACATAAGGATTTGATTGTACTTTATTGTACACTTTATTACTATATTGGACCCGGAAATAACATCTCTCTCTCTCTCTCTCTCTCTCTCTCTCTCTCTCTCTCTAAAGTATATTATATAGTATTATCTCAAGTGTAATATAATATAATAATATAATACATTGTGTTATATTTATTATATCTGAGTTGCTTGAAATGCAGACAACTCTGAAAGACAACAGGTTAACATTTCAATAAATGAGCGTGCACTACAATTACGAGCCATTCTATAAGGTGACATTTCAGCATTTGACAATTGTATAGTGACTCCAAAGTAGCAGTTAAAGTACAGCTATGAGTGACTGTGTTAAGTGCATTTTGGGAAACGCACATGAAACAATAACGAACGCTCGTAAAATGGCTCTAAGATCAATCGTTATCGAGAAAACAGCCCAGATTGCATTGGCTGACTTAACTAGAAATGATTTGCAACCGTGGATGGATGTCACTATAGTTTCATTCGTTTTAACCTACCTCATTAGTAACCTGGTTACCTTATTTATTATTTAATTTAATGAGCAAAGGCTAATTATGTACTGTGTGTATGTATTTGTTTCTTTGTTTCAACCTAAAATTCAGTTTGTGGGTGCAGACTAATGACACACTGTATTATCTCCAGGTCAATCTGATGTCCAGAATCTAAGTCGACCCCAAATTCAAATATGCACAAAATTAAAACAAATATGTAATTTCCATAAATAAACTGAAACCAATTTTATGGACCATTAAGATTTTTTGCATTATGGTATTATTTTCAGGACAATTAAGCACATTTCCCATCCAAAAATATTATTGCTATAATGCATCCAGATTTTTTTTTCTTTGTAATTTTCTTCATTTTAAAGGTGAATCTCATTAGACTACCATTACTGCAATACAGTATTTTTATTATAGTATTTCTTTATTAAATCAGCATGAAGGCAGCACAACAAAAAGTCACATAACTATAATATACATATATTATTAAAAATAATTGCAATGGTCCTTTTTTTTTCCTGCAAAATCTCTTTTATATTATGTCCTCTTTCTTTGTTATGTATTTATTATTATTTTTTGTTCTGGACAGGTTTTTTGAGATGCATTCCTATGCTAAACAGAGTTCCAGTAGAAAATGCTGACTTTTATGAAAGAGAACACAGTGCTCAGTGACTCCTGGACATTGTGGCCACATAATGGACACCATTAGTCGATCAATCACAATAAGACAAGAAGGAAATCTGAGAAATGTAGCTTTAGATTGTCGGAAATGTTGAAATGCTGAAGATGGCCTTCATGAGATAAAACTTCTGAAGACTGTCAAGATTCTGCCTGCATTCTGTCTTTCTGTCTGTCTCTCTGTTTATCTCTCTTTATCTTTATCTGGTGGTATATGGAAGGATTTGGAAGGACAGTGTATTGGCTCATAAAATCATGACGATAAGAATTTCTGGAGAACTGAAAAAAAAAAAAAAAAAAAAAAAAAAAAATATATATATATATATATATCCTTAGTTGTTAAGATGTTTGGAAATCACATTCACAAACAATAATTTATTTGTATAATTCATCACCATTTCAGCCAAAGAAAAATAAAATTAAATCTAAATGAATTTTTGGCCAGTATTATATTTACAGATCCGGAAGTCAGATGACAGACATAATGTATTAGCATAGTAATTTAATGAAAGCAATTAAAAATATACAGCAAATTGATAGATTTGTGTGAGAGACGTGAAGCTATCATTGTTTCAAATGTTACAAAGTTAAACGTACAGTATGGGATTTTTGGCGACCAGGGGTCACTCAATCAAAATAATAACATAAGACGTACTTTGATGACGTCGGGAAAGAGCGTAGGCTCATGGGAGTTGTTGTTCATTGGAACACGTGCTCTGTCGCTCCCTATCATTCCTCACTCATTCTAACTTAGTATTTTGACAATCACGTCTTTTCAAACGGAGAGATATATGAATTATGAGACCCCTATCAAATCAATATTCCATCTAGCTAATAGTAATATATGTTAAAAAAACACTGTCGCCTTTCATTAATAATTATAATTGCGTTTATACTATGATATCGAACAAGATAGTGAACTGCATTTGAAGCTACTTTATCCAGCTAGATAGATTTACATTATACTATACCTGAAAGCTAGTCCGTCTGCGTTTTACACAAGACATCATCGTTTCACAAAATATACGGATAGATACAGTTAGCTGAATGGATGCATACCTGTTTATCAGAATGCAAGCGAGTTCAGCATCTCTCTGTAGTTTCAGCTTGTCACGAAACTCTATCTTGGAAATGCAACTCCAATATTTACCCGTGTCTTGTTTCTTTTCTTGTCCCAAAACCTTCATTTATTGCACCCGTACATTTGCGCTTCACAGAACGTGCAGGCAAAGCATACTCATGATCCATTACTAAGTTATTGATTGAGGTATAAATACGAATATAAACAATATAAATATAAAATATAATAGTCTCGATCAAGTCTAGCTACTACTTTTTCTTCTTCGTCTCGTCTTTGTTTCTATTCACCTTTGTATTTGGCGGTTTCGCAGGAAGTTAGATAAACTAGAGGGGTCAAAGTTTATATGACGCCATAGACGGGCGACAAAGCGGAAATAAAGAAACGTGCCGTGTTTTCTAATTAAACTATAATTTTCTCCGGATTTGAAAGTTCGTGGAAACTGTTGGGATAATGTAAGTACACAACTAAAAAAAAATATATAACATAGATATAGTGATTTCTGCTATTTTTAAAGCAGAAAATTACATATTGCGCCTTTAAAATAGAGCATCATTGCAATTACATGAAAAAGAGTGATATTATTTAAAAGCAGGTGTTCCACAAAAGAAATAAAGTCAGACGTATTTGGAATGACGTGAGGGTGAGTAAATGGCTCTTTTTCATCAGGAAATCCTAAAGTAACCTTAGAAATGACAGACGCATGATTTTCAAAAGTAAAAAGCACTAGCCTGCCAATCTCCCACCGCCACCCTGATCTAGACTGAAAGAAACAGGAAAATATGTCCTTTTAAAAAGTATGAATACATTTTACAAACTTTATGTGTAGGAAATTGAAACCGCATACTGCCATTGCTGACTATTCAAGTGTTCATATAAAGCCTAGCAGGGCTGACAAGAACTCTGTGCTTGGAGAAGAACTGTAGAGTCGACCAACAGCTTTATTTTTCTGGTTTTGAGTTTCCCTCCAGCACAACTTACCATCTGTCCACCTGGAATTCAGATTTCCCCGGTCGATGTCCCTGAGTCCTTATGAAAATCTATACGCCACTATCTAGAATTCAGCCAGTGTATTTCCCCGCAGCTTTCCCTCGACAATAGCAGATTGACTTGTCTTCAATGCCACATACACTGTCCTTTTGTACTGTGACAGAACACTCTTTAACCTTGCTCTCTTTCACGTCGAAGGTGTCTAACTGCGATCTCTTCCTCCTCTGACAGCTGTAGCTCTGTGCATAATGCCCGTAACCTCATGACATGTTAACTGCATGTGATCATGGACATGATGGTTAATTCGTTTTAATCTCTTTTTCCCCCCCTGCACTCCTTTCATTCTCTCTTCCAACGCTAAAAATAAAGTGGAGCAAAAAGGTAAATCACTGACACAATCAGCTCCTTGTTTTTCTTTCTTTAATATATACATTTTGTGGTTGTAAAACCTTCCTGTGCCCACTCTTGCTGATCCGATAGCAGGCAGTAGCAGAAAGGGTATTGTATTTTAGTAAAGGTCAGTGCACAAGCAGCAATCGGAGGGAAGCTTTAAAAGAAAATGATAAAGCACAAGTTAAATGTTAGCGGTAATGCTGAGGGTACAAATACCCCTTTTCCTCCTCCTCTTCCTGTCCTCCTCACTCTTTTATTGCCTGTTCGAACCCCAGCCCCACTCCACATTCCCTGCATGCTCTGGTTACAGGTTTCCTATAGACTTACACAATCTCTACTGTTTCTCGCTTTTCCTTCTTCTAACTCTCTCTCTCACTCTCTAAATTTTTCTCTGGCTTTCTTACTTCACCCTTTCTGCATATTTGATTATCATATCTTTGTTAAGAAGAAAGGAAATGCTTTAAAATGCTGTAAAATGATTACAACATTAGGCCCATAGGAAAGATGTAAAAAAACTGTGGAAAAACTTGACTCAGGACACAGACTGCCTGTATGCTGCTCTTCTCTGCATCTTTCTCAAGCCTTATTTAGTTGTCTGCTTTTATTTGCAGGGCAGATTTGTCGTATTCCTTCCTTTTTTCCTTTGTGTTTGGTTGTGGTTTGATTTCTCCATCACTCCCCTTCAGTATGTCCAAGCAGCAGTGAGCCGAAACTGTTCGCTTACGGACACATACAAAAACTGTTTTTGCTTCCGTTTTAAGCTTCAGTAACCTTCAGATGCAGATCCTTCGCGCCTTTTACTGCTTGTGAATGTGTGTAGCTGTTAGACTTCTTAGTGTGTGTTTCTGTCCTCACCGACTACTCAGTTATCAGAGTGATTTAGAGTCAGAAGGCACTTTGCCCTCTGCTTTCAACTAGTGTGAGCTGCCTTCGCTTACGTTTGACTGTTTTCTGCTCTGTTCTTCTCATCACTAGTTTTTCTTTGTCCCGGAACTCTGAAAGCCATTGGAGATCCGTCGTTTCTGTACGAGGCAGAGCAACAAGCGGGGTCGTGGTGCAAAGATCCTCTCCAGGCAGGAGACAAGGTTTATTTCATGCCCTGGACCCCTTACAGAACAGATACACTTATCGAGTACAACTCGCTCGACGACTTTCAAAACTCTCGACAGACTACGACGTATAAACTCCCCCATCGGGTCGATGGCACGGGATTTGTGGTATACGATGGCGCTGTGTTTTTTAACAAAGAAAGGACACGTAACATTGTCAAATTTGACCTTCGGACCAGAATTAAAAGTGGGGAGGCAATTATAAATAATGCCAACTATCATGACACCTCACCATATAAGTGGGGCGGGAAAACAGACATCGACTTGGGAGTTGATGAAAACGGTCTTTGGGTGATCTACGCCACCGAGCAGAACAATGGCATGATGGTGATCAGTCAGCTCAATCCCTACACCCTTCGCTTCGAGGCCACCTGGGAGACCACCTACGACAAGCGATCGGCCTCCAATGCTTTTATGATCTGCGGAGTTCTGTATGTGGTCCGATCCACGTACGAAGACAATGAGAGCGAATTGAGTAAGAGCCTCATCGACTACATGTACAACACCAAACTGAACCGAGGCGAATACACCGACATCCACTTCCCCAACCAGTACCAGTACATCGCCGCTGTGGAATACAACCCTCGAGACAACCAGCTGTACGTGTGGAATAACTTCTACATCCTCCGGTACAATCTGGTGTTTGGTCCACCTGATCCAGCACACGGTAAGCCACATCTCGAATCCATCTAGCTGCACACACACACACAGAGTCCCTCTGGATATCTGTTTAAGTGGTCGCGAGTTGGTATTCCTCTGGCTCCCGAGTCTGTGTGTCAAATGTCACGGATGACTGATTTTTAATTTCAGATTTAATATGTGCTTGATGTATTCCGGAAACCTTTCTCGAGTGAAAGCAACATCTCAAAGTGAAGTGGTGGGTCTCAGCAGTAAACAACATCGTAGGCGTTGTTAGCATATAATAACAGACGCGTCTCTCGAGCTTTCAGAAGACAGAGCCATTCCTCCCCAGTGTTTAGACTCTTCAGGCTAAACCCCCTCCCACTGCTCCACTGAGAAAGATACCGCTTCCCTCATTGATAGAGGGTTACCTGTCTGGACATGTACCTATTCAGCCTTGCGGCAACAGTGGATCACCCCCAAAAGACTAGATCTCCTTTCCTAACCGGATCAAAACAAACAACTTGCACTTTGCCTCAGATGCCTCCCAATGTGTCTGTGCTGTGCAACGGCTCTCCGCTGAGACCGGATCAGTCCCGAAGGTCACGTCAGCGTGGCCTGTTTTTAATTTAACTTTCAAGAGCTAGGACAGGATGGCCATAATATGTGTCAGATCGTCTTTACATTGAAAAAAATAATAACCGTAATTACCATAATCCCAGCTCAGCCTAGAGGCCAAGACTCTTGCTTTACTCCAGAAAGACTCGGCTGAGTGTAGAGGTCAAACAACTTTACGCAGATTAGTGGGACTTACAAATTTTAAATATGAGTGTATTTCTTCTGCGGAGACCCAGCGGTGTCTACCTCACTTGTGAATCTGCTTGTGCAGACACTGAGCTCAGTAACTGTACCCAGGGCTGTTGTGAACTTGTTCCTGCAATAAGTGTACTTAGGATAAATTCGTTGAGGATAAAAGCATCTGCTAAATGACAAGATAGTAGATTCTAAGATACAAATCATTTGTAGGCTGCTTATAGCATTCAAAAGTACCTAAAAGTCTACCTGTTATATTAATAACTAGCCATAGATATGGTTCTCATTTAAAGGCTGCAACATTTTTAACTGGCTAAATTACAAGGCAGCTTCACATGTATCTTTCAATGAGAATGCAATCTCAGAATAGACTGTGTAAAAAAAAAAATGTTTTTCTTTTTTCTTTTAATCAGCCAAGGTAATATATGAATCAAGATTTGTTAATAACATTTTTTATATTATTACAAATATGAATACAATTGATGAAATTATGTAAAACAGGGTTTAATGAACCATTAATAGTTTTTCACTCATTTAAAATTGTGCATTGCACTGGGTTTGTTTTGTTTTTTTTCCCTACCATGTTCGGTCAGTTGTAAAATAATTGTTGAGAAGCTTCTTTTTATACACTGTGTATATATATACACACACACACACACACACACACACACACACAAACACACACACACACAAAGACTAATAAAATTCACTTTTTATTTGTAAGAGCTATGCAGTTTTACGCTTAGAGTATTACAATGTAGCTTAGCTTAGCAACATGCTAACTGCTTGAAATAATTGTAATTTGAGTCACGATGACTACTTTTTTTTTTTCTCGTAAATCGTTTGAGGTTCCAATGAGGTTCCATTTCTCATAAGGTGCTGTTTTAAAAGATGAATATGCAGATGGTAGACCGCAAGGCAGCTCGCTAGATTTTGGAACAGAGCCAGAACACCTCTCCGAAGGCTGTCTATGATATTCATAATCACATTACTATCTGCACTACTTATTATTCCAGACTTATTTCTGAGATCAGGACAGAATCATCTGAGTCATTCTTAGCATGTGCTAGCAGCTTTCCTTTGGCCAGAAGCGATTACCGCCACTGAATTAAAACCATTGAGCAAATTTATCCCTGCACAAGCAAGCAATTAAGTAAGAAATATCAACTCAATATCACTTCAGATGAAGAGTATTAGGACTCAGATCTAAAATTCATTGGACATTTCTCTGGGGTGTTACCTCGGAGGGTTAAAATCTTTCATTAAGGAAATGTTATCACATTGTTACCACAATGTATCCACTTGTGGTTCTCACTTATGATGTGGCTGATTGAATGTGCCCGTGTATGTTCTGCCTCTCTTGTAGCCGCCTGTAAGGGAAGCAATTAGCTCTACAATCAGTGCTGATGAAGAACAAAAACATGCTAATTTCACTAGCATTAGCTCCTGTGAGTTGCATGAGTTGAATGATACCCCCATCCCCACTTGAATCTAATCTGCCATCATTTGTATACTGATGTGTTTTCTCTATTTTAGATGTGGTGATTATCTCATCAGCTCAATAATCAGCTCACTCACACTGCCATCAGAGTTGTGCTCCGTAGAGTTGATGTTTGATGTTCCACTTTACTTTCATAGCTGTGAAATTACCTTGATTTTGAGACACTGGAACAACGAACCACTAGAGTTTGTGAGATTTGATAAGCCCCTGCTTGTATATTAAGAAATCCCTCCCCTTTAAGTCAAAAAAAAAAAAAAGAAAAAAAAAAAAAGAAGAATTTTTGGAGCATTTATGAGATTAACTGTTTAGCTATTTTGGCAAATCATGTCCTATAGTCATATTGTTTTTATGTGCTGTAAAGTTGCAAGTTAATTTTTAACAGTTGAAACCACTAGATAAAAATATAGGAAAAAATTAAAGTAAAATTAAGTAAACACTCATGTGAACTATCAAATTTATAGATCAGAGTATTCCAAAATAACCATTTATTGTTCATAATTATCCATAATTATTTAATTTAAAATATACAGTTCTTCTGGTTTATTTGATGCAACATGAACATAAATTAACAGTGGCTGATTAATTGCTGCTGATACTGTTTGGCTTAATCTGATATACTCATTTAGAAATTAAACTCTTAATTTTGCTCAGACTAACAGTGAGTGTAAATATATTTTTTTCACTCATACAGAAGCTCGCTAAAAAAATATAACCTGTGCTTCTCTGGTCCTTTAAATTCTAACTGACTGGAGACAGAATAACATCACAGACACAAACAGGCCTGAAAATGTTTTTTTTTTTTTTTTTACAAATTCAGCAACATTTTATTGAATATTACATTTTCAACAAAAGGGCACCAAAAGAAGTAATTTAGCCTTTAGAAAATGTTGCTTGGCAATAAAAAAAGAGATCAAACTAAATATAAAATGTGCTTTTTTCTGTTTATCTTCTATGAAATTTGAAGTTTTAAACCTGAATCGATGTTTTCTGGGATTAAATCTTTTCAAAATACTTGATAGATTGTTCCTTCATGTGGAATTCTGGCGCAGTATATTAGTATGACATCTTATATGGATCCTAAATTGCATCAGATGTGCCATTTGTTTAAAGAGAAAATGATTAAAACCAGCAGCATATTCATACTGGAATCCTCTTTCATAATGGGGAATCATCTTGATGTGGAGGAGACAGACAGCATTTATATTTGCCATCTGAATTGGGCTGGAAAACACACATTATGCTGCTTGCCACTTAATTTCATTTTTGCTCATCATTAAAGGAATTAGTTTGACACTGATTGTGATAATTGCCATGTGATATTATACTGCTGATGGTTAGCGAAATTTATGCAGAGCCTTCTCTGCTCCTGCATGAAAAAATAAAATAAAATAAAAAGAAATAATAATAATAAAAAAAATAATATATATATATATATATATATATATATATATATATATATATATATATATATATTTTTTTTTTTTTTTTTTTTTTTTTTTTTTTTTTTTTTAGTGTTTTGTGTTCGGAAGGCCACTAATGGATTTGGCTTTATTTTAGTCTCGCTTCTATTGCCACTTGGAGAGATTGCTCAGTGGCCTTTTTTGTTAAAGACCTCCCTTGAATGAAAAATTATTTATATATGCTACTGCTGCTACATCATTTTTAGATGCACTTTTTCACCTTTAATGTGAGTTTCACCTTCTTCCTTATCTCACAAGTCTCAATCTTTTCCTCAGTCTTGTTTTTAGCCCCTCCCCCAGCCCAACCATTTCTTCTTGTCACCAGCCCTCCCACATTTAGCCCCTCCCTAGAAAATCTAATTTAGCCCCTCCCCCAGTTTCCCAGCTGGAGGGATGTAATCTAGCTGTGGTCTTCTTAGACCAAGTCCCTCTAATGCTTGATTACTTCTCAGCATTAAATGCTAGAATGAGATAGTCCAGTAAGTCCACATGGCAACAACCATAGAGATTTTGTAGGTAGGTTTAATGTTGGGTTTGGTGTTATTTACCAATACGAAAGAGCATTTTAGTGACACTCTTTGGACATTTGAATTCTGAACAAGCACAAGACATACCTGAAGCAATGTAATAAAAACACCACAATACTTCCCTGTACATAATAAATTTGTGGCCATGGTCATGTACTGTATGTATATTTAAGCACCACTCATTTGACATTTTACTTTGACACTGACATGAAATGCGCAATAAGGTACGTAATGTCAGTATTGCAGAAACGTCATCACAAGCACATATGTTCATAATTTTTGTTCAAGTTATGTTTGTGTTGTCTTTTTTTGCCTGCATTTTGAGGACAGTTCAGTAATCCCTTTGAAGAAAGTGGCTTAAAACACGTGAAAATTCTTTATCGGTTTGCGTGAGAGGAATGTTTAGAAATCATCATTAGCTCGATGTATATATTCTCCACCATGCTAGAACTAGTACTTAGGAGCATATTGTCACAATCTCATTATAATATTTGGCAGGAAATTGTTCTCTGTTGTGAAAGTAATATTTATATTTATGTCATTTTAGTTTTTTTTTTTTAGTTTTTTTTACATTGACCTGATGATTCCTTTGAGCTTTATGCGAGTCATACACGTTCATTACAGCACTACAGATGTACTTATCATAAGAGAAACTGTTTGTTACAAAAAAGAGAAAATTACTACTTCTGCCCATAAATCAGATTTCAAATGCATTATATAAAAAATAACACCTAGGTGCTATGAGACAGCTGATTAAGTATTCATTTATCACCTGCATGTTCTGCATGTTTTTGAAGGACCACAATTATTAGCCGACACCACACCAAATTATACGTAAAGTACAAAGGACAATAGCGTCAAAGTTTGAAAACACATATTTCATAAAAGTACCATGATATTAGGATGCTTCCCCCCCCCCCCCCCATCATATATTGACATGGTAATACTATTGTTATGGTTTTCTGGACAAATTCTGTTATTTTAAGGTGCAGTAACACCATGTAAATACCAAGGTATATGAATATGTTAGCTATTCAGTTCAATGCTATAAGGAAAGTACTTTGCAAGAAAGTATCTGATACCGTCTGACCATCTTGCATTATTGAAGAACTGTTTTCTTCAGGGTTTTTTTTATTTTTTATTATTATTATTTATAAAACTCTTTAGTACTTTAAGTTTTTTAGTGGGAGCCTTTGTTAAAATTTTGTTTTGTTTTGGTCAGATTTTGTGTGTGATAGAGTGATAGATTTCTCAAATATGCTGTGAAGTGTTACAATTATTTTCTATAATTCATAATTCATTATTTACACAATGTCCTCTTTTGGAATGGACACTGGTCTTAATTTATATATATATATATATATATATATATATATATATATATATATATATAAATACATATATGTATATACACACAACAATTAGTTCTGGTTCTCAAATCTGAAACCTCAGAGAGCAGCCAACCTCAGCCAGATCTTCTGGAATTTGTCACTGGCTCTGATGTCTCTGTGGTTAAACATGAGATATAATTTGTTTTAGGTAATTGTAAAGAGCAGTCTTTGATTTCATTAATCTATGTTTTTTTCTATTATAATTTTTTTTCTTTAGAGCAAATCGCTTTGGCTGAGGGCAAAATCTCGTCAAGTTATATTTTACGTAACTTGCTAATAATCCTGTATTTCAGAGTGCTGACTTTGTACATTTGCCTGAATTGTCTAGCAACTTTTATAATAGCTGTTGTTGTTGTTTATTATTAAATAAATACTATATATTTTTAGTATTTAGTATTGGGAAACTATTTGTGTGTGTGTTTGTGTGTGTGTGTTCGTGATGGTGATTTTTGTGACATTGATACACCATTAGATGGCGACAAGAGACTGTTTTAGGGGCCGTTCACATATCACGCCTAAAAGTGCGTGGAAAACGCTAGGCGTGCCGCTTTTTCATTCTTTCCAAAGCGCTTGGGCAGTTGCGCCCGTGAGGCGTCTGCCTTTGCTAAGCAACCATGACGTGATCTCTCCGTGAAGACGTGGAAATTTCAGCAAAGGATAAATGGATTTGCAGCTCTAAAAATTGCTTTCAGTAGCTCTGCTACTAAATTTATTTCAAAATTGCAATCCATATACAACTATGATCAGCTGTTCCTTCATCTTGGCTGATCTTTCAACGTTGTTACGGAAAAGAATGAAGCTGATTGGTTAGTTCTTCCATTATGAGCACGCATACCGCGCTCCTACATTGGAAATAACGAATTTGAGTGCACAAAAGACGCGATATGTGAACGGCCCCTTACGAGTCAGCAGTAAAGACTTATATTGAAAGAGACTGAAACGGGAAGTTATTGTTACTTTTAATAAACGCTTGTAAGACGCAGTTTTATGCACTGATCAGTGGTGTCATCAGAAATCACACTTAACAGATGAAAGGACAAATCGACAATGATATCGCTTTGCTCAGCGGACATTCAGTGTTTTATTGTGAATATGAGATTGAGCTGAAGAATGAAAGCTGTATCAGATGCAGGTAATCACACTCTCAGTCCATCTCTCTCTCTCTCTTAATACTCTACATACAGTGAGGTTTTAATACAGTGATACACTAAGCTTTCAATGAAGCAACTCGACATTTCTACATTACTAATAGTAAATGTGATGCATGCGAATAAGTGACGGAGGCTTGGGCTCAGCCTTTAAACTCTCAAACTGAGATTTGAATCTGTGTTGGAAGGAAGTTGTTCAGCGCAAATGTGTTTTAAAGACACTCTGTTGTTGTTTTACTTATATATTTACACACTAGTTGAAATGTTGTATAAACAATATCACACTCTTAGACGTGAGATATGGCTGTATATCAGCATGCTGTAATTACCTGTGGCCTTATGCTTACAGCCGATTCACAGCCGTGCCAATATACAGCCAAGTATAATTGACTTACACAATTCATGTGTGTATATTACACCACTTAAATGAATTTCCTTTTTTGGCCCACATAACCTATGTACAGTATATATATGGAATTTGGATAATGTTTCCCAATAGGCAAATAGGTTTTAAGCATTATTTTTAGGCTAGTGTTATAGTAAAATGGTTTGTGAACGTGCTTTCCTGTTGACTTTAACAGGCTTCTCTCATCTGTGGTTTAATAGAGGAACATTGAGCTAAAGCTTGTTTTACAGCCATCATGACAAACAGCCAGATTCTGGGAGTGAAAAGCCAATAATGGCACACCAGTCATGCCAACCATGTCAAAACTCACACACATGGCTGAAAACAGTAAAGATCGGGGTCTGCAGGTAGAGGCATTGCAGCTGTTTTTTGTTGTCTGGTCAGTTGACACTAATTCACAGTAGGTCATGTCTAACCTCAAAAGGAAAGCCTTTTCTTTCACTCGATCAACCTTGCAAACATACACGGAGGTGCTCTCACACTTCTATGGGGCGCTTCATCTGTGAGTTTCTTGGCTGCATGATGTCGTTCACAGAATCTAGTTAGCTGGTGAAAGCAGCGTGTGAAGTTCAGAGGGATTTATGGATTTATCCATATTTGTGGTTGAATGTATGAGGTCAGGTATATCACTTTTACACTGTAAACTGGAAAGAAGTTTGAGTTATCTGGGACTCAAACCACTTTACGTATGAAGCACTTTCTGATTATCATTATGTAACATCCTAGCTAGGAAAAAAAATGTAATTGCGTTTTGGAAATAAGACACATTTTTTTTCGTGTAAAGTATGGCCTGATATATGTACCATATTTTTCTTGCCTGAGGAATAACATAAGTTATATATAAAGATTATGAAATATAGACACAGGAACAAAGAAACTGAGGCTAAGAGAAAACATGTTCAAAAACTATGTGATTCAACTCTCTTTTTAATAAGCTTTTGAGATATAATAGAGCTTGAGGTCTTGTATGCAATATATATATATATATATATATATATATATATATATATATATATATATATATATATATATATATATATTATTATTATTATTATTCTCTACCATTAAGCACTATACAAGCTTAACCAAACCGGTACCCAAACATAATTTAAGCAACAGCTAATTTTAACCATTATTCTTTTTAGCACCACCTATCTCAGAGGCATCCACCTCACCCAAGTTACTAAAACCAACAACCACTACAACAACCACTACTCAGCCGAGAGGTCAGGTGACAACTGTTACCACTACAGGGACCAGAGCTGTTAATAAGACACCCAAATCACCAGCTGTACTTCCCCAAACTACCACCCCACCCTCACTGGAGTCTTTCCCTCCACCTGAGCGCTTCTGTGAGAGCGTAGAGCTCAGGGACATACTGTGGCCACAGACGCAGAGGGGCATGCTGGTGGAGCGACCCTGCCCCAAAGGAACTCGAGGTGGGTGCATGTACCCGCTGAAGTGTAATACGCTGCAGTTTTCCACTCAGAGCTCTTTGAATTGCTATCAGTCACGTGCAAGCTATTTTGATATGCATTTGGCCTCTAGGCAAAGAGAAATGTGTCTGTTCTCTTAGAATCAATTTCTGCACCATTTGAATAAAGCAATAAAGCCATTTGTTGCACTGATTTTACCACATTTAGTGTTAGTCTTGTTAACAAAGGTACTTACTACTAATAACACAATATAATTTGTTAATAATAATTAAAAATAATTTGTTAATGTATGTATTTATTTGGTAAGTAGTAAGACTGAACTTTATACTTATATTCAGTGCTTAATTCAATACTTTATTCAGATGCTTTATTGTCATAATAAATATTGGTTACATTTTATTTGTTACATTAATGTGCTCACTTGACATTTACATGTAATGCAAATATAAATGTATTTGTGTTACAGTGTAATTATATATTTAAATACTGAGTAATATTAATTAATTAACATGTACTTACTATAATGTTAGGGTTAGGATGAGGGTTTGCTTTAGGGTTAGTTGCATGCAATTTTTTTCTAATTGTTATTATTGGAGTAACTATATGTAATGTGTGTAAGAATGACACCGTAAAATAAGGTGTTTGTAAATTGTAAAATATTGAATTGTATTTTTGTATTGCCAAAGTGTTTGCAGCACTGATGCATACAATTAAACTTGCAAAACGAGTATAGTACAAAACAACAAAAAGGAAGAAAATAAAAAAGGTAATTGATAAAGAAATGGCATTATGACAGACAATCCATCAAATACTACTACTACTAATAATAATAATAATGTCCTTATTCAAACAGGCACTGCCTCCTACCTATGTGTTCTCTCCACTGGATCCTGGAACCCAAAAGGCCCAGATCTGAGCAACTGTACGTCCCACTGGGTGAATCAAGTTGCTCAAAAGGTTTGTAGTTACAGAATATTTCTGTCCTCGCAGAACGAGGAGCAACAAATGTGGCACTTTTCAGAGCATAACCTCATAAAAATAAAATACTCTCTGGTGCTATAATTTGGAGCTCATTCCTTCTGTTATCACTTGTTAAGATGAAGACACACAGCCTTCAAACATCCAAACTTCCTACAGAACACCCACACAAATGAACAAAAGTAGAAGAAAGGCTCTGGCCACTGAAACCCAGGAAATGCTTCCAAATGCTTTTCTAAAGTGTTACCAGTTTGTAATGATTGCTGTAACTGCTCACAAGAGCTGTTGCTGACTCGGCGTGATGATGTCATAATGAGAGTCAAGAGCCTCGTAGATACAAAATGATATTCTTCAGAGCCATGCTGTGAGGTTAATTTATGTAATCTCTCAGATCCGTAGTGGGGAAAATGCAGCCAACCTGGCGAACGAGCTGGCCAAACATACCAAAGGAGCCATCTTTGCCGGTGACATTAGCTCTACCATGAGGCTCATGGAGCAGCTGGTGGATATTTTAGATGCTCAGTTACAGGAACTGCGACCCAGCGAGAAAGACTCCACCGGCCGCAGCTTCAATAAGGTATTAACAGGATTTCATTCTCAACATGATTCTTTAATAAGCAGCAGCATGCCTTAGACGTTTCAGGGCACTTTGCTTAAAGGACACTTGCTTCATAAAGACTGTTAAACAGCTTTAAGCTCATTGTGTTATACCCCATTGTGCTTTTAGAAAATTTTAAATAGTATAAATGCACAGACTGGAGTGAATCACTCAGTGGGTTTTACCTACTATCCCAAGATGCTTGGATGATGTACTTTGTCTGGTGTGCATCTGTACATGCATTTTCAGGTAATATACCTTGTTGTGCAATAGATGAGGACTTGTAGTTGTAGAAAAGCTGCCACAGCAATGGATAGATGTAAATGCATGACAAAGTTGAAATTAAAGAAAGACTGAGAAAAAAGGAATATCTAGGTAACTATTTAGACCCTAATATAAATGGTACTTGACAAAGTGGCCTGTGGTATCACAGCAATAGGGTAATATTTCCCAGTATCAGTGCACGGTCTTACTGCACACTCACACTTTCATTAGAATAGAACATACTTTACTGTATTTTACAAGTATGCAAATTACAACGCACTCACAATGCTCTTGAAAATAGGTCACATGGAGATTAATGAAGCCAGTTATCAGTCAAAAAAAATTATTAGCTGCTTTTATATAAAGCCTATGCATTGCATTTAAAATTCATATGAGAGACGGCTTTATGTACTAAAAAGCATCCTAACCCTTCCGGTTACAACTGGCCATTATGTAACATTTACTTTAACTATTAGGATTCTTGAGGGCATACATTCATCAAACATGAGCTTTAAAGATGTATGGCTCTATTCAGCATTTTCTAAGGCTGCTAAACTTATATTATCTGAATTCACTTGGTGGGCTAGAATATTAGTTGGTAGAGACATAGTTCAGTCAAAAATTTTAAACTCAGTCATGACTTACTCATAAAAACAATAAGACTTTTAAAATTACAGATAGTTTTAATGATACCTGAAAGTCCACCTAAAACCTAAACTTCAATGCTTGAAAAAAAAGAAAAGAAAGGTAAACTTTGTAGAAGTATATCAATTGGTTTATTCTAAGTATTCTGAAGGTACTTTGTGTTGAATTAATGTAACTTTTATTCACATATAGAAATTGATCAATGCAAATAAATAGAGCACATTGCATGTGGCCAAGGGCAGCTCTACATGCTTGATGTGTGGGAACAAACCTCATTGGTTCTTGCACATCAAACAAGGATTTTTTAGCCTTTGTTATTATATTTCATGTGGTCCATGCATCTGTTCATCATAGAAAGTGATCATGTTCCTTCAGAGGACATGGATTAAACTTTTATTTACTATGTTGTTGTTATGAACTTATTGATGCTTCAAAATTTTGGTTGAATAGACTGGCAATTGAGGGACTGAAATGTCTTAGGTTTTATTAAAAAATATATCCTCTTGTGCTTTGAACAAAAGTCTTATGGATTTTGAACCACATGAGGGTGAGTAAATGATTCCATGAAACAGAATTTCCATTTTTGGGTGAACCAGTCACAGAGCTTGAAAGGGCATAGTCAAAGTATTTGAAGTAAAATTCATTTTGTTAAAGACAAAACCTCTTTCTCGGTTCTTGTGTTGTCTGTATGGCTTTTTGTGTGTTTCATTCATCAAATTCAAAAAAGTGGGTGGATATCTGTGAACTCAGATGGCTGAAGCACAGGCTGTACTCACTAAGAGTGAAGCCTTTCTTTCAAATTAATTTCTTAGTTAAATGCCAGTGGAAGGAGGTGAAGGCACATCAGCCTGATTGCAAAAAGTTTGGATTCCCCAGTGCACTATAGCAAGAATGTAATTTGTCTCATGGGAGCCATGTGGACAACAGCCGGAGTAGTTTACATGAACACCACATACTCCAGGACCAACATCCTTAGTTTAATCAACTACTCTATTACTCTAAACCTTAAGACAAACTCTAAATTCTAAATCAAGGATTTATTTCTCTTGACTCCACACTCCTTCAGTAAACCATGGGTCTAACCCCTATTTCTGACGTTAACCCCTTACCCCGGTGTATTTGATTAGGGTTGGAGCTAAACTCTGCAGAGCAGTGGGTCTCCAGGAGCAGGGTTGGAGACCTGGGAAGACAGTTTGTGTCTACTTACTTTGTTTTGCATTTGTTTAATTTGCATGTTTTTTTTTTTTTGTTTTTTTTTCACAATTTGGAAACCCAACTTGTATCTCCAAATGTGATACCCAATCTCCATTCTTAAATAATTTTCCTGAACCTAATCTAATCTGAATCACAACTTTTAGCCTTATCCCAGTGCCCTGTTGCTTACCCTAAACCTTTGTCCTAACCATTATAACTAAACTTCACCTTTACACCTAATCTCCAACCCTATCCAACTCCTTCTCTTAGTCAGCTTCCAACTCCAATCCCCAACCCTGATCTCCATCCTATAGAGGTACACCACACAGTGATTTATACAGTCTGTATCTGAATATTGTTTGCATATGTTTCATTTGCATATTTCAGATGGTAATAAGTTATTGATTTTATTTTTACTTGAAAGAGCACCTGAGGGTTTTGAAATCACCAGACTAAATTGATGTACTGAAAGCAAGGCCACTCTGTGCACCCATACATTCACCCATTCATGATTTCATCATAGCAGATCCAACTGCTATACTGTGTTTCTGAAGTGCTTGTGGATTGGAGAACCCATCAGTACACCATCAACCTTTCTAACTGTGTTTCTTTGGTCTGTTTTTGTTCTTGTGTGTGTCCTCTCTCAAATGAAAAAGCTTCAAAAGCGAGAAAGGACGTGCAGGGCATATATGAAGGTATATCTGTGTTATGCTACTATACTCTTCACTTGTTTCTGTACTTTCTCTTCTTCTTTTCATGCTATTGTTTCTCAGCATGGTCTTTCATTCTCACTGTCGCAACAGCATTTCACTCCGCCTGTGTCCTCATTCCCAGAGGTTCAATATTTCAGTGTATTGGAAATTGTGTGGCTGCAATTTTTATGCCCAATTCATACCTTTTATGTGTTTGTTGGTGGTCTGTGTATTTATTTTTCAGTTTCTTTATTGCTAAAGTCATGTGTTAATATCTGTTGACATGCTTTTGTGTCGCAGGTTGGCGGTGCATGTGTTGTTGTTGCACTCAACTTGTTCTTTTTGGTTGTGAATGGTAGATGTCAATTCGTGGTGCTTGAAATCTTTTGATTGCTGCACTGGTTTTGCCACAGCAGTTTGAACTGCTAAAAGATTTCAGACCTAGCAAAAATGATAAAAAAAAAATAAAAATAAGTATGACAGGAGAGATTATCTAGAGACCAAATGAAAGGCAGGATTCTGTTTTGGAAAGGCAAATCAGAGTGAAATAAATTTGAAACCCTAGACTGTGAAGATGCATATAGAGTATCATCTTTTAATTTTTATTGGTGTTTAGGAGCAAAAAGCCATTTAGCAGTGAGAGTAGTTAAAAATGATACCAAAAATGTAGGAAATTAGTGCCCATATGAGACATAAGATGAGCAATAATTATCAAAGGAAGCGACAAGTATGAATCAATACTTTAGTCTGGTGGCGTGAGTGTGCACAGTAGCTCTGAATGAATAGTATGAGAATGTATGTTTGTAAGGTAAAGAAAATGCAAGCAGGATTTTAAAGTTGCAAACTCAAATGTAACATCCCTTTGCAGAAATCTACTGTATGTTTGGAAAATCTCTCTCTTTTTTTATTTATGTTTTTTTTTTTTCTTTTGTGCATCATATTATCAAGACCTAGAGACATTACAATACATGTGTTTTCATACTGAAAGCAGGATCAAATGAATGATATTGGGAAATAGTGGTTTGCACCTCTAGCTCTGACCACACAGAACAATGGTGTCTTTATCTTAAAGGATGCTCTGCATTTATAAGGCCTCATAACTGGCTGTCTTTCTTTACCTCATATGTGTCCATTTATGTGCTTGAAGAGCCTTTGACATTCAATACTGCATTCTTGAGACACACAGAGCATGTCAGGCTATTTTTGCAGCCTGTTTTTTATGTGTGTCACATGATAATGACCTAAAACAAAGTGTGCATGTTTGATTTTATTTGGGCTCGGGCAGACAGCTGCTGATAAAGTCAATGCTTTGACATTTGGATTTACTACAGTGGTTAGTGCTGACACAAGCGTCTCATTGGGCTGCAGGCTATCGTGGATACAGTCGACAACCTCCTCAGACCGGAGGCTCTGAAATCATGGCGAGATATGAATACCACAGAGCAGACGCACGCCGCGACTATGTTACTGGACACCCTTGAGGAAGGAGCCTTTGTCCTCGCTGACAATTTAATGGAGCCGGCCATCGTGAAAGTACCAGGCAGTAATATAAGTGAGTATGAGTGATGCACAGAACTAATATGACTGATACGTAAACAGTTAATTTTGTAGCTGATCAGTTTGTGTTTGCAAATATGTTTCAGCTGTGAGATTTTAAAAACTGGCCACTAACACATGGGTCCCTGACATAAAATACTTTTGGGAAGTTGACATGTTCTGCAGTGTGGCATGCTAACTCCGTCTTATACTACTTTGAACAGCATTTTTCCTAATCCTTTTATTACTGTTACGCATGCAGCTTTTACGACCTCGTATTAATTGAGACTCTACATGGAATATTTCTACTCCATTCATTTGCCACACCGCAGGACCTTTTAAAAAAGAAGTGAAGGCAAAAATGTGATTAAAAATACGACATTTTGACCAGTTACAGGCCTAATATATACACTCTCCTAAATATATTTTTATATTTTGCATACCGTTGATAATACAAAGTCCAAAAACCCATGAATCATCACTTGAATTCTGGCTTGAAAGGTCATGTAGTGAAATCACTAAACGTGTTGAATATTTTCACGTTTCATGCAAACATATCTCTCTTCTATATATTTTGCATTATTTGGAAATCTTATTTTCAGATGAAAAACTGCATTTTTGTTAATCATGACAGCAATTATGCATCAGATGATGGAGATTTTTTTTTTTTATATCCACAGCTGTAGTGTAGACAAGCACTCTTTACACATTTTAAACTGCTAATAAAGTAAGCCAGTTTGCTGTGGTATACTACATCCGCTACAGCCTGGCAACTAAAACTTTAAAGTAACGTTATGCAAATTGCATTCAGCACAGACCTCTAAATGATTTGCATAATTCTTTTAGTCAACCGAACAACGTTCAATGCATGCAAATAAACCGCAATTCATTTTCAGTGAATTCCTCCATATTTTTATTTTTTATTTTATTGATTTCTCTCTCTCTCTCTCTCTCTCTCTCTGTTTCTGCTTGAACTAAATTTGTGAAACGTCTGATTTCTCTCTGCAGTTCTGGATGTTTACGTGCTGAGCACAGATGGGCAGGTTCAGGATTTCAGGTTTCCCCAGAGCGGCAAGGGTGGTATTTCTATCCAGTTGTCTTCCAATACGGTCAAACTCAACAGTCGTAATGGTACGTTCCAGACCACATGCAAACTAACTCATATACATTCATTAACAACAATTTCAGTGAGAATAACTACATATAAGATCCGATTGCTCCTGTCACCATGGAGATAAAATTGATGTGAACATACTGCTTAACATATGTTGTTTTCAACAAGCAAAACTGGGTCTGCTGCAGGGTCACTTGAGAAGAAATTGCACGTACTAAAGTTAGAAACTTTTGTTGGGTATTTACATTTATTTATGGGATTGTCATGTTTTCTGATGTTTGTGGGTGGATGTCAAATTTAAGTTGATTAAAACTTTACTTTACAAACAATTTGAATGATAAAACAACGCAGTTTTTTCGTCACATTGCAAAATTTGATTCTTAATAGACTTTCTTTTAATTGTGCAAAACATAATTTGTTATTTAGTTCTATCAACTATGAGTTGAAAAAAACACCCAGACATGTTCTTGACAGTTTTTGTAAGACATAATGGTAATGGTAACTAATGAGAAGTAAGGTGTGCCGTTTTCTCTTTGCAGGTGTTGCCAAGTTGGTTTTTGCCCTCTATAGGAACCTGGGGCAGTTTCTAAGCACGGAGAATGCGACGTTGAAGCTCGGCCACGAAGCTAATGGACGCAACCTTTCTGTGGCTGTGAATTCTGACGTCATTGCCGCCTCCATAAACAAAGAATCCAGTCGTGTATTTATATCGGAGCCTGTGATTTTCACCCTGGAGCACATCGACGTGAGTGCAAGCAATAAACAAACAAAGGGATCGTAAAAGCTGCGGGATAGCAAAGCAAGACAATGAAGAAAGTAAAATAAAAGCAGTCTCAATTCGAACACCCTACAAGGTCACAGAGGGGTTTACTTAAGCCATCGAACATGAAATTAACAAAGTCTGAACCAATGATTATTAGCAGCCTAGACCGAATTCTTAATGAAAACTAATTCGTTTGTCGACATTAGGATGTAAATGATGCAATTTCCTTTTTTTTGGAGTGGAAAATTAACTCCCAGATTAGCTATACAATGCGGGATGAAATTACCAGAGGACCAATTATCATCTCGCTCTCTTTTAAAGTGTCAGGAGCGCTCCCAGAGGAGACCCGGCTTGATTTTTGCTCTCTATCAAAGTAATTGTGTGATTTCCGCAGACATGCCTTCAAACCATTCTGCCCCCTGTTAGCACCTCATATAATCAATGGTCCCACGCTAGATTTCGCAGTCATTTAACCTTATTAGATTTTTTAGTCGTTTATGGGAGAACACACACTGCGCATTCAAAAGAGTGTCGGATATGGCCAGCGTTTCATTTGTGAAAGAGTGAATGCCAACAGTCTGAGTTAATTACGATGCCATTCCTTATGCGTTCACACGAGACGGCTACTAAATATCAATTCATTATCGTCTGCTAACTCATGAGGAATGTTTGTGTCTCGTCCTGTCGATTACAGATGCAACATTACTATAACTCCAACTGCTCTTTCTGGAACTACTCTGAGAGAACCATGATGGGATACTGGTCCACCCAGGGCTGCAAACTCATCCACGCCAATAAAAGTCACACCACCTGCTCCTGTAGTCATCTCACTAACTTTGCGGTGCTCATGGCTCATCGAGAGCTGCTGGTAAGATGCGATCTTCATAAATATTTAAGCTTTTGTCCGTGCGCTCCTGCGAAACCCAGCTGTTATGATAGACACCGCCAACACTCATCTGCTTCTCTGAGCCAGACGCTGCCAAATGATAACTCACTGGGTTGCAGATGGCTGCAAATCGGCCTGTTTTAGTCTACTTTTAATAATAGCAAAAGTTTCTTCAGACAAAAACAGTTCGAACTAAACTGTTAAAGCTCAAACGTCTGTGCCTCTAGTGTTACCAAGTGGAATTGCAAAAACGTAACCACAGAACTTTCTATTAACCATCAAATTTGATCTAATTGGCACGTGTGCTGTCTTGCTAAATTTTGCATTTCAATCTGGACAAAAAGTAAATAAAGAATACTTGTTGCATATCCCTTGCAAATGAGCAAGGGAAATACCTCTTTTTTTATTTTTTTTATTAGATGCCTTCTATAAGTTGTGATCTGCATCAACATCTTTTCTCTCCATCTCTATACATGCAGGGTGCAGATAAAGTCCAGGAGCTGTTGTTGAGCGTCATCAGTCGTGTGGGTATCGTGGTGTCCCTCATCTGTCTGGCCATGAGCATCTTCACCTTTTGTTTCTTCCGTGGGCTGCAGAGTGACAGGAACACGATCCATAAGAACCTGTGCATCAACCTTTTTATTGCTGAGCTCATCTTCCTCATCGGAATCGACATGACGGAGCCCAGGGTAACGTGACCTTGAATGGATCTAATGTTTTCAGCTAGTATCATGGAAATGTTTAGAGACGTCCAAGACAAATTGTTGAAGGGAGTTCCAGTGAGTTCGAGCTGCGTTTTGAAACATGATTATAGTTTTTCAGGATTACTGGTGTTTGTCAGTAACTTGATGCTTTTTGTCAATAATTTATATAAAGAAATGCATTTCTAATTAATGTGTATTTTTGTTAAATGTATTATATATATATTTATATATAATTAAATATATAATTAAAAATGCCAACTTTTAGTAAAAGAAAAAAGATGTTGTTATATTACTGAAAACTACCTTATTAATATTTTTGACTACTACTGATATGAAAAAAAAAAAAAAAAGCATTTTAAGCATTTTATTTCAAAAGGCCTGGGAAGGCTTTACAGTTTTTGTTGGGACATGACTGTGGGGATTTTCTCCCATTCAGACACAAGGGCATCAGAGATGGGGCCTGGCTCGTTGTTCCAGTTCATCCCAAATGTGTTCAGTGGGGTTCAGATCTGGGCTTTGTGTAAGCCAGTCAAGATCTTCCACACCAGTAAACCATTTCTTTACAGACTTCGCTTAGTACACAAGAATCATTATCATGCTGAAACAGAAAGGCCCTCCCCAAACTGTTGCCAAAAAAAGTTGGAAGCACACTATTCTCTAGACTGATGTTTTATGCCGAAGCATTAAGATTTGTCTTTGCTGGACTTAAGAGGCCCAGCAGAAGCCATCAATTAGAAGGGGGTCCACATACTCTTGGCTATGTACTGCAGAACTACATTACCTGACATTTTTAGAGCCATTAAATCAAAGCTGTTGTTGAAAAAGAAGAAACCAACATAAATACAAAGTGTTTGTTCATATATATATGTATATATATATATATATATATATATATATATATATATATATATATATATATATATATATATATATATATTTTTTTTTTTTTTTTTACATTACCTTGCATTCAAACAGAGTCAGTAACTTGACCTTTTTGTGTGTATAACTTCTGAAATAAATTACATTTCACATGAACATTTTAACCTTCATGTTTTAAATGTTTCAATTTAAATAAAACTAAATAATGTCAATGTCAAAATGTTGCTTAACTGTCCTTTGTTAGTTACATAAATAAATAAATGAATAAATAATAATAATAATAATAATAATAATAATAATAATAATAATAATAATAAATAAATACATAAATAGTTAGCAATAAGAAAAAAAAGTAATAAATAAATGTCATTAAATTGCTGAAAGTTTTTACATTGACATTAAATTGCTAAAAAAAAGTATTTAGTTTTTGACTTGGTACTGTATGTACACAACATAAACTAGATTATTCACTTTATTTATCATTGACCCTTTTGTCCCACAGATGGCCTGCTCCATAATTGCAGGAATCCTGCATTACTTTTTTCTGGCATCTTTCGCATGGATGTGTTTGGAAGGGGTTCAGCTCTATCTGATGCTGGTTGATGTCTTCGAGAGTGAATATTCACGCAGAAGATATTTCTACATGGCGGGATACCTCCTCCCCGCTGTGGTCGTGGGCGTTTCCGCTGCCGTAGACTACAGGAGCTATGGGACTAAGAAAGCGTAAGAGAGCGTTTTCTTTGTGTGTGTTTTTTGTTTTGTTTTGTTTTAAATGCAGTGCTATCGGCGGGAGCGTACCACAATCTGAGGGTTCTGTAGGTACCACACACACACACACACACGTGCGCCCACACACACACACACGCACACAGAGAGAGAAAGTCTTCAGAGGATGCCTTACAGTACAAAATGTGGTTTTCAGGCTGGGCTGCTTGCGTTAGTGTCTTTTGTTCAAAGAGTCTCTGGTGACCTGTTGTTTGTAAATGCTCTCTATCGGAGACGAGGGCCGCAAGAGAAAGAGGCTTTTACCCAGATTAATGGCAGTGCTTCAGCCCTGCATGGGCCCTTGGGTTGCTCCTTATAACACATAAACAGGTGGTAGTGTGTCAGCCCTGTCTGCCACATCACTGTCTTTTAATACGAAGCACAGTGGTTTGCTTGTAGCATTGCATTTGTCTCTGATGTTCTCTACGGTTTCTTAGAGAGCTTTAGCATTGACAATTTGTATGATCAGTTTTTCCTGTTGGAAGTCACACTCTAGAGAAACTGGATCTGTTACAGGAAATTACTGTCTTTAAGCAGTGTTTAATAAACAAATGCGGAATCAACCCATATAAAACACTGTAACGTAACCCACATGAGCCTGCTCAGTAACAGATACTGTCCTTAGTGTGTGTTTATTGGTTCTGTTTGCAAAGTCAAGCATCTCTAATACAATTGCTCATACTTAAAGTTCGGGATTCAAGCTAAAAACTAATCAACTTCATGTGTAATTGCTTTGCAAAATGTGTCAGAATGCAAGTATTTGCTTTTTAAGACTGACTTTCCGGGTCCAAATGCTTTATCAGATTATTAAAGACAAATGGTGCTCAAATATACACTCAGGGTGTGCTGTAGTACTACCAAAATATCAAGATACTAACTTTTATCTGCATACGTAAATCTCAGATGAGCAGATGGTGATTCATCTTTTATGAATCTTTCAAATATTGGTGTCTGGGATGCAGTGAGCCCAGACGCTGTAGTGTACACAGAGCTTTTAAAAGCATAGCTTTAAGGGATAGTTCCCCCCAAAAATGAACATTTTATCATCATTTACTCACCCTTATGTTGTTCCAAATTTGTATGATTTTCTTTCTTTTGTTGAACACAAAAGATTATATTTTGAAGAATGTTTGGAACCAACCAGTTGCTGAAGTGTTTGACTTCCATAGAATCTTTTTTTTTTTCATACTATGGAAGTCAATGGCTACCAGCAACTGTTTGTTTACCCATATTCTTCAAAATACCTTCTTTTTTTCAGTGGAAGAGAGAAATTCATGCAGGTTTGGAACAACACGACGTTGAGTAAATGATTGCAACATTTTTGGGTGAACTATCCCTTTAAATGACATGAAATGAATTGATATCAATTGATGGCAATATATAATGTAATACTTATGCCATTATCTTTAACATTGTATTTAGAGAGCAAGCACAGTTTGTTAAAGAACATGTTAGAACTCTTGTTTTTGTCTAAAGTAACTGGATGACTTAGACATGTTTTCTATAAACATTTATTTTATTGTGTTGTTTTCGCAGATGCTGGCTCAGGATGGACAATCACTTCATCTGGAGTTTCATTGGGCCCGTCACCTTCATTATCATGGTGCGTTCAGTGTCTAATGACCTTCACATTGCTTACGATTGAATATGGCATGTACATATTTATGTGTGATTGAATGCTGAATACTTGCGTCAGGTGAAAGGACAAAAAAGGGAAATGTCCAGTGCAAGACCGTGTTTCAGAGTTTAAAGAGTAATTGAGAAAATCCTCCAGTGCAAAAACATCGAGCTGCCTTTGTTTCTTCAGTCTTATTCACCAGATTGCAGCCCATTGATTTCTGCTTAGATCGGTTCAGTCTTAGCAGACCCAGTCAATGCGGCCTGCAGAGAGGTTCGGAAATGCTGCTCTTAAGGCATTTATTTATTTTCTCTCTCTCTGGGATCGTTTTGATACGATGTGGCTTTTTCAACATAGCATCAGAGCACAACATTATGCTGAAATGATACACAGCAGGGCGCTTTCAAGCTACGGGGTCGAGACAACCCATTGGGATGTGGATAGAAGAAATGGCAATGTCAAATAATACAAATCAAAAACCTATATTGTTATGCTCAACCTTTTAAGGAGGTTGCTGATGATTCTCACTGACTTTGTTAGCCATGAAGAGCCGGTCATATAGCACAGCTGCAGTTTAAGCGTGCTGCGATTTGCGAACCAAGAGATTAGAGCTTTGGACTAGATTGGGGAGGTTAAGAGGAAGTAGGCCTGAGAGAGACAAAGATAGAGAAAGAGACTAGCAGGTGGTATTCACATCTGTCTGGCTGTTTGTTTGCCCTCTTAAAGCTGGATGAAAAAACAAATCGTCTTCCTGAAAATGGAAGGACAAGAGGAGATGTCTGTGGAGGGTTGAACTTTATTATATCCTTTATGGTTATGTAAACAGACCAGGTGATCTTCCTGTCGGGGTGAGCAGTGATGGAAGCTCTGTTTATTGAAAAGACTTTTAGTTGAAAACAGATTTAGAGACACGCAGATGGTTCAAACCAGTGTTTGTGCTGCAATAAAATATAGAAGGTAATTAGAGAAGTGGCCTGAAACATCTGCATCTGCTTTTAATAATCAAATGCTATGAAATGATCTAGAGATTACTTAAATATACAAAAAAATAAAAATAAAAAATAAGCATTTCCATTAAATGGAATGTCACATGACATCCTAACCATAGAGTAAATACAAAAGCCGACATAAAAACATTTTTAAATGTAATTATTAATATGAACTGATTTGCTGTGACTGTAATTTGTTACATTTCTATTACCGTATTTTTCGGACTATAAGTCGCACCTGAGTATAAGTCGCATCAGTCCAAAAATATGTCATGACGAGGAAAAAAACATATATAAGTCGCACTGGACTATAAGTCGCATTTATTTAGAACCAAGAACCAAGAGAAAACATTACCGTCTACAGCCGTGAGAGGGCGCTCTATGTTTTCAGTTTAGGCTACAGGAGTAATGAGCACCATAGAGCGCCCTCTCACGGCTGGAGAAGGTAATGTTTTCTTTTGGTTCATTTCTCTAGGTTCATGTCAAATTAATTTTGATAAATAAGTCGCACCTGACTATAAGTCGTAGGACCAGCCAAACTATGAAAAAAGTGCGACATATAGTCCGGTAAATACGGTACCATTTTACCTTGACTAGTTAGTCAAAGTAAAATAATTCTGTGGAATGTCAAATTTAGGTACAGATATTTGATGTATGCTCTCAATTAAATTGAGGTCATAAAACCTGAATGTGTAATATAAACTGCGTTTGAATAGTTATCAATGGAGTATGAGATATCCCTCTTCTCAACATATCCAACTGATTTTAAAGAGGCTGACAGCCCATGATATACTGCAGACAATACATATTTTTGAACCGCTCTTACAGGAAGTCCTACAAACCCAAAGATCTACTAATTTAGCGGCTGCAGTGCTGGATGAGGTGTGATGTATGTGTTTGTGGTGTTGCTGATAATCAGAATGCGTGTTCCAGTCATCAGTGGCAGGAAGCTTGTGACCCTCTATGAAGCTGATTTATTGTTGCATGCTCTGCTCGGGCAGCAAGCAGCACTCGTAGTCCTCAGGCTGCTTGACAATGCTAGATAAAGCACAAAGACCAGAGACTCTCAGGGGAACGTGAGACCAAGGTTTCCTCCAACCTCTGACCCCTGATTCTCAGCGACAAAGCGGCTTTGTCTTTGCCAATGAGAGAGCCAGAGCATATCCCATTATTCAGAGTTTCAACCATTTGGCTGTGCAGAGGGGAAGAAGAGTGTGATCCTGTTCAATTAGTGGAAGCCCATTGTGGTTCTCATTATTTTACATCTATTTTCAGCGTCCTCATGCACGATGCTGCAGCGATGTAGAGCTCCATGAATTTCACAGCTAATGTAGTCCCGTTTTCCATCAATAGGATTCCTGAGAAGTTGTCTTATATTATATGCAAGTGTTTTCCACAGATTTCTACCAAAGAAAAGTTTATTCTGAACCTGGCTTTACATTTGCTGTTAATACATTCTGGTCTCCAACAACATGAGTGCTGATGTCTATTTTAACAAGCAATACTATCTTCAACCCAAGTTCAGTGGAAATGCATATCTGTGGCAACATTTTTGCAAAATATTACACTGCTTCTTGTTTGTTTTGTGACACGTCACAAACGTCAATGTAAAATGTAAAAAAAAAAAAAGACTTTGAATCTAGCAACATTTTATTCCAATTTGTTTTATTTTATTTATTCATTTATTTTATGTATTATTGCTGCTCAGAAATATAGGGCTCTATTTTAACGATCTAAGAGCAAGGTCTAAAGCGCACGGCACAGGTGCAGTCACTGATCCGGTCCAATCCACTTTTGGTAGTTTAACGATGGGAAAAACGGTTGGCTCACCCAGCACATGGTTTAATGGTGCTTTTCCACTGCGTGGTATGACTCAGCTCTGTACGGCTCAGTACAGTACGGCGTAACTCAACTTGGGTCAATTTGTGTTTCCACTCCACTGTGGTTACTAGTGCTGCTTTAGAGAGGGTTGGATTGTTCACATGTCGTTGCGCCGCCTCTACTGCCTTTTTTGGTTGTTAAAAAAGGTGTGCTCCCTCAAAACACTTGCATTCGATAATTCGCTGGCTGTGCTGATTTAAATGTAGCGGTTCTGTTGTGTTTGTCTGTTGAGATTCTCTCCAGCCAGTCAGTGATCAGCAGAGTTTACATGACATGTTTTGATAATGGTACGGTTAACTTGGAACCTCACCGAAAGTGGTACTAAAAAAAGTAGCAGGTACTGCACCCAGTGGTGAACCCCCAAAAGTGAACCATACCAAACCGTACGGTGCCGTACCATGAAGTGAAAAAGCGCCATAAAAGGGTTATCGCTATTCTCTTAATGGGTCATGGGTGTGTTTTGGGCATAACATGCAATAAACCAATCAGAGTCTCCCATTCCCTTTAAGAGCCAGTTGCACTCGTGCCATGACGAATTTGCGATTTACACAGCGGAATTTAAAAGTGCAAAGAGAGAATGCGTCTCCAGAAAGGAAACTGATCTGCTAAAGCACAAGCAAATAGGTAGCCTAATTCTAATACATGCAATGACTATCCATTATGACATGTAGGAATTTTAATATTTATGTATCCTACACAAACATATTTTTTTTACATTGTAATCCTTTATTTTTTTTTATATTTGGCATGTTTGTGTGTGCATTCATGTGTGTGTAATAAGCACAGTGTACGCATGTTGTTGCCTACATTAGACGCCATTAACTTTAGATCAGGTTTTAGTTGTTCATTGGCGCAGTCTATTTCAGTTGCCTCAAAATAGCAACGCTGTATCTACTGTATCAATCTATCTATATCAACTGTATTACTTTTCTAAGCATGCGCTATGATAAAAGCATTTTGAAGAAAGATATCATTGTGCAGCGAGTTGTTCAAAAATTGTCTTTATCAATTGAGAATCTGTCCCTCTAATTATAGTTTGTGTGAAAAAGAAATCAAACTTATTGGTTTTTTACTGCTTCCAGTGGTAATTTCAGCTGGAATATGCAGTGAATTTTATGTATATGTATGTTTTGGAGATTTACAGAATTGTAGACAGAAACACTTTTCCAATGAGCCTATATTGACTACCTTGGTTAAATTAGCTTCACCTGAAAGACCAATAGCTTGAATAGACTTGAATAGCCTGGTATGGACACCCTGTTCATTTATAACTTTATTTTGGTTTTGGTTTGTCCGGTTCTGTTCTGCTCAGTTGAATTTTATGATGACTTTTGCATCAAAATAAGTTTTTAATGGAATAAAGACTATCATAACTGTTGGCAAAAACAAAACAAACAAATGAATTGTTTTGATTGTAAATGGCTAGAAAGTAATAGTTTGAAAAGCAGTGATACTGAGAGAAGTTCACACATCCACCAGCCGAGCACTGGCTCAGGCAGGACAGCCACCACTGCTTTTGTTGGAAAAGATGTTGCTCAGCTCTGTGGCACCAGGCATATAAGATCCATGAAAACCAGGACATTGAGCAAATGAGCGGTTGGAAACCATTAGTGTGTGTGAGTGACGTTAAAACACGCTTAGACTGGGACACGTTTGCATCATGCAGACAGTTCCATCTGCACCTTAAATATTTAATCTGGTTCAATCGGAGTTCAAGACGCACACACACATACATATGAAACACACGCATCCAGCTTTCTCCAGTGGAGTTGAGGGTCTTCTGCTTGGCTAGCGATTCAGGGATGCTAGGGTTTGTAGGAAAAGCTTTTTTCGGAGTAGAGTAAGCCCATGGGACAGGCAGAAACAAGGAGCTTTAGGAGTGTAGTGGCTGCTTTGCTAGGTTACCACTCCCTCTGCTGAGCATCCTCACTTCCTCTCGTCTCATCAGATCACTGTCAGTGCTCTGGCGGCGTGAGAGGCCTTTTACAGCTCTGAAATTCAGGCACAAGGGCCGCAAAAACCAGGCATAACCCTGCCACCCCCCTCCCTCTCTCTCTCTCTCTCTCTCTCTCTCTCTCTCTCTGCGAAACCGTGGTGCTTGATTGCATGAGCAGCACGTTATTGATCGCCATCACTGTTTTGATGGCAGAATGATGAGCTTGTGCACCCGAACAAGTAGCTGAACTGAAGAGCTTGTTTGAGCTGGTGACACTGCCACTTACGAGAGCGGCCGCAAATGATAGACTGCTACGTCCTCGCCTGTCTGTGCTCCAGAAAATGGATTAGACCAGAAAATGTTCCATCACCACATAGTTGTCCCACATAGTCGTAGCTATTGGGAAGTCATTTTACTCAGTGCGTGATAAAGTATGACCAATGCATTACTTAAGGTTGTTACAAGGTCCCTCTAATGCTGTGTGTGACTTCAGTGTCCATGTCTGTTTTAAAATTGCAAATAAAACAGATGTGCATGAGATCGATTGCTCCTCTATTGTAAATGATCGGCATTTTCAAAGCAGAATTTGTTCCTTTTGTTTTGTAGATGAAAGGCCCTATGCACTGTTTACTCTTAATTAATTTATTATTTTTTTTCCTGAGCAAAAATCACTTAAAGTAAAAATTCTTGATTTGTTTACAGATCAATATAATCTATTAACTAAATTAATTAACATCTAAAGGCTAATATAAGAAACCTAAGAGAATGAATCCGATCCCAAGTTGGTAAGGATGAAAAGGAATGTGTTTACAGCAAGTGCATTTACAGATCAATCCTGGAGAGCAATTGTTAATCATATTTACTAGGGAAAAACAAACAAACAAAACTTTTCAGTTAGCTTCCTTTTGCATTTGTGTCAATAAATGAAAATCTAAATAAATACATAGATGTTTTGACTTTTCATATGAAACAGATCTATGGAAGATTATCACTTAAATAATTATATGAAATTTGAAATCATTTTCCATTTAACATTATGAACACTTGACATTTTTGTTAATTACGTTAGCAATACGTTTACACTCGCAAATAACCTAGAATAAATGTTTTGCTCATTTAAATCAAATGTATTTATTAACAATGTAATATCTGATGATATTAAATAACATTTTCATATATTTTATTGAATAAATGTATACGTATAATACCGGTGGCAGAGAAAATACACATTTGACTTTAAATAAAATAATATTGTCCATAGGTTTGTAAAAAATAAAATAATAATAATAATAATAATAATAATAATAATAATAATAATAATAATAATAATAATAATAATAATAAAAAAATATATGTATATATATATATATATATATATATATATATATATATATATATATATTAACAGTGCATATCACTCAAAATGAGAGTCCTGTGATGCCATGTGTAATGTTACGATTTACTTTTGCATTAGTGTGATAGTTTGGTGGTAGTGTATTGAATTTATTTGCAATGCTGAATGATTCCCTGCTAAAATCCCACTGAGCGTAACACTGTAAATATACATTTCTGTTTATTTTCACAGACTGAGGGATGTTTTCCCTCCAATGTTTTGCCACAATTGCGGTCCGTGGATGTTTGTATATGCAATATCCTGGGGATATTCCTTAAAGTTATTTATTTTTATCTTATTTTTCGAGGAAATCTCAAATATCCGTTTATCCATGTGTGGTCTCTGAGCGTCTCTGAACTATCGTGTTTTCATTCAGCAGTCAAACGCTGTTATTGCTTTTTTGTATTCTTGAATTGATATACTGTATAGCGACACTGTATTTGGCGCCAGTCATCTTGGCTTTGTCTCGCAATATGACAGATGGTTATTGTATTAGGCACTGGCTGAAGGGATGCTTAGATGGCTGTTTTCAATTAATGCTCCTAATAAAACTTCACTTATCTAATCTTTTAAGTTTCCTTTTTTTGTTTATTAACAAAGGTCTTTTGCTTTCGCACAGCTCAATCTCATCTTCCTGCTCATCACGATGTACAAAATGATGAAACACTCTACATCGCTGAAACCTGATTCCAGCCGGCTGGAGCACATCAAGTAAGTCACGTATTTCCCCCACGATATTTCAGCTCATGTGGAGTCGAAGTGTGCCGCCACACACTAAGACGAAGCTGCATTCCTAATCTAACATTTACAACAGGAACAGACATTGCTTCCTGGTTACACTGTATGTAGCATCTACAAAACTGTCGTTTTTTTTCTGCTTGGATGAATTTAAGTGTGTCGACTAAAGGGATTCAGATGGACTCCAGACAGATGTTATTCTCTTCAGGTGCACGTCATCTATTAATGTGAGCTATGGCCAGAGAGGCACGTAATGACTGAGACAGGCTCAGCGCTGTTACTCCTTTACAGTGACCACAAAACTCTTTTTTCGAAAACAACCCGCTGTATTCAGAGTCTTCCTGCAGAGTGAATTCAGATGTGTGTGTGTGTGTGTGTGTGTGTGTGTGTGTGTGTGTGTGTGTGTGTGTGTGTGTGTGTGTGTGTGAATACAGCACAGTCAAAGCACTTCCATGTGTTTCCTGTGCGAAGAGGGAGATCTCTTTCTGTAGCTGAAAAGGACAGAAAAAGTGTGCTGGTTGACCACACAACTCTTTTTTTCGTTCTTTTTCTTTTTCTTTTTTCTTTTTTTGCTGGCATGGCAATGAATCTCTTACTGGTTATATTTGATTATATTTTCTATTGTTTTCAAATTGTGATATATGTAGTTTATATATTAAAATATAGGTTAAGATAAAATCATTTTTTTGGTTAACACTTAAAGATTTCAATGCATGTATTATCTAACATAAACTAGCAATGTGTTACATAGTTTTAAAGCATTTATTAAACTATGTTTTTGTTTTTTTCGTAAGTTGGTAAAAAAAAATGTTATTGTTTGTTGTTTGTTTTCAGTCTATGAACTAATGTTTAAAATGTTTATAACTTTAAAAAATGTTTAATGTTTAAAAATCAAAAATTGTAGGAAATGTAGGAATACTGTTCATTGTTAGTCTGAATAAAAAAAAAAAAAACAGAATTAAAAGCTTTAGACAAGTCCCACATTTTGGTAACAAAAGTTTCTGTAACCCTTGGACTCTGTTCTTGGAAAGAGCCTTTGTATGTTTTGGATTTGATATATGACACTGATTGCATTTAATGTGATCTTTCAAACTTAACACACAGCCATTGGGGAAATATGCATATTTTATTAGATTTAACAGCGATATAGACATGAATAACACGCTTGAAAAATATGTTGCTCACAGGCATTGTGTCAGCCGTATGTTGTCTAAATTTCTCTCCACCCATCACCACAGGGCGAGAGGAATCAATCCGCTAAACTCTGGGCTCATTGCAGCATGTTGCATGTTCAGCAAGCTAATCTGCAGCCTTTCGTTTCATTTCTGCGTTTCCTATCTCTCTTTCTCTGTCCTCTGTCTGTTCTCTTACCCAAACCAGTAATTATCGCGTCTGTGATGGCTATTATAATTCTGATTTGCCTGAGTAAGATTCACAGTACAGCTGTAACTTATGTCACTCATAAAACATTACTGCCGCATAAAATAGTGTAAAAGCACTGCCACATTTCCCCTCAGAGAACCATCTTTACGCTATTTAGAAACCGGCATAAGGCAAAGCAGCATGGAAAATTAAATGTACTTGGCAGTCTGTGTAGAAACAATTAAAGAAAATTTACAGTGGCAGTAAAGTTTTATGAAAGTCATGTCATGTAATAATCATGTGTGTTATTTCAGAATTAACTCTATTTACTTTCTCAATAAGTGTCCACTATTGTGCAAGTTATTCTAAAGAGTTATATAAATAATAATAATTTATCTGTAATTATTACATCTGTAATTATAACAGAAGTTAACTGCATTGTGATGCAGTTTCATGTTGTCTTTAAGAATTCATAATCTGAACAGCTGCATTTATTCAGGAATTTTTCAAGAGGACAAAATCTTTGTATTTATTTTTTTAATTATTATTATTATTTATCTTTTTCCAGCTTTATTTGATTTTGGAACTTCAGAATTCTTACATTTGGACTTTAATGCTAATCCATCTGATGTGCCTGATCTAATGTTGTCTCTCTCCTCTGCTGGCCATGCTCTCTAGCTATGAAGATAATAAACCATTTATCAAGTAAGAGCATTGGCTAGACATCTGTGCCACAGCCTCATGGTTGCTTCCCTTGTCATTTTATTGTCTGTTTGCTGGGCTCTTCCAGAAGCGCTGTCTCTCTGTGCTGCTCATGCGCACCGTATGTCTGTCTGTCTGTGGCTTAACTGGTTTCTTAATTTTTATTCCACCTGGACCATCTTAAATTGCTGTACATCTTCAACTTCAACTACAACTTCATACCCTCATATCCTTAAATCCTTCAACCCTCTCTACCCCCTTCCTGTTATTCCTATCCTCAAACTCCTAGACTTCCTCACACTGACACATTCTCATACACTTCATATGGCAAACCCCTTAATATATTACTACCCTCAGGTGCCAAAGCGCTCATGGGCTTCATTTTCACTTTCTCATTTCTCAAAGTGCCATGCCCTTATTTACCACATATATGAGTACATGATATATCAGTGGTTATTGGCTTATTAGTGTAATATTTTGATTTATTTTTCATTCAACTTATTTACTTAGTCCATATTGTTTATGTAAGCCAGTATCACATATTTAACAGTGCATCCTAATTTCCACATATATTTTATTAAATGTTAATAATTTATATTAACTTTACTCTCACAGCACTCACTTAAAGTTTTTTAAACAAAAATAAATTAATATTTTGTGAATTTTAAAATGCTAATCCATATTTTATACTATGCATTGCAATGTCAAAATTCTATCTATCTATCTATCTATCTATCTATCTATCTATCTATCTATCTATCTATCTATCTATCTATCTATCTATCTATCTATCTCCATCTTTTATGCTGTGCCTTAGAATCTTGTCAAAATTCACTGTTGATTTTTTTTAATATTTTTTTTTATAAGAAGCATTATTTAGGTATTATTAGTTTATTGTATAGAACTAGTTTACAAATCATTCATATAGTGTCATGTATTTATGTAGCTATTGATTTATTTATAGACACAATAGTCATTTTATCAGTTATGTGCCATAAATTTAAAAAAAAGAGAGAAAAGTTCATCTTATTCGCATAGGATATAGTGTTAAAACCAATGAATCCTTAGCTCCATCCATTATGCCCCTCATTTATAGATCTCAGTGCACCCTTAACCTCAAAATAAATAAATAGAAATCTTTATATCCTGAAGCCGTCCTATTCCTCATGCCTTTAAATCCTCATCTGTTGGTTTCTTGTTCCATCTCTCATCTCTCCTCTGATGAAAGCAAGCTCTATCTCTTTGGTTCCTTACAGCCGAGACCTGTTGTCAGCGCCTCCTCCACTAAAACGGACCAATCAGAGATGATTCCTGCTCTTTCTCTTCCCCCTCCGTCTGAATGCAGCCCAGTATCATGCGTCTATACCCAGTATAGTGGCATGCAGAAATATCTCCACACTCCACTGCCTCAAAACTGATGAAACCTTTTTTTTTTTTTTATGATAATCCCGCTTTCATATGGGATTGATTAACCTCTCAATGATATGTTCCACTGCATTTCCCATCTACTTGTGCCTAATACGTCAGTCCAAATGATTTTGCGAACTGTGTTTGATTGTATTGTTTTGCTGAGATCGTAGCTGTAAACGCTGTGATGATTTCTTCTCTTTGCTGAAGGAAATGTCCCTCTCTCATGCCTCATTGTTTGTGTTTTATGTGCTCTGGAAGGTCGTGGGTCATGGGCGGCTTTGCTCTGCTGTGTCTCTTGGGCCTGACCTGGTCAATTGGGTTGTTCTTCATCAGCGAGTCGTCTGTTGTCTTAGCGTACCTCTTCACCATCTTCAACACTTTCCAGGGCATGTTTATCTTCACTTTCCACTGCCTGCTTCAGAAGAAAGTAAGTGCTTCTTGAAATATATTGTTCCACCCGAGCCGCGGCAGCACTCGATTTTAACGAGAAGCACACATGAAAAAGTTAACTTGATAAAACAACAACATTCCTTTGAACTGCAGGTTCGGAGAGAGTACAGCAAATGTTTCCGACACTCGTACTGCTGTAGCGGGATCACGACTGAGAGCTCGCACAGCTCCACAAAGACCTCAACAACACGGACAAGCGCTCGCTATTCCTCTGGTACTCAGGTACAAACACTACTGACCCAGTTTCCATGTTTTCATTTCAACGGCTTTCAACGCAACAGTCGGTTATGAGACACATTTCATATTGGAATGAAATGAAACTCTGTGAGTGTTTCCATCTGATCCAGTGCATGCACACACACAGGCACAGAGCTTTTTGTCAGTATTATTATTTTTTCATGTATTTGCAGACAGACTTTAGAGATTTCATTTAAACGTCTTTATGATAGATTGTATCATATTATAGTGAATCAAATAAATAGTTGTGTATACTATGCAATGTTTAGATAGGGGTCTGGAATACTATAATATTTACTTTCTAAACAGTATTATGATATCATGTGTAGCATTTGTCTTGCAGATATTTTTTTCATACTGATTTATAGTTGTAATGTGAAAAAAAGAGTATTTTATATAACACAATCTTCCCAAACAAATCAAAGTGATTATGTAGAAAAGAAACTTTGTGCATTTTATTTAAAAATTATAACATGTGCAGACAAACGTTTAGCATATACATGATGATGATGATGAAGCTATCATATTAAGTTTATCATAAATGGAAAGCACAACATTTATATAGACTTTGTATGAATATCATTTTTAACTATTTATTTGCTTAAATGTTTTGTGAATGTACAACATTAATTCAAATGCTCTATGTAAATATATGTATCGTGGCAGTTTAATTAAATACAGACAGACAAATCAGACTGAAACTGTAACAGTATCAGCATAGAACAGGAGCTTATGTTACTTTAGAAATTATTTACTGCCTACATTTGTACTATTTAAATTAAATTAAATTAAATTAAATTAAATTAAATTAAATTAAATTAAATTAAATTAAATTAAATTAAATTAAATTAAAAATTAAAATAAATTAATGCTTTTAGCAGATGCTTTTATCCAAAGCAACTTACAGTGCATTCGGGCTATACATTTTTACCTATCATGTGTTCCCGGGGAATCGAACCCACAACCTTGCGCTTGATAACGCAATGCTCTACCAATTGAGATTTCAGATCTACTCAGACCAGATATTTCAGATCTTTTACTCCAATTCACAACAGGTTTGAACAATAATAATTGAAATCGCTGAACCACCTTGTTGTCAAAGATCGTCAACGGCCCCTGATTATTGTTGTGTCACTTTCACAGCACGCTAAACATCACACTCTGGACAAACTGTGCAATCAGTAAAAAGATTAAAGAATCTAGCTTCTATATTTGATCACTGCAAATAACACAGAAATATAGAAATCATAATTATTAATACACTAAGTAATAACAACACAAGGGGAAAAAAATTTCATTAATTCTAAGGGAATTTTTAAGGACGTATCATAAACACTTTTTAGATAAAATATTTCACAAAAATACATTTTTAATTGTCAAGATAATATTGCTACACTTTATTACATTTTTAATAGAACATGTCTTTTATAGGATAATAATTAAAATACACATGAGGTTACTCTGGTAGGGCACGTGAACTTTTAGATAACTGTCTCTGAATGCATTAAAAAGACTGCTACCAGTTGCTTTAAAGTCATTGAAAAGGCTCAGAAAAGGGAATTTAGTTCTGATAAAAGCTATCATTTGCTTCTAGATGCCACTTGCTTTGATATTTTTTTGAGAAATGTATGAATGTCATTGCATCAGATAAGATGACTGAAGTGTCCAAAGCCATCTAAATTATTTTTTACATATCAGAATTTTTTTTTTTAAAAAGATGGAACGCAATTTTTCCTTCCTGAAGATAGTGATCATTGTTTCATGGCTGTTTGTTCCTCTAATCAGAGTCGAATCAGAAGAATGTGGAACGACACAGTCAGAAAACAGTCCGAGTCCTCTTTCATCTCAGGAGACATCAACAGCACATCCACCCTCAACCAAGGTCAGCCAAACTCACTTCAGCTCGGTTTCATGGAAATGTTTCTCTGAAATAATAGACGAGACATAGTGATCTGTAATCAGCCAGCCATGTTTAATTCAATTGTTCAAAATACTTTAGTATTTAATTGACCTCATAGTTAATCAAATTTCTTAACAGCCAACAATTGTAAAAGATCTGCAGTAATGAACTCCTCAATTTTCATTTGAGTTAAATACCAAATTAATTTGTGTTTTAAGCATTTCAAGAACTCTGACATTTATTTTAAGTTCAATTAGGCCTGCTTTAGAAATCAGATTTTATGTGTATTTATGCATATTCCAGATACATTTATGTTAAACAAGTTATTTATTCAACTGATAAGCTTATGAAAAATGTGTGTCAGGTATTTTGGGTGAGGCGATGGATGAAAAATAAGAAAGATTGGTGTGAAAGGAAAGTCATTTCAGAGGCGAAGTCATTTCATTTTGATGAAAGATATGATGCCAAACTTTTTTTTTTTTCTTCTTTTGAATAGTAATGAATCGTTCACAAAAACATCAGGAATATGTATTGAGAAAGTAAATAGCATCAACTTTGATTTCATGTTGACTAAACTGGAAAATTAAATGACTAATATCCATTTAAAGACACAAGAATTCAGACAAGCCCCTTTTGGGCCGGTGTTACACAGCTACAATAGTGAGTCAGTAGAAAATATGCCCTCGGTCACCTGTTTCATGGATTTAGGAAAAAACTGTCATTTATTATTTAGCCAGGGCTGAAATGCATGTGATGAGAAGATGATGTTCAACTCTAGCTGACCTGCGGTAAGGTTGTATTATTCAGAGCCGTTTGGTTTGGCTTGCTCTAAAACACTCAGCATGCTTTTAATGCACGCGTTCAAGCACAAAACACAAAAGGTACAAAAAAAAAAAAAAGAAAGTATTTGTCTTTCTGTGCTTCAGTGTCTCCGTTTAGAGACAATAACAACAATGACTGTTTTCATTTACAATATTGATATATTTGATATATATATATATATATATATATATATATATATATATATATATATGGATGGACAAAAAGTTTGTAGAAATTTGGAATTTTCATTTTTAGCACATTTTATTTATTTATTTATTTATTTATTTTTATGAATTAGTAAGAAGCTGTGCCCAGTATGGTAGTTAAATTTAAATTATTATTATTTTTTATTTTTATTGTGTTTTGGCATTGGCAATATTCACCCATTGAATTTCAATGGAGGATACCATTGACAAATATTGTTAACATATAGAATTGGTGATGTGAAAATTTCTGCAAATTAATTTGATTTAATATTACCAATTATATTACATAAATATGCAGCTTAGGTCAAATAAATAAATAATCGTATTTGTCCTCTTGTTTTTGTTGCTTCAGGAATGACGGGCAATTATCTTCTTACTAACCCTCTTCTGAGACCACAAGGCACTAATAACCCCTACAACACCTTACTGGCTGAAACTATCGTATGTAACACACCAACGGTGCCAGTCTTTCACTCTCCAGGTGTGACTACTAATCCACTACACTCCTTTAGTCCTTCTGCTCAAGAGTATTATCAGAGAACTAGTCTCAGCCCGTCTGTGCTCAGAAATCACACCGATAGATACGATTTATTGAGCTAAAACTAGCTCTCTGTGTGTGGCTTTACAGCACAGGGGAAAGCTATTTTTCTTCACTATGAAGAATACATACATATATATATATATATATATATATATATATATATATATATATATATATATATATTATGCTCACACATTTTTATTTTATTTCTTTTTCATTTAATATTAATAAGCAAATAATTTATGTTTAATTTTTTACACTTGACACTGTTAACTGTTGTTTTCTCTTTCCCCTTCCTGCACACACTCAGTGACCTACAGAGAGACAAGTACGCAATCAGTTTTAAATTTGCCCATCAAATTAAATTGCTTTACCATAACATAACTATCTGGCCATCAACAGACCATCCACATATTGTCAGCACATTGTTCAAAATCATTACAGTTGCTCTCAGTGAAACAATACTTTCATCGCCTCCGCATTTTACAACTTTGGGATGATGGCACGATGCATGCCCATTACACACACAACAGAGATTTCTTACATGTACACACATCATTCTGAATGGAGAATGTGTTAAAATCAGTCGCCTTCTCTCTTTGTTAAACAGTCTCGTTTGGGCTGGATTCATCCAAATATGTTCTTCTCAGTTCAAAGCTGAATTGCTACAGATGTTGAGGCCAGTCTCTTCAATATGAAAAGCACATAGTTTGTAGTTAAATTTGAATGTTTAACTGCATGTTACTCATTCACTTATGAAACTGAGATTCTGATGTTTTATGAAAATTAAAATCTTATTTTATTTTTTATTTTTTTTGTGGATGTATAAAGTCAGAACCAATCAAATTTACATTGGTTCCTTGCAAAATATCCACAGGTGTAGTTCATCACATTAGCTATAGACATGTTCCACTAAAACTAAAAAGTGTCCAAATACTCTTGTTATATATTTTTTTGTCATTTAAGTTATAGTCTTATTATTTTACATAATTTATTTGTTTTAACTTCCTTTTAATTATTTATTTATTTTCTTCTGTAAATAACCTATTTTGATGTGGTGTTAAATTATTATTATTATTATTATTATTATTATTATTATTATTATTATTATTATTATTATTATTATTATTATATTTCCAGGTATCCATATATTATGGAAGCTTGTTTCCAATAAATAAAGAAATTAATTAAAATATGGATTTACAATTGTTTGCAATTGTAAGAAAATGTCAGAATTGTGACCGACTTTTTTGTCTTCTGGATTGGTCTTTAATAACTCGCAACTACAAGTTTATATCTCACAATTCTGAGAAATTAGTCAGGATTGTGAAAAGGTTTTTTTTTTTTTTTACCCCATGGCCGAAACGGGCTTCCATTGTGTATATATAGTGTCCCCAGTGTAATCTCTGGATCCCTCCTCCGGTGTAACACCTCGATCTGTCTGTTTTCGAGTTTAGAGAGGAATTCTGATAGAGAAAAACCCTCATGTTTCTTAAGCCCTTCCGTCTCAATATACAGCAAAAATCTCTCAAACTCCCTTTCCTCAAATGACTGTCCCTCTTCTGTTCCCATATGCCGTCTCCTTCCCTTGTCTTGTCATTTTTGTGGAAAGTCTCTGAGAATGGCTCTCGTAAGATGCAGTTAAAGATTATGGTAGCTCATGCAGACAGCCACTCATCCACCGGTGCGCAAATGAGCTCCAATTACCACAGTCCACTACTGCAAACAAACCCAACTGTGACATTTAACGGAGGGAAAAGGCCTTAATTTTGACATGAATTTAATTTGCTAAGTCCTTTGCTTGCGCTAACGTTGTAATTGGTTTTTGTTTTGTTTCTTCACCCTTTTTTTTTCTGTTAGTGATATCTCATCGTGTTTTACAATGAATCATTTTCCTTTTTGTTTTGTGTTCTTTTCGTTCATCAGCAGCGCTCAGGTCTGCTGGCCTGAACAGACAGACTTGATGTGAGTTGTTCAGAGTGAGTTTTCTCTCTCCTGTCTGTTGGATGCTTTGGCTTTCACTGGCTCTCTGTAGTGTGAGAAATGGCTGTTTGTGTGTGTGTTTTCTAATTTTGCTTTTTTTTCCTGTTTCTTTCAAACCCTTCACCCCCACCGCCTTAACTGCTTCAAATACAAGCTGATGTTGATGAATTCTGTGACTGTCACTGCTTTTTCATCTGTGAATACACATCTGTGCCACTCTTTCATTTTTGTCTGTGATGTTCGAAGCCTACAGAATGATTTTAATGTTGTTTGGGATGTAGTTGAAACCAGTGTTCTGAAATTGGTTATTGTGAATTGTTCAAAATTGTTTGATCGGGGAAAAATTCTGAACTTCAAACTGTGGAGAATTCACAAAGAATGAAATGTGCCTGCGCCTGTGGATTCAGTAAGGGAATTATGCAAATCAGGTCAGGTACATCTAGATGTAGAAGACTACTGTGATCTGGCATACTTTGCTGGGGCTGTAGATCTGTGATCCAGGCACTTTACTGTAAATAAAAAAATAAATTAAAAAAATCCAGAAATACAACTACACATTATTAGGGCCTGGATTGTGTGTCGTTTGCAAATAATGCATAATTTCACACTGAAAGTAGTTTCAGCGATTTAGTAAATTTGTCACTTAAATCAATTCAAATGTATTTTAATAGCACTTTTCAAAAAATATATATATATATATATATATTTATACATTTACGTTTATTATATATGTACACAGTTACGTTTATTAGTTAAGAGCTGGGCCTCAATATAGTTTACATTTTGCAGTTGAGATATGCTATATAATATCTGTTGCCCTATGCAAGTATATACAACTTATATATAGAACTGGGTGATAATATATTTTTATTTTGCGATTAATTAAAAATAAAAATAAATAAAAAATCAGGCAGCTGACATTAACTATATAGTATACATTGCTTTAAGGAAGTGTATTGTATGTATGAAAATAAAGTTGGATATAATAAGCATCCAACTTTATATATAGAGCTGTTCGATAAAAGTTTACAATTTTCGACAATTTAAACAAAGCCAAGGTTTGCTAAATAGTATGTATTGCTTAATGTGAGTATACTGTATGTATGCTCACTAAAGATCCAACTTTTAATATATCATTGGGTGATAATATAGTTTCCATTTTTATTAACATAATCTTACAGGTTTGCATGCGCAGAATAAATATTTCCGATTTGTTTCTGATGTTCTAAAAATGTTAGCATTTGACTCAAATGCATATCCTAAACAGCATTAAACATTGTGAATTTATTTATCAGATTTTGCGAGAGCAGCCGACCTAATGTTTTTCTTCCTCTTGTGTTGTGGCAGGACACTCGGTGACCAGCGGCAGAGATACGAACACGTTCGGGACTCTACCACTCAATGGCAACTTTAATAACAGCTACTCACTTCATAACTACAGCGACAGTGTGGATTGCGGGCTCAGTCTCAATGAAACAGCCTTCGAGAAGATGATCATCTCTGAGCTTGTGCACAACAACCTCAGGGCAGCTGAGTCCCGGATCAGCACCAAAAAGGGGGCGGGGATCAGCAGAGGGGAGGAGCCTGTGGTCGCGGAGACGTCGTCCCTTGTGCAGGTTGGCGGGGACAGCGAGATGGACGGTCTGGGGCTGCACCACACGCATCCCCGCACACTCGAAGCCCCCCTCATACCCCAGCGAACTCACTCGCTCCTGTACCACACGCAGGAGAGAGCGAGGGCCGACACGGACGGGGGCCCTTCGCATCCCCACATCGGCCAGCTCCCACCTCCGGCTGAAACCGCCCTGCCCTCGCCCAACAGAGACTCGGTGTACAACAGCATGCCAAACCTCAGAGACTCGCCATTCTCGGAGAGCAGTCTAGACGTTGGCCAGGACCTCTCGCCATCCAAACACAGTCCGAACGAAGACGTTTACTATAAAAGCATGCCCAACCTGGGGTCAGACCAGCAGCTGCACGCGTATTATCACATGAGCAGAGACAGTAGCGAGGGCCTCATAATCCCCGTCTCTAAAGACGCTTGTGTCCCCGAGGGGGACGTACGAGAGGGACAAATGCAGCTGATCACAAGCCTTTAAAACAAACTGTAAGGACCGCCCACCATGTACACAGCCCCGCCCATCCATCAGTGGCAGAGTGGTCTTCCTTTTTAAGCCGCCCACATAACTGCACACATGTACTGCTGTTGTCCAACGAGTTACAGGCAGGCCCAGACGAAATCTGCAGACTTTTAATCTCATTTTAGAAAGTCTTCTTCCTTAAATTCACTGACTTCAAACAGGGTATAACAACTCTCTTTTTCACCCACATTTCTCAGCACTTGCTGTGTTCCCTGTCGAAAATGCTATATTATAATTTTTTTTTTTTATCAATTAGCACAAGTTTTGAATGAAAATTATCCACAAATAATGCTTTTCATTCAAAAACTGAGGCGAATAAGCCAGGGTTGCCAGGTCTTTGTAACAAAACCACCCCATGTGAAATGCAAAACTAGCCAAATCAAGGCTAAAACAAGCCCAATAGCAGCAATTGGAAATCAGAATTACACCAAAATCGTGTTTCATGGTGGTCATACTTGATCAAAATCACATTCCAGGGGGGAAGTGAATTTATCTTTAACCCACAGCCAAAAACTAAATAAAAATAAATGCGGCAATAGTATAAAAGTAAGTGTTGACTTGGCAATGAACCCTACAATCATCTAGTTCCAAAAAGAAACATAAAATCTGTTCCATCTGAAAGAAAACAATTGGACAGAAAGATTGAATCCGAGACTTGATGATGATAAAAAATAACATGACATTAAACAATTGTTAAATGGCTGGCAACACCACATTAGGTAAAGGATTTTCAGCACAGCACAAGAATTAAGGTTTATGCTCAAAAGAAAAGAAAAAAAAAGAAAAGACATTTACCAATGGGGTAAGAAATATCTTCATTCAAGACATTTTGTAAAAATAAATAAATAAATAAACAAAAAGCTTTTTTTCCTGGAAACCAAGACAGAAAACTAATAAGGAAATATATTTTTTGCAATATTTAAATGTAACCCTGTTTTTGTTAGCTGAATATAAGCCACAATTATTTAATAAGCAAACAAGCAACGGTCAGATGAAGTCGAACTTTGTGATTGAGGGCCTTCTAGTTTTGAAGAAATCTCCAGTCTTCTGTGGTTGCAGATTCCGTGTGGGCCTGGTTATAGATATACAGTTTCACACTTAAAAAAATAAATACATAAAATTAAGCCAAAAAAAAATAAAGTCTTTCTCGTTCCAGTGCATACGTTTCTCAAAGGATGTACATATGTTCACATATTTCTCTTTTGAATGCAATTTTGCTTTGTCTTTTTTATTATACACAAAAAGGGAATTTCCAGGACCTTAAGACGTGCAGAGGTTGTCCTGACTGAACTCAAGGAGTCCTGTAACACCCTTTACAAGCATCAACAATATCCCATATGACCACTAGCAAACAAATCTTTGCCTTATATTTTCTCGATCATACACGGAACTGTCAAGGATAATGACATAACATAGAACAATATATTTTGTTGTACTGATTGTGTAAAATAAATTGCTATGAAATAATCAAGAGCAACCCCAAACATAAAGCAAATGAAGAGATTTTGAAAACAAGATGAATATGTAAAAAGATTTGATGAGGTATGCCGTAAAAGACATCAAAATACCTCTGCCCTGTTCATGAAAATGGCTTTGCCCCTTTAGATCAGTTCATTTTAGTAGATTCTCATGTTCTCGTGCCTTGCACACATTTATTTTGTGCAAATCTGTGCAAAGCATGAAAAATGTAGCGACTGAAGGTCGCAGCTGAGCATGAAGGATCTTCTTCTTCAAAGACATGTTACTGCAGCTGGGGTTGGATATTTATTTATTAAATTATTCTTTAAAAATGATACTTTTTGTGAATATTTTACAGCACTGGTCGACGTAGTTCATCCTCATAAGCATAATTATGAAACCCATCTTTGATAAACATGTTAAGGAGCCCATCTCTACAAAAGGATGTAAAGTTCTACACTTGTTTAACAATAAATAAATGTGAATTTTTGTCTAATTGAATGTGTAATGCCGTGTTGTTATTTTCACAATGTACTTTTTTTGTGTAAAGATACTGAATCAGAAAGATCAGGTCAATGCATTGTAAAACTGAGACGGTATTCAGTCTTTTATCACAGTGGTTTGGCATGTTTATGCTATTTAAACTGGTGATGCACATCAAAGTGAACAGCACTGTAAGCTGATACATAAACTGCAATATGAACCTTCAAAAACAGCCTGAAACAGTTTGCTGCATTCTAGCTAGAGGGCAGTGCACAGGGGAATGGAAAGTGCATTTACTGGAAAAAGCTGCAGTTTATGAAGTTTTGAACCTGTCTCTCTGAAGTCCTGTTTGAAACTATCAGTCATCAGAAAGTTTCTTTCAGACAGCACCTGCTGACGAAACCTCGAAATGTTCCCTGTGCCTCTTTGAAATCATCTGAAATCCTCACAACTCCTTTAGGAGTCAATGGTGAGCAAAGGTTATGTTCAGAATGGAAAGCTGGCTTACTGCTTAATAAATGGTGTGCAGTATACACTGACAAATAGATACTAGTAGATAATAGTAGGTTTAATGCTGATATGCAAGGCAGAGTACATTACACAACAATTTCAGACAGTAGTATATTTAAATGTAAATGTAAAATTTGTTTTCCATTATTCTAATTTTGTGTGACAATGGTACCTTTGGAGTCAGCGAGAGAGAGAGAGAGGATAAAACGCTTAGATCATGGCTGGTTCCCTCATCGCAGTAAAACAATAAACAAATAAATAAACAGCAATCAGCATTGCTTTTTTTTATTTAGTAGATTCAAATTAGCAGCGTTAGCAGCAGTAATAAAATAAAAAATGTTAACGTGTAACTGAAGGTGTAGCTTGTAATAAAGTGGGGATTTATTATTATTAAAAGGGTCATTATTATTATTTCATATCTTTATTAAAAGGTAGATTTTTTTGTGGGGGGGGGGTCAACAACAACAAATAATAATAATTATAATGACAACAACAACAATAATTATAATGATAAACAGAAAGAAAGAAAGAAAGAAAGAAAGAAAGAAAGAAAGAAAGAAAGAAAGAAAGAAAGAAAGACAGAAAGAAAGAATTAAAAGTTGAATTTCTTGGCATTCAATTGTTTAAGAAATCATAATAAGACTGTGCCAAATGACTTTTTTATATTATGAGACAATTATTATTATAATTATCATTTTATTAGATGTATTGTATTAATTGCTGTACAAAAATGCATCCAATATGACAGCAAAATGAATACAAAGATGACCTTTTTAAGATCTTGGCACGTGCATTTTTACTATTTTCTTCTCTTTTTGAAAAACAAAAACAAAAAACTAAAAGGAGTCCAAAACTTTCCACGCTTGAGGTCACAGCTTCATCTTTTAGATCTTTTATTCTATTCAGTCTGTGAAAGATCATCGTAAAGGCAACAGGGACGCAACACAGCGTTATTAATTAATCGGGTTCAGAGCACAACCTTGAATGCAGTTGTGCTTTCTGGGAGAATATTGATCATGCATTGCCTTGCTGATGGCGAGAGAGCGTCAGGCGATTAAACCAACGGGTGATCAGGGCAAATTATCTCTCTGTGGTTTTATTTGGCCTTATTGGGATTCAAGGAAGATGTGAGGTGTAGAGTTATATTACAGCATTGATCTGGGGCATCAGGGATTGCTCAATTCATGTGACCAGATTTATGAATAACATGCATTTGAATCTGTTTTATTTCAGGAACATAAGAAGAAATTCAATGACTGAAAAGTACTTTGGGGTGAATCGAACATTCAGAAGAGTAACAACCTCAGAATTTTTTTCTTTCAAATATTTATTCAGCAAATAAATGATTTTTTTTTAGTCTGAACATCGATTGCAGTGTCGAGATAAAAGACAGCTCTAAATTAGAACATCATCAAAGCAAAACCTTCACGCTATGTGGATAGAACAAGTCACCTTGTGTTTTCTTTCCTTTGAATGCTGTCATCCTTTACCTGTCAAGGCAAGCAATTGAGCTGTGAAGCTTCCAATAGGAAAGAAAATCACAAATAAGATTGTTTTTTATTTTCCTCAGTCGTTTCTCCTACAGCACTGAGATTAAATAGAGCCCAAGTAGAGACTTTTGAGAGATTTTTCACCTAAAAATAATTTAGTTGTCCTCATGCTGTTCCAAGCTTATTTTTCCCCCTCGCTTGTCAAATGTGACACGTTTGACATCATTAATGCAGAACTCCTGTAGATGGCAAAATGTTCAGTGAATAATAACGTTTCATTCATGAAATAATTTATTTTTTAAAGCTCTTGAGAGACGGACCACAGTAATTTAACCTCTTAAATTTCAGAACAAAGTCTCACTGTGCTCAGAATTACCAAGATTCCAAAGTGTGCAATCAACACACAAAGATTTTAATATGGATTCATATTAATTTAATATGATATTTAATATGAGCTCCTGAAATTCTTTCATTTAATCAAAAGTGGTCTGAGCTATTATATCTCAATGCCACGTACGATGACATTCTCTAACCTCTAAATTCTCTAACTCATTTTGTCTTGTTTTAGTACTTTTAATTATTAATTCTTAATACAATTTGACAGTGTGTGTATAGTTTTATGTATCACACAAGGTTGGCAATGCAGTGTGGCTCTTCACTCTGTGGGGTCCTGATGACTGCAGTCTGATCCTGAAGAGTCTGAAATTAGCCTCTCAATAAATGTCATGTTGTGTGCTTCAGTCGTGTCTGGATCTCACTCACTATGATGTCACAGCACAGCTGTAAATGAGCATCTGAAATTGACTGCACTCATTTGCTGAGATTTGTTCAAGATTTGTATGAGTTTGATGTCATGTCTGCCCTTTAGGAGATGCTTATAAGGATTACTGCTAATTGACATTTAATGACATTGTCAGCAGCCAAAAATAGTATCTTGTACAGAAGTTACATCTTTTAAACATAATGGGCTACAGCAGGTTTTAACAATTCAGTAATGACATCTGATAAATATATCACAACATATGCAGTATTATGGTATCTAATATTATATATAAGTATTATCGTCATCGTTGTTGTCGTCGTCATTGTCATTGTCATTATCAGTCCAATTTGTTTGCTGTTGTAGAATAAAATGTTTGTTTTTTGTTTTTGTTTTTGACAAATAATTGTTAACAGAATTATGAAATGGGGGTGGGATTTGGGAAATTGTTGTTTTCATAATTGTTATTTGTAGTAGTAGTATTGGTTGTTGATAGCATTGTATATTTATTAATACACTATTTATTAGAGTAAAATTTCTCAATCTGTGACCTTTTTGAATACAATTATAAAATGGGTTGGAACTGTAAAAATTAAAGAAAGAAAGAAAGAAAAACAAACAATGTAAACCAGCAAATAAACACTTATGCGGATGTTACATTATATATATATACGCCTACTTTGACTATACTATATTACAATCAAATCTAATCTAATCTTGACAAACTATATTTTGTTGGAAAGGTCTAAGACTCCCAAATATATATTTTACCAATGTTTTTTTTTTTTTTTTTTTTAAATGATGTCGGAAAAGTAATAGATTAATTTATGACAAGAGTGCAGCCTCAGAAATCTACATTACAAAAGGAGTTTTTACCTTTTTTTAAAAAAAAAGACTTACTCGTTGCCTTTTTCTCTATCATATTTTAGAAATCATCAGAAGTTATATATCACTTAAAAACATAAAATCTCAAAATTCATCCGTTAAAACCGACATTGCATTGCATGTAAATAGTACATCAAAATCATGTTACAAAATGTTTTCAATCATGAATTATAAAAATTTAGGTTTGTATCATGCACATTCAAGTCTATCTTCAAAAACGTGAGTGACAGTTAACAGGTTAAAGATTAAGATGCGTTAAATATTATTATTAAAAACGATTTTGCTGTTTTAGAATAAAATGTCTATGTTTTGAATTTGAATAAAATTGGAATTGTTCTTAGTGGTAGTAGTATTTTATATTTATTATCATTGTATTATTATTATTATTATTAATAATATTATTATCATTACTTCTATTAATATTATTATTTTATTTATTTGTTTGTTTGTTTGTTGTTGTTGTTTGAGTAAAATGTCTCAGTTTGGAAAATGAATGAATGAATGAATGAATGAATGAAGGAAGTTACTGTACAAATGATTAGAGCAATAAGAGTCACAACAATACCAGGGAAGCATGACAGAGCTCTTTTTCAAACGGCTATAAGCAATACGAGCCATGACACTGAATGACACTGAATGACACAGTCTCCTAAATTCAGCCCTCCAAAGACACGTCAGTCAACACAAACGCTAAAACAGAGCACAGGTAGAGAGGAGCCTCCAAGTTTTCTGATGGGCTGAAACACTGGGGTCTTGGTCATTTTTGGGCTGTTTTTACGGATCCCAGGGCTGTCACAGAGACACCAGCATTTATCAGAACACACATTTCTGTGATGTATGTTTGATAGTGGGGACATTCGTGTTGTTGTTGTTGTTGTTTGCTGGCATGAAAATGGCATAAATAGCTTTAAAGTCATCACGAAATTGCATTCACAACTGATAATGTGCAAAACATAAATATGTGGACAAACAAAACATAAAATATTACAAAAACATTTCTTCTTTCTCTCTTTCTCTCTCTCTCTTTGTAATAACAAGCGGCAAATAATCATATATAGTAAGACCAGGAATGTGTAGAACCAGTTTAATTCATATTGACTTTAAAGCTTAAAAAACAAAACAAAAAATAATAATAATAATAAATAAATGACAAAAACAGCCACTCACCAGAACACTGACAGCAAAGGATATGAGGCATCACAATAACATAATAAGACCCAGCACCCTGCCATCCAGATCCAGCAGTGCCAATGTTTAAAATTAAAATGCATGAGTTCAACTACAGAAAAACAAACAAAAAACTTTTATTGTAAGAAGACCACCTTTTGTTGTCGCAATCACAAAAAAAAAAAAAAAAAAAAAAACTGACCCCCCCATCCCTGCCATCCATGCCCCATTCAGCTGGAGAACCTTGATCCGAAAAATACAGCATGAGATGGAAAAGCAAAAGGCAGTATTTAATATTTCATTTTGTTACACGTAAATCACAATTTTGACAGAATAGTCTCTCTTGTACATACAGTTTAAAAGCTTTATTGATGCCACTTGATTTAATGTAATGAGACAGATGTGTCTTGACACTTTACAGCAGTAATGTGGTCTGAACAAGCCTTTATTTAACAGTCAATGCATAAGAAATATTTTACAGTGTTTGAGGAGTGAAAGAGCTTGCCAGCATGCTGTAAAGTCAGAGTGACGTATTTTCTTCAAAAACAGAAGCATGTATCCCAGGAATTAATGAAACTTCTTAAAATTCCATATAGAACAAGACTCTAATCAAACTTTAAATAATATATTGATACACAGCCACTGAAGTGGTGCTAAAATATATTGAAAATGTATCAATTGAAAATTAAGACAGATAAAAAAAAAGGCAAGTCTAATATGCTCTAATGGATGCCATTACCCTACCGAATGTGTGTCTCCATGTGTAATAGTTTCATTTACATTCAGGGAATATTTTATTGTTTTATTTTTATTTATTTTTTTCTCAGAGAGCAAAAGCATATTTTAAGCTGTTTACACACCATTTCACTCCATTTAAGATTGTTGTCTCTAATTTCCAATTTATTGACATAAAATAAGTGTGAAAGAGGTCACTGCCTTTATCCTACACAGTACCACACAAGCAAGCTTTGGAAACTGTAATGTATATAATTATTTATAATCAAAAATAACAGGTAACTCCAAATTAACAAGGACATTTAAATAAATATTAATGAACAATATTTTAACAATTAACAATAGCAGTTATTTTATTTTATTGTATTTGTTTAGTCCGGTAGAATAAGTGCCATTCACACTTTTTCATTATTAAATATAACATCCAAACCATTATCTTGCTTTGCTCTTCGGAGGGCTAAAATATCTCAGGATTTTCCATGCAATTAGAAGGGGACTTTGAAACAGTGTATTTAAAGCTCTTTGATGATCAAAAAACTGCTGGGAAGATAGATAAACGTCAAAAGTGAAACAAATTTTTGACAGCAAGAAATTAGTCCAGGTTCATGAATTAAATATATACTCACGCATTATAGGGTTCTGTCACACGGGAGTTCAGGATATATTACAACTGTAAGTACAGCAACCAGTAAACCCTTTTGACAAATGTTACATTGACAAATGTTTATGCCAGTAGTTTAAGAAGTAATTTATTAAGAAATTATTTAAATAAATAAACATGACAAGGTAGAAAATATCTACAATTAGAAATGGTGTTTGACAGATATTAAAAATAACAGGAAGTTATTGCTAAACATGATGCGTGTTTTTATTATTATTATTATTATTATTATTATTATTATTATTGTTGTTGTTGTTGTTGTTGTTGCAAGGATTTTATAAATGTTATGGATAATCACAATAGTTTACACATATTCTTTAACATCTAAATTATTTAAAACATAACATTATATTTATAATTGTAATTGCTTTGTAAAGAAATACTGGGTTAGTGTCCAGTCATTTGTGATCTATTCATCAACAAAATATAATATAAACAGAATATAAATAAGTGCATCAACATTAGTTTTTTTTCCACAGTTCATTTTAAAGATTATTTCTGAAAACTCAAGACTGTGAATTTCTCAGTGACATCAAGAATTTCAGTTCTGTCAGTCAGTTGAATACATGATTAATTTCCTTCATGATCCACTCTAATCTGATTGAATAATCTGCATGGCATCTATTGAATTATGTATTTCTTTCAGTGTAATATTTCATGAATGTGTAGATGTTTCAAAACCTGCTTTTTAATAGCTTTTCTTGTGAAAACATTAACATTTTTATTGTTGTCTGGCATGATGCTTTGTAAAACCATTAAAAGTGAAAAAAAACTATTTCAACTTCATGTAACAAGTTTACATATGTTTTGTCTGGTGTGAGAGTTGAGATGCTAATCAGTTGGTAGTTGGTAGTTGATAGCACTAAGAAGCAATACAGGCCGTGTGGCAGCTGTGACTGTCTGAGGAGGCGGGGCAAAACCTCACTCACTTTAGATTCATAGGCAGCAATGGAGGCAGAGAATTCAACGAACCATGACAGCAAAGAGGGTGGCAACAAGAATTTTTGAGAACGGAATGATGGGACTGGAGAAACTCAGCTCTCCTCAGGAGATTATTTTCAAGAACTACCAACAAGTTCAGAAGTTCCTACAGACATGCTCTGACGTGTTTGAGAGTGTGGTTACTTATAGCTCAATGGAAAAAGTGCCAAAAAAAAAAAAAAAAAAATGTTTTGTATTGTGAGGGGGTTATTAAATTATGTGTAGTAGTTATATTTAGCTGTATAGATTAGCTATTTTATTCCTACTATTTTCATCATTTATCCAAATATATTGGGTGACATGATAAATGAAAATATTTTTTAAAATACTGCTTCACTTTAAAAAGAAGTTCACTGCTAAAAGAAAGAAAGAAGCAAATGAGCAAAATCAGAACTTTATTAAGATAAATATGCTGAGAAAGAAATCACTTGTTTGCAGTGATCTATAACAATATCACAAATAATTGAACATGGGGTGATTATGAAATATTTTGACCAATTCTTTACATTTTGTAGTATAGTTGGCTTGTCTTGCTTTAAAACATTACATCTTGCTTACATAAAATCATAGAAACTGCTATTACACTATTTAAATATTCAAAAGACAAACTGACACCATTATACAAGCTAACCACCAGTCATACAACCATCTAATATATTCCCATTGGATTGCATTAAAACCCACCATACCTTTATTTTTTTTTCTTGTTGAATTTCACTCAGAAAAAGATGTAAGGTTCCTTTAAATTCTGTTTCATGTTGACATATAGACACACACGTATATGCGAAATTTTAATTCAACCACTTGGATGGAATTAAAACTCTGTGTCTGGTACATTATGGAGGTCATGAAATATAAGGAATGAATATGAATCCCTCCAGCACACTTTATAGCATCTTACTGTCACTACCGGGAAGATCTAACAATACTGAAGCTGAGGCTTCCTGCACTTCAGCATGTTCACTGCGTGCCACAAAACCACCACTAATCTGAGGAAATGAGCCAAAAATTTGCCTTCGAAAAGAGATTATTGTATTATTATTATTATTATTACATTGCAGTGAACAAAACAGAATATAATTATCTAAATTATCTAACATGTATGTGTGCACTTTATATACAAATACCTATAAATGCAAATAAGATCCACTTTTGTCTCAACACTAAAATCAGTCCAAAAGACAATGATAATAATGAAAATTTAAGCTAAAAACAACAATACCATATTGTCCAAAAGTATGATTAATATGATTAATATTCATCAGAAGCTGAATAAAAAACAGTTGTTCTTTGTGTGCATGCTGGATAATTTAGGATGAGAACATAAACCACTACAACAGATACAGATGCTCTGACCTGCAGAAATGTAAGTGTAAACTGTGCTTTGTAAGAAAGCATGTTCTTTTCACACTGGAGGAGTTTCCAGAGATAGAACAGGATCTCAGTTAAAATCACTTATGTTAGATCGATGTATTGTGCTTCTGTTAGATAAAAACCTGTCACTCTTCCTAACAGGGGCGCTGCACAAGATCCCGGGCCCTATGCATAGGCAGTCCTAATGGGCCCCTTCAAGGGCCTTCTCTTCCTTTGGGGCCCTGGTAATCAGTAATGGTTTTACCCCCAGTCCAGCGCCCCTGCTTCCTAAACATGATATAGGTGCCATTCATAGCCTGAGGGCCTGTGGTTTTAATATTTAATATTATAACATGGGTCATGCTTGACACGCGTGTCCTTACAATGCAGTGAAGGCCACAAGCGCTCAACATGTTCTAACAATGAATGTTCTCATGTTCTCATTTGTTATGTTCAGTCTCAGTATCTTAACATATTGATGAGGGAATATGTGCCATGATTCATAAGTCTCATGTAGTTCCAAACTCATATGACTTTGTGTGTGTGTGTGTGTGTGTGTAATGATACAGCAGTTACTAATAGCATAATTTCCAAGCTGTATCCACCAGTGAATAAATTAATGAATTAATTAAAATAAAATAAAATGAAACATAATAGATGAACTACAATATGATTTTTTTTTTTTTATGATTTCAAATTTAAATGACCAATTAAAATGTCCATGTTTAATTCAATGTATTACTTTTAGATATATTGACAGTGAACTCAAAACAGGGAACACTTGAAATACATGAAATACATGAGGGGAGGACGAGGAACACATGAGACTAATGAAGCTACATAGAAAACACCTGGAAAGAACACAATGGGTACAGGAACACACACAAAACATGGAACCAGTGTTAATTTTGACACAAAATTTTAATTTAGTTTTAGTCTTAGTCTTTTGACTATAATTCTTTTTAGTTTTAGTCAAGTTTTAGTCATCTGATTTGTTTTAATTTTAGTCTTATTTTAGTCGACTAAAATTGCTTGGTATTTTAGTCGACTAAAATTGCTTGGTATTTTAGTCGACTAAAATTGCTTGGTATTTTAGTCGACTAAAATTGCTTGGTATTTTAGTCGACTAAAATAAGACTAAAATCAATAACAGATTTACTAGACAATTTTTTACAGCTGGTATAGGAAACAAACTTAACCAAAATATATAAAACACAAATTCAACTTTATTTCAACACAACTGTGTCTTTATTTCGATTCAAAAGCTTTTATGAAGCAACAAACACGGTCATGATAACGTAAACAATAACTAGCTGCCAATTGACCATTAATAAAGGAAAAATAACGTTAGGTCCAGGACCTTAAAGCTTACAGCTGAGCTGAACAATAAGTGCATAAATTTAAAGTAAATATTTAATAAGTTGGCAGCTAGGTGGATAAAAAAAGTAACAAGATTTTATAAGGTATTCATTTGTCTAGCAATATTGTATGTTTTAAATACTACAATATTGCTAGATTTGTATGTATAATGATAGGATGTGAACATTCATGTTTCACATGACTAATATAGAAATATTTGTGATATTGTCAACAAGTAGAACATTATAAAATATACTAAACATTAGTATTAATCAAATGTATTTATCATGATATTACGTATTAGTATTGTGCTCTCATCTAACTTGAAGAAGGGGCTATTTTACAGTACTTTTCAGTTCGTAATATTTAATGCTACAACATCTACGCACTGCAGTCTTCCAATTTTGCTTAGCTCAATAAACAAAAAAACATCGTTGTGAAATTACATTTGAGAAAATGTCCGGGTGGCTCGTCTGTAAATGTCTTTTCAAATTGGTTGTGTTGCCACGAATGAGCGCTCTGCGTGCTTTACGCTTTGTTTTGTTTTGTTCGTTGTCAAACGTGAAGTGAGCTGTGGACATTTTGTCGCTCTTTTAGACATCACCTCTTCGAATGCGGACTTCCCGGGAGCTCATTTAAAAACTGAAAACCTTCGCTTCACGTCTCAATAAGTCAGGCTCGGATTGGTTCTCTTATCTCATGCAGTCTCGCCTGTTCCGTTTTGCCGGTTCTTTTGTTCATTCCTCGCATCTCTCCCGTCTGCTGATTTGATTTTCGTCACAGTCTATTTTCGTCTCGTCCTTTATTCGTTGACGATAATGTCAATCAATTTAGTCGTAGTTTTAGTCTCCATCAGTGCCTTCTATTTTAGTTTTCGTTTCGTTTTCGTCCGCAAAAATATATTTGTGACGAAAATAATGACGACAATATTTAGTCAACGAAATTAACACTGCATGGAACAGAGTCTGACATAACGCCCCCCTCTGGAAGGAATGTCCTCACACTGTACAACATCCAATGGGGAGAGGGGTCTGCTCTCTGGAGATTCTTCAGGACAGACACGGGACAGTGGCCTCCAGAACGGAACTCTTCGGGGCGCTGTGGTGGATCAGGTGATTCGGGAGGCCATGGCAGAGCAGTGTCCGAGGTCGCAGCCCCAGCCCCTGCCTCAGCCTCAATGGCTGGAGTCTCTGAGACCAAGACCCCAGTCCCCGTCAGACCCTCTATTGCTGGAGCCTTACTGCTCGCCCACCCAAAATAAAAATTATTGTGAAAATTTACTGGATTGAACTTGGGGGCCTGGAGCCTTTCATTTGTTTGACGGTGGATTAGGACTCAGGAAAAGGAGCCCTCCCTGGGCTTAACTGGGAAACAGGAGCTAATCTTGGGCTTAACTCTGAAACATGAGCCCATTCTGGGCTTGACTCAGGAGCGGGAGCTCATCCTGGGCTTGACTCAGGAGCAGGAGCTCATCCTGGGCTTGACTCAGGAGCAGGAGCTCATCCTGGGCTTGATCCTGGGATCAGGAGCCATCCGTGGGCAGTGCTCGGGTGCTGGAGCTGGCAACAGGAGCAAGCTCTGGAGGAGCTTGAGGTTGCTCTGGAAGGTGTTTACGAGGAACAGGTACTAGAGGGCACTCTGGAAGGCTTACGAGGAGCGTGCACTGGAGACAACGATAATAATGAAAAAATAAGTTAAAAACAACAATACCATTTAGTCCAAAAGTATGAAATTAAAATTCAGCAGAAGCTGAATAAACAACAGTTGTTCTTTGTGTGCATGCATCTGGATAATTTAGCATCAGAACATTAACCACTACAACAGGTAGAGATGCTCTGACCTGCGGAAATGTAAGCGCTAAACTGTGCTTTATAAGAAAGCATGTTCTTTTCACACTGGAGAAGTTTCCAGAGATAGAACAAGATCTCATTAAAATCACTTGTGTGCTTTTGTTAGATAAAGACCTGTCACTCTTCCTAAACATGATAGGTGCCAGTCATAGTCTGAAGGCTTGTGGTTTTAATATTTCATATTTAATTTAATAACAGGGGTCACACTTGACACGCGTGTCCATGAATGCAATGAAGGCCACAAGCTCTCAGCATGTTCTCATGATGAATGGTCTCATATTCAATTTTTTTTTTTTTTTTTTTCAGTCTCAGTATCTTAACATATTTATGGGGGAATATGTGCCATGATTCATAAGCCCCATCTAGTTCTAAACTCGTAAGACTTTGTGTGTGTTTAAAAAATGATAAAGCAGTTACTACTAATAGCATAATGTCCAAGCTGTATCAACCCCAACGAATAAATTGATAAAACAAAGTGAGCAAAATTAGTTAAATTAAACATCATAAATGAACAAGAATCAGATTTTAGTCAAAGTTTTTTTATTTTTTAAGATTTCGAATTGAAATGACATCAATTCAAATTCAAGTTTAATTCAATGTTACTTTTAGATTTATTTGTAAAATTTACTAACAAAATTGTGAAACTAGTAAATATCACGCAACATGGAATTCAAATTTAAAGACGTGGAAAAACCAAGAACTCAGAGAAGACATTTAACAGTCGACAGATAACTCAAAACAGGGAACTCCTTAAATACATGACTTGATGAGGGGAGGACGAGGAACACCTGGGACTAATGAAACTAAATAGCAAACACCTGGAAAGAACACAAAGGAACACACACAAAACATGGAACAGATGTCATTGGACCCTGGTGCACTACAAAACCCGAGACTACCTGGAGAAGGTGGTCTGAGTTCGGTTGCTCCCGAGCTGTGGCGCAGTTCGCGTGAATGTTCAAGCAACACAGGACTTGGGTGCGCACTTGTTCAGGAAGTAAAGTATCCCGCGCAGGCATAACACTGTCGATATCATTGTTTCCTCAACACACGGGAGAGCCGAGGTTGTTTCCACACACTCCTAAAAGTAAAAATTGAATTAACTGAAATGTATAATTAAAATTAATTATTATACTGTTCATAATAGCACTGAAATAACAACAAAATTACAACTATGCTCAGTCGCGTTGTGTTCTCCATGCATTTTCCAAATGCGTTTGCGATGACATAAGGTAACTGCAAACGCACCTGGGTTCAATACAACTATTGAGTGTGAAAGCAGACTAACGCTGCTGGCGGTGCCGGGAACAATCGCGCTCAGGCTCGGACCACAGCAAATTAGCCCAGTGTTCATTTTTTTTACATGTGTCACAAGGTGACGATCTTTAGGGGCGGAACCAAAATTCGGGAAGTTTCCGGAAGTGTTTCCGCCCGGACCGGAAAAACAGAACACCGGAACTTCCGGTAGCGCCGTAAGAGGGAAAATCAGGGAATTCTATGCACCTGTGCCTAGTTAGGGACAGCGGTTGGTGATTGGAGGATACGCTGGACAAGGCAGTACTTAAGGCCAAGTTATTTCACAGCCTGGCAGCTCTTTCTGGTGTGTGTGAAGCACTGTGTCGTGCCCGTCTTGGTGCGCTGCTGGTGGCTGTCTAACTCTCTCTCTCCCTCAGGCTGGAATTGTATGATTGTGAAGACATCGCGAACCTTAAAGGTTGAGAAGTGAACGGATTATACGGCGAATTGAGACGACGTGAAAAAGGGGATTGGAAGCGGCATTGATGTGAGTACTAAGAGCAAGCCGAAAGTGCCCTGTATATTGACCTGGCGTTGTGTAGATCTCCCCAGGAGGAGGAGGGCGGCCCTACCCCTAATATAGCGTGGTGGGAGAGCCGAAGGAATACTTATTGAAGTAGTCACAACGACGACATCACTAGCTAGGCCGCATATTCCATCGCCAGATCCGAACCAAGCGAAGTGAAGGAAGACGGGTGTCCTTTTCGTACACTGAGTGTGGTGGGTGAGTCTTCGTGCTGTGAAAACCTATAATGTTGTGAGCGTGCTTCAGATCTCCGGAGATAGCACGGTACGCTGTGCTCAGCCCAGAGGTGAGAGTCATTCAAAGCAAACTAACTGTGCTATTGTGCCCAAGTTGATACCTGTGGAGAGAAAAGGAGAGAGAGTGAATAACACGAGGAGGAATAGAGCGAACCCTGTACTTACAGTACGTTGTGTCCAGCCCAGAGGTGAAAGCCATCCAAAGCAGAGTAACTGTGTTTTGTGTCCAAGTTGATACCTGTAGAGAGGAGGAGAGAGAGTGGATAACGCGAGGAGAAATAGAGCGAAACCTGTACTTACGGTACGCTGTGCTCAGCCCAGAGGTGAGAGTCATTCAAAGCAAACTAACTGTGCTATTGTGCCCAAGTTGATACCTGTGGAGAGAAAAGGAGAGAGAGTGAATAACACGAGGAGGAATAGAGCGAACCCTGTACTTACAGTACGTTGTGTCCAGCCCAGAGGTGAAAGCCATCCAAAGCAGAGTAACTGTGTTTTGTGTCCAAGTTGATACCTGTAGAGAGGAGGAGAGAGAGTGGATAACGCGAGGAGAAACAGAGCGAAACCTGTACTTACAGTACGCTGTGTCCAGCCCAGAGGTGAGAGCCATTCAAAGCAAACTAACTGTGCTATTGTGCCCAAGTTGATACCTGTGGAGAGAAAAGGAGAGAGAGTGGGTAACACGAGGAGAGACCGAGGAAACCTGTACTTACGCCGCTGCCTGTGGAGAAAGAGAAAGCGAGTGAGCACCCAAGGAACGAACTGTGTGAACCAGTACTTACTGTGAGCTGCAATCAGCGAAGAGGTGAGAGCAAAACCAAGCCGAATTAACTGTGCCTTTGCGTCCCAGCCGTTGCCTGTGGAGGAAGAGAAAGAGAGTGAGCACCCCGAGAACGAACTGTGTGAACCAGTACTTACCGTGAGTTGTATTCAGCGAAGAGGAGGAAGAAGGAGGGCGCTACGGATACCTAAGACTCTGGCCGGGCCCCGAGTCCCACGCCCCGGATCCCCGTGGCCCCCTTGCTCCCTGACCTCTTCCCGGCCATAGCCCATCTGGAGGGCCGAGTCAGAGTTTAGTTTTAATTGCCCTTTCCCTATTCCCCAAGCTATTTTTAAATATTTAAATAAAGATTGTTTTATCACTTACTTGTTCTCGTGTTGTTTGGCCATTGGGTCGGCTTTGGGGACCTCCTCGAGGTGGAAGTTGAGAAGGGGTGTGGCTTAGTCAAAGCATAGCCGCCCCTGGGTGTGACAGATTTGGCGCAGTCGGCAGGGTTTCCACCTCGAGTTGAGTAACCAAGGTCGTCCAATGACCGACGACGCGGGGCCTTCAGCCCAACCCCGTGCTATGCCCGTTTTTATGGGGAGCCCCTGGATCCAAAAGTATGGGGGGACAGAATCCGAGGTACGATTGTCTGAATGGAAGGCCCAACTAGAGTACCTGGCCGACCTACAGGGCCTTAGTGCAGCCCAGCGGCTTCAATTTGTGTTAAACTCCCTGGATGGAGAAGCGCGCCGAGAGGTGCATGCCGCCCCCGAAGCCGTTAGAGCCAACGCCCAAACCGTGTTCCAGTTCCTCACTGAACAGTATGGTGACCACACCCCCGTAGCTGTCCTTCGCTCCCAGTTCTTCAATTGTAAGCAGGGCCCCCGTCAACCAATTAGAGCTTTCGCCCTGAGGTTGCGAGAGCAATTCGCCCGACTACAGACCCGTCAGGACCACGGGTTGGGAGATGGAGAGACTCTATTGCGGGACCAGTTTCTTCTGGGGCTGAAGGAGGGTCCGGTGAGACAGAGCCTACGTATCCAGTTTCGAAGGGACCCGGGTCTTACGTTTGAAGATCTGAAGAAAGAGGCACTGGCCCTGGAAGGTGATGAGACTGAGGTGAGTGGTCCCCCAGTGTGTGCGGCCGTCAGTGAAGTAGCACCAGCACAACCCGGAGGCCCTGACTGGAAGCAAGCACTGAAGGCTGAACTTTTGAAAGATGTCCGCGATCAGATGTCTGAACTGTCTAAAGCCCTCGTAGGAGAATTGCGCCAAGGACGGGCGCGGGAGGAACCACGGCCGGCGCCCCGAGACCGAGTGTACTCAGAGGGAGGCCGAGAGCCGTTCAGGCGCCCGAACCACTTTAATCGGCCCCGTTTTGAATGGGACGAGCAAGGGCGACCCATCTGCAACCGCTGTGGCAAACCAGGTCACTATAGCCGCCAGTGTGGGCCCCGCAGGGCGTCAGAAGGGGGTTTTTAGGTCGGCCGGCCACTGTGGGTCGTGTGGCCGGGACCCCTCGAGAAGACCCTGGAAGAGGATATGGCTCTAGGAGCCAGATGATTGGGCGTAGCCCCGTGGCGAAGGTGAGAGTGTGCGGCAAGGAGATTCAATGCCTGGTAGACACAGGCTCCCAAGTGACGTTATTTGCTGAGAGTTTATCCGAAGAAGTGTTTGGGAAACAAGGGGCACCAGGGGCGGAGGCCCCCTGGCTTACTCTGAAGGGCGCAAACGGCCTCGACATCCCATATATTGGCTACCGATTGACGGACCTAGAGGTTCACGGAGTGATGGTCCCCCAGAAAGGTGTGATTATCGTGCAAGACCATTGTCTGGGTGCACATCGAGCCCTGTTGGGCATGAATGTCCTCGCTGATTGCTGGGAAGAGCTATTTCGGGCTAGGCCCGTATCGAAGATACCACCTGCAGAGAGGCCCAAGTGGGAGTGTGTGGTAGCTGACTGTCGAAGGGTGCAAATGAGCCAAGTCCGCAGAGAACAGGAAGAGGTAGGAAGAGTGATGTGTCGTTTTGCTTTGTCTGTCCCCGCAAAAAGTGAGGCTGTTGTGTGGGCGCGAGTACCGCCCCGAAGAGCGGGCCCAGAAGAGTGGGTGCTGGTGGAGCCCCATGTGGATTGTCCACAAGTGGAAGTGGCACGAGGACTAGCGACGGTCCGGCGGGGGAGAGTCCCCGTGAGGATACGGAATGTACACCCATACGCGGTGCAACTACATCGGCACCAACGATTAGCCCGTCTGACAACGGTTACACCCCACCAAGTAAGGGAAGAGAGGGATATTAGTTTTCGTCAGGTGTGCCCCACTGTCATCGAGGTGGCCCTGACACAAGTAGACACCCCATGGGGTGGTATGGCAAGGAGTGTGCCGAGCCACCTGGCGGGTGAGTCATTACAAGGGGAGGATTTAGAACAAGCACAGACACAGAAGTTACAGGCCCTCCTTCGGAGATGGCAGCATGTGTTCGCCACCCACGATGAAGACTACGGATGCACCCAGGTGGTACAACATCATATACCTACCGGGGATGCAGGGCCTAGCCGGGAGAGGTATCGCCCAATTCCGCCCACTTTGTATACCGAGGTACGTACACTCCTGCAAGGCATGCTGAAGCAAGGAGTTGTCAGGGAAAGCAGCAGCCCGTGGGCAGCCCCCATAGTGCTGGTGCAAAAGAAGACGGGGGCTTGGAGATTCTGCGTGGACTACCGTAAGCTGAACCTCGTGACTAAGAAAGACGCTTTCCCTTTGCCGCGGATCGAAGATTCGCTTGCCAGCCTCACACAGTCGGCATGGTACTCTACCCTAGATTTGGCCAGTGGCTACTGGCAGGTGCAGGTGACCGAAGCAGACCGGGAGAAGACTGCCTTTACAACCCCGTTTGGACTATTTGAATGGGACCGGATGCCTTTCGGGCTCTGTAACGCTCTGGCCACCTTCCAGCGGCTGATGCAGCGGTGCTTGGGAGGTCAGTTAATGGAGTCAGTATTAGTTTACCTGGATGATGTGATTGTCTACTCCCCAGATTTTGATTCACACCTGAGGCACCTCGAGGAAGTCTTTCGGGCCATGGAGAAGTACGGATTGAAACTACAGCCAAATAAGTGTCACTTACTACGGAGAGAAGTCAACTTTTTGGGCCACGTGGTCAGTGCGGCTGGAGTGTCCGTAGATCCTGGAAAGGTATTGGCCGTGAAAGACTGGAAGGCCCCGAGGACAGTGAGGCAAGTGCGATCCTTTTTAGGATTTGTGGGATACTATAGGCGTTTCATAAAGGACTTTTCAAAAATTGCTAAACCCCTTAATCAGTTGCTGGTTGGCACAGGTCGTAACCAGGGCCGGGGGTCGCCCAACGTAGACTGGGATGCAAATTGTGAGTCGGCGTTCCAGACATTGAAGCAGGAGCTGCTACAGGCCCCTATCTTGGCATACGCAGATTTCACAAAACCATTCCTTCTGTATACAGATGCCAGCAATCTCGGGCTGGGAGCGGTGTTGGCTCAACGGCAGGACGGAGTCGAGAGGGTCATCGCGTACGCCAGCCGGAGCCTCCACCCAGCCGAGAGGAACGATGCGAACTATAGTTCTTTCAAATTGGAGCTGCTGGCATTGAAGTGGGCCCCAAGTGAGAAATTTAAAGACTACCTCTGGGGTGCCAAGGTGACGATCATTACAGACAATAACCCATTAGTACACTTACAGACGGCGAAGCTGGGAGCCGTGGAGCAGCGGTGGGTGGCCCAACTGGCCAACTTTGACTATCAACTACAGTACCGACCAGGGCGTGAACACACGAACGCGGACGTCCTCTCAAGGCTGCCCGAAGCGGAAAGCCCCGGAGGAGGGCTATATGGTAGGAGCAGTAGAGGCACCAGGCAGCAGACAAGAGGCCGTGCCTGAGAACTGGGGATGGGATCCCCGTCGGTGGAGGGAGAGACAGGCCAGGGATCAAGATGTGCGGCTGGTAAGAGAATGGCTGGAACAGGGCCGACGGCTGACGCCAGCGGAGAGGTTAGCCCAGACGGATACTGGGAGGAGGCTGCTGGGGCAATGGGACAGGCTGGAGCTGAGAGATGGCGTTCTGTGCAGAAGGGTCAGTGACCCGAAGTTGGGCGAAGAAGTACGCCAGATCGTGGTACCCGCAGATGAGGTAACGGCGTTAGTTTCGGCGTACCACAACCAGTTGGGGCACCAGGGACAGGAGAGGACCGTGTCCCTGCTTAGGAGATTCTTCTTTTGGCCCGGGCTAGAGGCATCGGTGCACGCCCTAATTCAAGCTTGCCCGAGATGCATATTGTTTAAGTCCAGACGGGAGGTCCGAGCGCCAATGGTACCCATCCATGCGAAGGCCCCCCTTCATATCATGGCTATGGACTTCTTGACACTGGGCCGACCACGAGATCGCTACCAGAACATCTTGGTAATAACGGATTTGTTCACAAAGTACGCTTGGGCTATCCCCACCCTTGACCAGACTGCAACCACCACCGCTACAGTTTTATGGCGGGCCATCTTCCAGACGTTCGGATGCCCGGAGTTTCTGCACTCCGATCAAGGAGCCAACTTTGAGTCCAGGGTAATTAGAGAACTATGCCAGTTGTACGGTTGCACGAAAACTCACACCACTTCGTATCATCCTCAGGGGAACGGCGGCTGCGAGAGATTCAATCAGACCCTATTGGGGCTGCTGGGGACCTTGGACCAACAACGGCAGGACGATTGGGTGAGTGCATTGCCAAACCTCCTACAGGCCTATAACAACAGTATACATAGTACTACGGGTTACGCCCCCACGTACCTGATGTTTGGCAGACACATACGAATGCCTACAGACCTGGTCCTAGGAGTGACAGCCGACCAAGAGGAAGCAAGTGTAACGGAGTGGGTGGGGCGCCATCACCAGCGCTTGCATTTCGCCTACGAGCAGGTGTCGAAAAGGATACAGACGGCAGGAGAGAAAAGTAAGCGGTTGTATGATCGGACTGCTAGAGAAGCCCCTCTACTGCCAGGAGAGAGGGTGTTGGTGAGAGATAATCGGCGGCAGAGGAAGGGGAAACTGAGTGACCGTTGGGAGGCCACCCCTTATGTAGTCTGCCGGCAGCAGAGGCCGGGACAGCCGGTCTATACCATCCGGCCAGAAAGGAAGTCAGGCCCCGACCGTGTGGTGCACCGGAACATGATTCGCCCATGCCCTAACTACCCTGAAGCCGTGGAAGAAGTCCCCACGGAACCTGTACCAGCGGCCCCCTGGATTGAAGGTTGGGCTGTGGTACCAGGGAGACCCGTGGTGGCACCACCCCCGATCGCCCCGAGAGAACCAGAAGCAGCCCCTGAACAAGCTGAGCCCGATTCACCAGTGAGACGATCCCAGCGAGAGAACCGAGGCCGACCCCCTGCCCGCTATGGTGAGTGGACAGCCCGAGGACGTTCTAGGGACTAGAACGGATTGGCGGGGGAGGATGTCACAAGGTGACGATCTTTAGGGGCGGAACCAAAATTCGGGAAGTTTGGTTCCGCCCGGAAGTGTTTCCGCCCGGACCGGAAAAACAGAACACCGGAACTTCCGGTAGCGCCGTAAGAGGGAAAATCAGGGAATTCGATGCACCTGTGCCTAGTTAGGGACAGCGGTTGGTGATTGGAGGATACGCTGGACAAGGCAGTACTTAAGGCCAAGTTATTTCACAGCCTGGCAGCTCTTTCTGGTGTGTGTGAAGCACTGTGTCGTGCCCGTCTTGGTGCGTTGCTGGTGGCTGTCTAACTCTCTCTCTCCCTCAGGCTGGAATTGTATGATTGTGAAGACATCGCGAACCTTAAAGGTTGAGAAGTGAACGGATTATACGGCGAATTGAGACGACGTGAAAAAGGGGATTGGAAGCGGCATTGATGTGAGTACTAAGAGCAAGCCGAAAGTGCCCTGTATATTGACCTGGCGTTGTGTAGATCTCCCCAGGAGGAGGAGGGTGGCCCTACCCCTAATATAGCGTGGTGGGAGAGCCGAAGGAATACTTATTGAAGTAGTCACAACGACGACATCACTAGCTAGGCCGCATATTCCATCGCCAGATCCGAACCAAGCGAAGTGAAGGAAGACGGGTGTCCTTTTCGTACACTGAGTGTGGTGGGTGAGTCTTCGTGCTGTGAAAACCTATAATTTTTGACGTGGTGCTGTATATTGCTGTGGGTTGCTGTGTATTGCCGTGTGTCCTGTCAGATAAACCCCCGCCTTCACGCACTCCGTCGCGGGAGGACAAGGAGACTGCTGGTTCTAGCCTAGTTCAGTACAGTATATGTTGTGAGCGTGCTTCAGATCTCCGGAGATAGCACGGTACGCTGTGCTCAGCCCAGAGGTGAGAGTCATTCAAAGCAAACTAACTGTGCTATTGTGCCCAAGTTGATACCTGTGGAGAGAAAAGGAGAGAGAGTGAATAACACGAGGAGGAATAGAGCGAACCCTGTACTTACAGTACGTTGTGTCCAGCCCAGAGGTGAAAGCCATCCAAAGCAGAGTAACTGTGTTTTGTGTCCAAGTTGATACCTGTAGAGAGGAGGAGAGAGAGTGGATAACGCAAGGAGAAACAGAGGAAACCTGTACTTACAGTACGCTGTGTTCAGCCCAGAGGTGAGAGTCATTCAAAGCAAACTAACTGCGCTATTGTGCCCAAGTTGATACCTGTGGAGAGAAAAGGAGAGAGAGTGAATAACACGAGGAGGAATAGAGCGAACCCTGTACTTACAGTACGTTGTGTCCAGCCCAGAGGTGAAAGCCATCCAAAGCAGAGTAACTGTGTTTTGTGTCCAAGTTGATACCTGTAGAGAGGAGGAGAGAGAGTGGATAACGCGAGGAGAAATAGAGTGAAACCTGTACTTACGGTACGCTGTGCTCAGCCCAGAGGTGAGAGTCATTCAAAGCAAACTAACTGTGCTATTGTGCCCAAGTTGATACCTGTGGAGAGAAAAGGAGAGAGAGTGAATAACACGAGGAGGAATAGAGCGAACCCTGTACTTACAGTACGTTGTGTCCAGCCCAGAGGTGAAAGCCATCCAAAGCAGAGTAACTGTGTTTTGTGTCCAAGTTGATACCTGTAGAGAGGAGGAGAGAGAGTGGATAACGCAAGGAGAAACAGAGGAAACCTGTACTTACAGTACGCTGTGCTCAGCCCAGAGGTGAGAGTCATTCAAAGCAAACTAACTGCGCTATTGTGCCCAAGTTGATACCTGTGGAGAGAAAAGGAGAGAGAGTGAATAACACGAGGAGGAATAGAGCGAACCCTGTACTTACAGTACGTTGTGTCCAGCCCAGAGGTGAAAGCCATCCAAAGCAGAGTAACTGTGTTTTGTGTCCAAGTTGATACCTGTAGAGAGGAGGAGAGAGAGTGGATAACGCGAGGAGAAATAGAGCGAAACCTGTACTTACAGTACGCTGTGTCCAGCCCAGAGGTGAGAGTCATTCAAAGCAAACTAACTGTGCTATTGTGCCCAAGTTGATACCTGTGGAGAGAAAAGGAGAGAGAGTGAATAACAAAAGGAGGAATAGAGCGAACCCTGTACTTACAGTACGTTGTGTCCAGCCCAGAGGTGAAAGCCATCCAAAGCAGAGTAACTGTGTTTTGTGTCCAAGTTGATACCTGTAGAGAGGAGGAGAGAGAGTGGATAACGCGAGGAGAAACAGAGGAAACCTGTACTTACAGTACGCTGTGTCCAGCCCAGAGGTGAGAGCCATTCAAAGCAAACTAACTGTGCTATTGTGCCCAAGTTGATACCTGTGGAGAGAAAAGGAGAGAGAGTGGGTAACACGAGGAGAGACCGAGGAAACCTGTACTTACGCCGCTGCCTGTGGAGAAAGAGAAAGCGAGTGAGCACCCAAGGAACGAACTGTGTGAACCAGTACTTACTGTGAGCTGCAATCAGCGAAGAGGTGAGAGCAAAACCAAGCCGAATTAACTGTGCCTTTGCGTCCCAGCCGTTGCCTGTGGAGGAAGAGAAAGAGAGTGAGCACCCCGAGAACGAACTGTGTGAACCAGTACTTACCGTGAGTTGTATTCAGCGAAGAGGAGGAAGAAGGAGGGCGCTACGGATACCTAAGACTCTGGCCGGGCCCCGAGTCCCACGCCCCGGATCCCCGTGGCCCCCTTGCTCCCTGACCTCTTCCCGGCCATAGCCCATCTGGAGGGCCGAGTCAGAGTTTAGTTTTAATTGCCCTTTCCCTATTCCCCAAGCTATTTTTAAATATTTAAATAAAGATTGTTTTATCACTTACTTGTTCTCGTGTTGTTTGGCCATTGGGTCGGATTTGGGGCCTCCTCGAGGTGGAAGTTGAGAAGGGGTGTGGCTTAGTCAAAGCATAGCCGCCCCTGGGTGTGACACATGCACATAAAGAGAAGCTTCGATAAATGTTCTAAATAACTTATTTGGTGCATAAGGGTTTTTAATTTATTGAATTTTGGTTTACTTGTTTTAATATATTCAATTTTAAATGCCTTTCATTAAATGGAAATAACAATCACATCATACATCCAGGCTAGAATATATTTAGTGGCTTTGCAGATTTAAGAGGTTTGTCTTCATGCCCCTCGGAGGGAGCCGTGTCTGACAGTGACTAGTGTTTCCTTTCAGCTCAGCAGTGATGTGAGAAATCGATGGTTGTGCTGATCACTTCACCTTCACTAGAGCAGGCTGTTCAATCGATGCATTTGATGTCAGGACTGGTATGTGAACTGAGTCAAGTGGAGAGTGGAGTTGATCTTATTTCTGTCTCTATTGGGTTACAGGGAGATGCAGGGAGCCAGGGGAAGACAAAGAGAGGTCACTGGCTGAGTTGACTGTGATGAATTACAAGAACAACTCTTCTGGATTTGCGGAGAGTGAACTTGAATTGTTTGGTCACTAGCTGTAAATATGGCAAAATCATAGCTCTCAAGCTGGCAAGTGTTTAGAAACTTAGGTTTAATACTCTATGCAAAATAACATTTTTGTAGTTGTTGGGTTGTCTGAATGAATAGTTGCCTTATACCCAAAGGGGTGAAGATTTATTAGATAGTATCACCTTGTCAACCTCTGCTGGAAAATATTGTACAAATAACTGCATGTTTCTGCACCATGTTTTCTCCATTCACTGAAAAATAAAGTGTGTTTACATTTATATGATTTAAAGGCGCAATATGTAATTTTTCTGCTTTAAAAATAGCAGAAATAACTATATCTATGTTATATATATTTTTTAGTTGTGTACTTACATCATCCCGACAGTTTCCACGAACTTTCAAATCTGGAGAAAATTATAGTTTAATTAGAAGACTTTGGCACGTTTCTTTACTTCCACTTTGTCGCCCGTCTATGGCGTCATATAAACTTTGACCCCTCTAGTTTATCTAACTTCCTGCGGAACCGCCAAATACAAAGGTGAACAGAAACAAAGACGAGACGAAGAAGAAAAAGTAGTAGCCTTTATTGAGACTATTATATTTTATATTTATATTGTTTATATTCGTATTTAAACCTCAATCAATAACTTAGTTATGGATCATGGTTATGCTTTGCCTGCACGTTCTGTGAAGCACAAACGCACGGGTGAAATAAATGACCCGAGATGGTTTTGGGACAAGAGAAGCAACAAGACACAGGTAAATATTGGAGTTGCATTTCCAAGATAGAGCTTCGTGACAAGCTGAAACTACAGAGAGATGCCGAACTCGCTTGCATTCTGATAAACAGGTAGGCATCCATTCAGCTAACTTTATCTATCCGTATATTTTGTGAAACTATGATGTCTTGTGTAAAACGCAGACGGACTAGCTCTCATGTAAATCTACATTTGTTCTATATCTAGCTGAATAAAGTAGCTTCAAATGCAGTTCTCTAACTTGTTCAATATCATAGTATAACGTAATTATAATTATTAATGAAAGGCGACCGTGTTTTTTAACATATATTACTACTAGCTAGATGGAATATTGATTTGATAGGGGTCTCATAATTCATATAGACGGTTTAATCGGGCGCACGAGCCTGGACCTAAGTTAACTTCCGGTCTGTGTTGTGTATATCAGTCTGGCTGCAGTGCCTTCTACAAACGCAGTTAAAGGCAAGGTGATGAGTAGACTGAAGTTGGGCTCAGGTGGTTGTGCTGAGGGATGTGTTTCCCATACATTTATTTATTTTTGGAGACTCGCCACAATTTTAAAACTGATCTTTTTTTCAAAAAGGCTTCATTGAGTAACGTTACGTACCGCACATTTAATAATAATTCCTTACATTTATATGTTTAAATATCAAAGCGAGGCACAGGTGTTTTTATATCGCTGTATTTCTGAAGGAAGTCTTGCATGTTATATGCCTGATAGCAGCATATGAGCGTAGCTCTGCTTTGTTTACAGCTGTTACTGGGGAAACCTCTATTTCTGTCTATGCTTTAAAACATCTCCTGTTGGCAAATAATGAATTTGCATTTTCATTAAGTCCACCTGATCCACGCAACTTTATGGTAATGAGCTATGAAGTGGTTCGGCAGCAACCAAATGGAGTGTAGAAGCGCTCCGCTTGAGAGGATTCCAGAGAACCCTGTCCTATAAACATTGGTTCCGATCACATTCATTCCCAAGCATTTTCACACTAGAACCCTTTTTTTCAATGGGAATGCATTTAATTTGCTTAAAACAATACAGATTTGACCAATTACATTTACGCTACACTTCAACCAGGACAGTTTGTAATGTAGGATGCTCACAAATTAATGTTAATGTTAATTAAAAACCAAGGCTAGTAAACGTCTCCTATAAACTGCATGTTGAAATTAGGCTAGCACTTAACCATGAACAGACACACACACACACAGATGGTTTTTTATTGGTTTATTTCATTAGCAAACATAACTATAATTGTTATGTTCTTTCCATTGACCAGTGACCATGACCAGAGATTAAATTATACCCTACTTGTGGTCAGTCTGCACAAGATCAACATTTGCGGCTCGTTTAAATTCAAGATAGTTCATTGACTAATGTGACTGAACCGCAGAGTGGAGAAAAACTCATTTGGAAACCATGTCCAGCGACCAGGTAAAGTATCCTGTGTTACACTAAGTTCTACAAATATAATTACATATTTTTATTTATTGTTTTCCAGAATTGAAAACTACAATGACAGAAAGATAACAGCGGTATGTTTGCCTAGTTTGCTTTTGCTTACATAGTTCATATCAGTGATGCGCGGGTTGATCCGAAATGAGCGGTTACCCGCGGTTACGAGTCATCCAAAAATATTTTTAATGATATCTGGGTCGTGGTCGGTCGGGTCATTTGAAATACCTTTGCTATTTATATAGTACTAGACACAATTGAGAAATACAAAGGCCTACACTTTATTGGGTGGATAGCTGGCGCGAATAGAGTGACCATTTGTCCCGCTTTGTTGTACTATACAGCAATTTTACCCTTTGTCCCGCCTCATTCAAATTGAGTATATGTCCCGCTTTTTCATTTAACCCTGCCTAATAAATACACAGATACGTCCATAGGCGTACTGTTAACTAGGTCCAATAGTTCAGAGGAGAGCAATTAAAGTGTTAGTCGATAGGCTGAGTCGTACGTCAATCAAACTGTTGACTGGTGCACGAACGCACCCTCAACGATCTCAAATTGGACTGGAGAGCGCACGTGCTGTTCAAGCAGCCACGGCCACAAAAAAGAGAAGATGCACTTTTAATAGCAAATGGACTGCAACATACTCTTGGTTAAGACCTGTAGATGGCAAAGCAGAGAGAATTTTTTGCATTTTATGCAAAAGCAGTTTTTCTGTGGGACATGGTAGAGAATACGACGTGATGCGACAAGGTGCATGTGAGTACCACAGAAAAAAACACATCATCAAGAAACATGCAAATCAGTTCAATCGTTTTTCAATAAACCAAATGACCCACAGGCTGACAAAGTTTTGGCAGCAGAAGTGACGAGCATTTATCATGCTGTTCATCACACACATTCATATACCATATGTCATTTTTCCTGATTCTGAAATGGCTAAGAAAAAAGCTGTAGAAAGTTTGGGTGATATGTTGGGGCAGGTAGCGTCTTAATCTTTTAGTCGGTGGGTTTAAAAAGAAATATAGGCAATATATTACAGAAAGCTTTAAATGTCTACTTTTAAACGAACATATTCAAATCAAAATAAATAGGCTACTCTCTGATTATGTAATCCATATGAAATGTGCATTTCTCTCTGGTGGTCATGGCGAGTCCACATCGACAACATCTCAGCAGCGACACAGAAAACACCAGTTTATTACTAAACAATTAAATGAGTCCTTGCTAATTTAAACACATTCATAATCATTACTTTAACCGGTTCTTAGTTGCAAGCCTTGTGCGGTCATAATGCTTATGCTGTAGGCTATAGTCTAAGTAATTAAATTAATATAAAGGGGCGACGCATTTACTACTTTTAAAAAATGCGGGTCAGGAAGCGGGTCGGCTACAATATTTTCTTTTTCTTTTTTTGCGGTCCGAGTAGCGGGTTAGTTGAAAACATCGGTCGGTTGCGGGTTGTTTATACATTGACCCGTGCATCACTGGATCATATGTAGCATTGTTTGCAAAGGGTGTAATTTGTATAATAGAATAAAATGTCCTGTATATTCCTGTAGCCATAATGTCCATAATAACCTATACATTGGACATTGTCTTAAGTTTATAAGGCTGTAAAGTAACAGATCCTCTTTATCTGAACAAACGTTCAGAGGTGAAGTATACTGGGGAATTTTTGGATCTGGGGTGTTGAAACAGACATGGTACACATGGTTAAAGTGCCTGAAAACTGTTCACTGTATTGGGAGTGCTCTAGGGTACTTTAGGTTGACATTACATTCCATCTAGACACTAAAACTGATGTCATGCCATATCTTACTTTGTCATAGCTACATTACAAAACATACATAATTACTGAAATAATAATTATTATAATTTTTAATGTATTTAATTATTTTTATTTATTTTTATTGAGACATTATTTTAAGAAGGCATATTGTGGCTTTAACAGCTTGGGTGATTTGCTCTGCTCAGTTCCTTATCCTTCTGAGTGCTAAGTTGGACCACTGGACCACTACAGTCCAGACACCTGAATCTGCTCTTTAAAAGCCCTGAAGTGAGCTTGTCTGCTCCATGGATCTGGATACATGCCTGATTATGGCGCTTTTCCCACCACGTTTGCAAAATGTACACATACATTAATGAAATTGCACTTAAGTCTCACTTTTACCAGGCAGTAATGGCACAAAGTTAATTGCACCAGGCAAATACTGCTGAGGTTTGTCAATGATGCATAATGTACAATGAGCCTAATTTACATAGAAAGCAGTTGTGTTTGCATAGAGTAACAATGAGTTGATTTAAATACCTTCTCTGCATTAAGGCCCAGTTACATTGGATTGTGAGTGGTTAGTAAATAATAAAAAATAAAAAAAATAAAATAAAAAAAATCTGAAATGTTATGCACAAAAGTATTATAACTATTTAGTTTTTTTTTTTTTTTAGGATCCACCAACTTTATTGTCTTTGGAGACATCTGATTCTCTCTGCTGTATGTAGAATGGTCCACCTTCTAAATAAAATACTATTTCATTAGTTCCTTGCAGTATGGGTCGACCTCATTAACTTTTTGTAATTTTGTAATTAAGAATTGCTGACACAATTTACTTCTGGAGAATGAATGGAATGAATCTTTATTAAGAGTCATAAATTGTGAAATACAGCAGCATTAACCTTTTCAGTACAGTATTTTAAAAGTAAAGCTATGCAAACCCACAACGACACTGTGAATGCTGATTACTGCCTGTATAAGCATGGTAAATACAATGGTCAGGACATGTTTACCAGAGGTCCCTTTGGTTCCATGTATATATCTGTATTAAATGGAATGGGATTAGTTTAATCTTTATCAGAGCCTTATTACAGAGGTCTTATGGTATAAAGCTACACAAGAAGACTGTTTCACCAGGTATTTAACCCTCATTATTACCATCATCTTTAAATCTGCTTATGAGACTGGGAATGAATCCTAGACAGAAAGCTTAACTCACAGACTGAGCTCAGATTTAATATAACATGCAAACTGTCACTCAATACCCATTTAATAATACTAGGCCAGACTGTTCAGCTGCGGGACACACAATTAAGCAGACTGGATTTGAGTCTAGAGACTCACAAATATAACTGAATCAACTACTGTTGTTTTAGACATATATAAATAAAGGGTATTATAATGTTACCATGTTCGTATATGTATCAAAAATAGCAAAATCTACAATACTGAAGAAACAGTGACAAGTTCCCTCTCATATGATGCTGTTGGCTAAGTGTGGAGACGCCTCCAGATATTTCATCTCTCTTACTGACACTAGCAGAGACTAATGGCTTCATGCTAAGGGCCACGTGGCCCAGCGTCCATCCAGAGGTGTACTAACATCCATAAATGGCTTTCAGAATTACTCCAAATGCGGAAGAGCAATGTTTAGATAATAGACTGAGATGGATTAGCATGCAGATAAATATTTCAACACTTTTGCTTTGCTTATTGATTGAGTCAGTAATTTCCACTTCAGCTCAAATGAAGGTGGTTCCAGACTGTCGAGACCGATGTCTTCCTTGCGTCTCTCAGCCTGTGAACTCTCGGCTAAAAAATTAACAACTCCTCAGTGGAGTTTTCTACTAAAGAAGCAGTAATGCACCTCGCCTTGTCGATTCCCAAGTGCCCTCTGGAACTCTGTGCATAGCGTAATGCAGATTAAACAGTATTACATTCATGTAATTTCACAAATCTTTTTAAAACATTGTTTATATTATCGGAGCTGAAAACCAAATATCACGAACTAAACTGAACTAAAAAAAAAAAATCTCTTTTTAGCTGTTATGAGGCTAAATGTTTCTAATTAAATGTTTTGCTATTGAGAAACACACTAATAATCAGCAGGCTTATTTGAAGTCTCACTAAAAGTCCTGAGACAGTCAGAGGAAAAGCAATCCGCAGACGTGCTAATTAATGCTGAAAGACTTTCCTCTGGCCTGGCGCCTCTTGTACCGTCCATGATGAGACCATCACGTTTATTTCTGAATACCTTAATATCTCCTTAAGTGATCAATAATGTGCATCATCATAAATCATGCCATGGCAGCAAAGCTGTTATTCCAAAAGTCAATACCAAACTTGGGAGCAACTAATGGAAGGATTTGGTCTGGTTCCCTATAGGAAAGGCAACAGAAGAAGAAGGGGGAAAAATGTTAAGATTTCTGCGTACAGTATGACTTAAGTTTTCACGTCTCAGCAAAGGTGGTCATCGTGCTGTGGTCTAGGCTTATCTTTCAGACACTGTGGCGACTAAATGGATCTCTGAGATAAGTGTGTTACTGAAGCTTAATGTTGAAATTATAGAATGGCATGTGAGAACAAATTAACAGGATTGTGTTAAACTATGGTTTAAATGTCTAAGTTTGTAATAACATTGTAATAACATCATATAGTTATAAGTTTCATACACCAAGCGCAAAGTCCAAAATGCCACATTAATTTCCCAAAGTTGTGTTTATAAATTATTAAAAAAATATATCACAGAGAGAAAGTGGTGTGTGTGTGTGGGGGGGGGGATGTCTATAAATGAATTAATTAATAAGTGAGTGAATATTTTAAAAACATGTTATTAAATTATTTCAAATTATAATGCATATTTTATTAAGTTCATTTTGTGTTGTTCAAAATTATAATATATTTGCAAATTCAATATAATAACATCTTTAGATTAGATTTTAGATGCAATTTATATTTAGACTGCTTGGATAGAGAAAACAGCTAACAAATATTCTACTTATAAACCATTCATTCTTATCTTATAATTACTTCTTATTTTCAAACAGCGTTCTTTATTACGCTTGTTTCTAACAATAAACCAAGAGCATAATCATTTCAAATGTATATTTTATTTATTCAATTATTGATTCATTATTGTATACATTAGTACATGTGTTTAGACAAATCATGCCTAAATCTTTCTGTTAGTTCATATATTAAAATTCATATATGTTTAAAATTAATTTTGACTGAGGCTAGATTTAGTCATGATACATTTGAAGTAATGTTGGATCCATGCCCTTTGTTCAACACATGCTCAGATAGACTTTACCGTGTGCCTGAACACCTGTTCTCAGATCACGCTGTGAAATCATACTTCACAGTGGCTGACAAGCGTGACATACTCAGAAACAATTCTACAATGTAAGTAATGACTTTTACATTTCTGCCAGTCCATCAGCTTAGACACAAAAAGCTCCGGTGTCAAAAGCAAACCAGCACTGAAATGGCAAATGCATCTTAAATTAATATCCATGTATTCATGTATTCATTACACAACACCAAATGTATTGTCAGTTATTTTGAGCACTTCTGACAACATCTGAAAAACATTTTAAAACAGTGTGAAGAGTTGAAGGGTGTGTGTGTGTGTATTTGCTTCAGGAGGAGGGTGCTAAATAACAGGCTCAGTTTGACAGTCAGAGATGCCACAGGTTGACAGGTTTCTCACTCCTGGCCAGTGCTGCATGGGGAGCAGTGTACGTTTGTGTGTGTGTGTGTGTGTGAGTGTGTGTGTGTGTGTTTGAAGAGGACAGGCTCGGGGTGTTTTGACTAATAGGAATCCAGGGCACAGCGATTTCGGCATCCAGAGCAGACAGTTGAAATCTCTGGGCAGTTAGCCTGTGCAGCCTCTCAAAGATTTTCCTGTCAGATTAGCTCTATAAAAGCTGAAAGGTTTTCAATAGTACAAAAAGGAGAGAGAGAGAGAGAGAGAGAGAGAGAGAGAGAGAGAGAGAGAGAGAGAGAGAGAGACTTTATTTAAAAATTACGACTTTATTCAGCATTGTCTTCTCTTCTGGTTCTGTTGTGAGCAAGTTCACAACACTGCAGTGATGCTGCTGATGTACGATGCTGCTGACATGTTTTCTGGTGCGCCCAATAACAAAGACAACAAGTCAACAGCGTTGTACGTCACTAACCCTTTAACATTAACATAACCTATTTTAGTATATTGTATCATATTATTCTATTTTTGTACATTTATCAAATATATTACAAATTATTATTTTACAAGTGTTAATGCTGATTTAAGATAAAACAACATACGATGATATCATATATGCTGTATTCTTGTAATTGCTATAAATAACATAATACAACTAAAAGTAACATATATTGGATTTATTTTTATAAATATGGAGTTTTTTTTTATTAAAAATGGCATATGTATATGTGTATGAACCTATTTGTTTAAAGCTTAAAACATACAGTATTTTTTTAACTAACCTGAAAATGTACCACTTTGTGTCATAATGCCTCAATTAACTGATCTTATTCATTAAATGTTAGAATCGACTTACTACATTAGGTAAAGCCAATGAAAGCAAGACAGAACAAGTGGAAATATCTCTGTGAGATAAAAAAAAAAAAAAAAAAAAAAGTCATGTTTTACTGTGTATATAGCCAGTAGGAACACACATAAACATCTAGCTGTCATATTCAACCTGTTGTACAGTCCATGCCAACACTGCTTCCACAGACCACAATCAAACACCCAAACAAGTGGATGACTAAAAACTTTAAAATATCTGTAGATTGCACATCAGCAGTCATATCCTACAGTCACACCTTGAACACAGTGCTGCAAGTCTGCCTGGTGTGCAATTCCTCCAAGGGGAACCTAAGTCTCTCTATAGGGATCTATTAGACAGGCAGCACTCATGCCACAGTTCTCGATTGTAATGGAGGCCTTTGCCAAGGGGAAAATAGAACGATTTACTCAGGATAGCCTGCAGACATTTTCTTCTTCTTCTCTTTTTCTTTCACTATTTCTCTATTCACTGCCTCTTTCCTCCCCAGGGTGTGAAATGAAGAGGTTTTCCTGGTGTGTGGAAGGTTTTCCTGTGGTGTCCAGCACAAGTTTGAGAGACTGCAGGATTGTTCTTGAAATGTGTTTTCTGAGGTAACTAAACAAAATTTAAACTCACTAAGAATTAACAGCAGGAGTCATTGTCAATGATTTATAAAATATTATTAACTCAAACTGCATATTGGTCATATATTTTAATAAATGAATAAAAAAAAATAATAATAAGTTAATTAATTAATTAAAGGGGGGGTGAAATGCTCATTTTCACTCAATATCCTGTTAATCTTGAGTACCTATAGAGTAGTAATGCATCCTGCATAACTCCAAAAAGTCTTTAGTTTTATTATATTCATGAGAGAAAGATAGTCTGTACCGGTTTTTCCCGGAAAAACACGACCGGCTGGAGGCGTGACGTGTGGGCGGAGCTAAAGAATCACGAGCGCGAGTAGGCTTTTGCGTTGAGAGCGTTTGGAAGCTGTGACATTACCGTGAGGACAAAACCAACCTAAACAAACCATGGCTAACAGTCAGATTCAGCGTATATTTATGATCCAGAATCAGATCCAGAGGCTGAAATTTAACAAGAGCAGCATCAGCAACGACGTCTCTATGTGGTATGTACTGAAATTGTATATATTTGCTTAGCGGTTTTGGAAAATGACTAAGTTCCACTTTGTCGTACATGTGGAAAGCTGTACATGTGGAAAGTGCAGTTTGATGACAACATCGCATGTTGTTTACTTGATGTGCTTACGCGCTGATAGCTAAGTTAACAACACAGAGATATTTGAAGCAGTTTTACTCACCGCCTGCGGTTCCAACACACGATCGTGACCCTTTTTCGTTGGGACTGCATTTTCCTTAAGAAATAAACGATGTGCAAATCCGGCGTCAAACTGGGCCTTGTTTGTAAAACAAGCATCTTTGAAATGCAGGGAACAAACACAAACACTTGCACAACTCCATTGATGCTCTGTAAAAATAAACTCCATCCACTGGTCCCTTAATGCTGTTTTTCTTTTGGTAATCTGTGCAGGGTTGTCTTGCCCTGGCAAACAAAAACACACTCCTTTTGTGACATTCCCCCCCCCTTTAAACTGACATATCATATAGGAAATCTCTTAGTTTGTAGTGTATATATGTATAAACAATACCTCAGATTTACATTTGTATTTATTTATTATGCAGATGCTTTTTTTCACGGTTGGTAAACCGTGATCTTTGGGGTGTTTGCACTTTGTGTTGAAATCTGTGTGTTTCGCGTCTGCACTCATTAGCTGCACTCATTAGCTTGTGGGCATCTCCGTTAATTGTCATCAGCAACAGCTGTCACTCATTACTCATCCACTATATATTGGCTTGTCTCACGTCTTGTGTTTGTGAGATCGTTGTTTCCTGTATGTTACCCTATCTGTTGGCTTTAGTGTTGTCTGCGTTGGATGTCTGTGTTTTCCCCAGAACCTCATCCACTTTCCGCACGTTCACTCAGCCACGGACACTTACCTTCGGCTCTATTCCCTGCAGCTCCTGTGCCATCCTCTCCTGCTGCCTACTCACCGTCATCATCCGGACTCCTCACCTTCTCTCCGACATCATCTGGTTCCTCACCTCCTCACCACCACCACGGAGTGTCGTCTTCTCAGCCTCATTGTTTATTTGTGTCTTCCCATTTATCTCATCTCATTAAAACTGTTAACTCGCTATTGTTTCCTCCTTTACTTTCAACCCTCCATCACACTTTTGTCCAAAGTGACAAGTGAAGAAAACTATATGTGATTCATAACAGTTAAGCTGCAACATACTTACCAGAAGTGAGCTTGTCAAAATTTTATATTAATATTGCAGTATCTTCAAAATGTTATTCATTTTAAATCAGATAGATCATACATTCAAACGAATGTTATTTTGGACCCACTTTATTTATTTATAGTTAAGTGGCCTTAACTACTATGTACTTACATTTTAATTAATACTTTAGTACAATGTATTTATTGTGTATATACATGTTTTTACATTGTACTTATATTTTAAAAAAAAAACTACATGTAATTACATCTGTATTTAATTTCTGTAATTACATTTATAATTACACTGTTGACCCATACTTTACACCTTAACCCACCCTTAAACTTCCCCATACCTCCAACCCTCTCCCTAACCTTACCCCTATCCCACCTCAGTAGCAGCAAAAGTGTTATACAATACAATATGAACATATAAAGTACTTTGTACTTATTTTTTATGTAAGTACATAGTAGTTAAGGCCACCTAATATAAAGTGGGACCGTTATTTTTTTTATATAGTACTGACCTGAATATGATTTTTCACATAAAATACATTTACATGTAGTCCACAAGATAAAATAATAGTTCAGTTTATAAAAATGACATCACTCAAAAGATTACATAAGCTTGATTCTTAAAGGAAAACGTCAAGAAGGTTTATTTTGTGTCATCATACTTACTACTCATGTAGCTACTCATGTAAGCGTCTTTAAATAGGGAAAACATGGAAGTGTTTGGTAGCTTCTAAATTCATCCCTGTTTGGATCCTAAGGAATGAATGGTGCTAAGCTAAACGCTAGCATAGTGACCCCACGCACTACATGACGGGAGAGGTACGTATCAACTCGTCTAAGTTGAGCGAAGAATATAGTGGAATAGGGAAAGATGGTGGTGTTTTCCATTAATGCTGTGTCATTCCTTTTTTCTTTTTTTTTTCTTTTTTTTTTTTTTTTGATTTGTGATATTTGTTCATGAGTTCCTTGTTTGTCCTGAACAGTTAAACTGCACGCTATTCTTCAGAAACATCCTTCAGGTCCCACAAATTATTTGGCTTTCCAGCATATTATTGCGTATTTGAACCCTTTCAACGACTGTGTGACTTTCAGAGACAGCTAAGGGACTTGCAACATGTTTCCTTCTCGAGCATCAGTGAGTATTTGAATCCCTTAGTTGTCCTGTGTGAAAAGATGGATATCACAATCTTACAGTCAATGTTGGTTTCAAATTTGCAGAAGAGGCTGGAAGATTCAAAGAATTTGTGGGCCCTAAAGTATTTGTCTGAAGAACAGCACGCAGTTTAACTATTCTGGACAAACAAAGGGACTCATGAACAAGTAAAAAAAAAAAAAAAAAAAAAAAAAAAAAAAAAAAAAAAAAAAAGAATATGTTAACTTTTGAACAGGACCATTTTCTATTCTTGTGGGCTATATATAAACATATTTTATTTGAAAAATATCATTCAGGTCAGTAAAAAAAAACAAAAACAAAAAAAAAACATTTTGTGTGATCCCTTTTATTTTGTTAAGTAACATTAATATGGGTATAATCATACTTTTCAGTGAAAACTTAAAATTTATGTTTTGCATTTATTGTTTTTGTTTTATATTTTATCTGGCATGGTTTCTGTATTAAATGTATTGATCAAGATACACTTCAAGAAGGAACTAAGGAGCTGTGGATAAATGAAACTATCATTTATGAAATCCAACACAGAGGTTAAATCCACACGTGGAAGAGAAGGAATACACACATACACAACTGGTAGACCCGACAAACACAGACTGACCAGAATTGGAAATGGGAGGGACACAGGTGAACAGAATGACTAATTAGACCGAGGAGAAACTGAGACAGAGAGCCTATGAGCCAGGGCAACGGGGAGAATCAGGAGGGCCAAGGTGGAGCATATGGCACCGGCGACCAAGGCTGAAATCCAGAAGGCCATGGTAGAGCTGGAGCAACAGAGGACTGAGGAGGAGCCAAAGGAATGGTTGAACCTGACAGAGCCGGAAAGATGGAGGGACGACGCACAGCCAGAGAAGTGTAGCCCCAAGGCGACAGATGGATAAATCAAACTGTAATTTATAAAATCCAAATCACGATAAATCCATGCTTGGAAGGGAAGGAAGACACACGTACAAAATTAGCAGACCCGATAAACACAGACTGAACAGACTGGGGCTAAAATCCACAGGATAACGAGGGAATTGGAAGGCACACAGGTGAACAGAATGACTAAGTAATTAGACAGGGAAGAAACTGGGTCACGAAGCACATAGGGAGGGAAAACACAACAAATACAGTCCAGGGGCGTGAGAGTATGTAAATTACTTTCATTCTGCAAAAAGGCATTGTAAGACATTATCAGTAGAAATTATTGCATTGAAATAAATTAACTTTTTTTAATGTTTTTTTTTTTTAATCCAACAAATCTCTGGATTAGTAATTGAATTAGACAGTTGTATTTAGCTCAAATCTTCCTGACTTTGTGACTGCTCTGTAATCTGCAGAATCACGGAGAGGGATTCAGGCTTTTTAGAATCACTGAATCACTGCTGCCACTCTGGTCCCAAAGACCACAGGTCTGTATCAAGTAGAATTTGGATACACACATGATAAGTGATGTTTCCTTTGTTTCTTACAGGGAGAAGAGCATAATTCAAATGTCACACATGTTTCCTAGGCCACTTGACTGGATTTACCACAAATGGTTCCTGAATTTCTCAAATATCAGCAGCCTAATCTCTAGTACTTTAATATGAAGTGCACCAGCAGTGCCCTTCCCATGAAATCTTCTTACTCTTTGCTGAATCTCTGTCAGAGGGGTTGCAGAGAAAGCTGTTGCAGGCAGATTATCACTGTTCACAAAAAATTAAGTACTCGGATGCCAGTTAAAGATAACATTCAGAGCAAATAAAGAACGCAATAAATGTTTCATGCCATGCCTGAGTCGAACTCAGCATTAATAATCCAGTCACATCTTGCTATCAGGAATCAACCAAGAATTGATGACAAAACAACTTTTTGCTATTTTAATAGTCCGTGCAAAGAATATGGCAGTGGATAGTGGGTTTTCAGATTTGAAAATAATACAAAGGCAGGGAATTTTAATATTAAAGTTTCAAAGATGCTATTCCTGTAGTTGTGCCAGTCCAACCTCAATGCAACAGCCATCAGTCACAAGACATGCAAGAATCAATGACAGCATGACACATGTCGACATGCCATATTTAATGTATACAAATGCATTGATATTTACAGCCGAGGGGAAGATTTTCAGAAAACAACAACTTAATTTTTGGTATGTTTTTATATGTACAGCTTCAGACTAGGAATATGGATCATATTTGCAAGGAATACTTTAATGGTGCTTTATTGTTATTGTTAGAGCTGGAAAGCACCTGTTTCCTTCACTTTCACTATATGTAAACTACACTCTGGAAGTTCTTAAAATATCTAATACTTGAAGTTCTGGAAAATCTGCATTCATCTAAGCAAGTGTTAGAGCTGTACTAAGCTGTATTTATTGTACAATAGCATTACAACAGCAGTCGTATATTATTTATTTTAACACAAGCAAATCACATGCTTTACATACAGTATAGGCCTATTAATTTTGAAGCCTCCAAAAACTCCTGTGTAATGAGCTCTAATTAACTGATCTTCACTAATTACAGCAGTAATGAGATGCTAATTTCATCTTTGATATGGCATGCATGAATAAGCAAATGGGAAACACTGTCATACTGGGCAGTGATGGAGAGCTGAGTTCTACAAGCTGGACGTTGCCGTATGGAGAAGCCTGTTTGCGTTCGATATTTATGGACTTGTGTCAAAAATGATGGATAAATGAACACAAAAGCTGCAGCCATTAACACGATTACTTGTATTCCTAGCCATCATTACTTTTACTTCTATATTTACTTTCTTTATTATCATTGCTGTAAAAATATAATTTTTATGACTGTACTAGAACATCTTACATTACTGATCATTAGGGTCATTGATATAATTAATATCACTGTTAGAAAGTCATTTCTATTCTGAATAAAATTGTCATTAAATTGTTATTAAGATATGCATGGTAGATTATTATGTTGTTAGACATGCTAATCAGGTATATTAACAGTTAAAGATATTTAGAGAACAAGATAAATCATCAGTCAACATCTTCCATATTCATATATGTCATGGAGACATTGATATAATGTCAGCTGTAGTTGAACCAGTATGATGTGACATTCAGATAATGGACTTCACATATGAATTATAGAAAATGCATGTCAAATTAGGGTTATTATTTGCAAAAAAATTCAGCAACTGTTACTTAACATTCTTATCTTCATAAATAAATAAATAAATAATATTTCAAATTGTCTTGTACTTGTTCAAGCAAGATGGTACAGTGCAAGAGGCTGTTCTATAATTAAATAAATACACATACAGACAAATCATGGGTCACAGGAGGGGATGCTCCCAATCAAATTATTTAGGCTAAGCATCAGCATTCACAAACCACTGTCCACTGTCTCATAATCAGAACTTCATGAATGGGAAATAGGAAGTTTCCGATAGCATGTGAAACAGCAGAGAAAGCACTTGCTCAGCACATTTGAAGTGAATCGTTTTGTTAGCTTTGTGGTTTATTATTTTGAGTTGTATGGGACACGGTAAGTACGGCCCTCTCACAATATATTGCTTTACATCTATCGCATTTGCCGCTCAGAAGAATTCACACAATCTTGCAGCACAATCTAACCCCATCATAATAGGACTAGAAGCACAATCAGAATAAAAAAGTCACACGTAAACACGTCAATCTGATTTAATTGGCCAGATTAAATTTTGATCGGATTCTAAGGGGTGGTTTATTCTTTTTGTAATCCAAGAGAGAGAACATGTTAACACTTGATCGAATTGAAAACCGAAACTGTAAATTACTGCGCAGTGACATAAAAATATTGTAATGACATATGACACGCGGAACAAGCTGTTCCTCTTCAGGAACTCGAGCTGCGTCAAGCGCTTTGGGGAAACGCCTTTGGCAAGATCAACTCTGAATATCATGTGTAATCTGTCCAATGGAAGAGCGTGACGTCACAGGCGGGGTGACGTAGCGACCAGGAAGCTATAAAGGCACGTGCCACGCAGCTGGCTTCAGCTTCGCGTCTTTCAGCAAGCGCTCTGTGTGTGCATGTCTAAAGTCTGTCTTGTGAGTCTTATTTATTGTTGTCGGTCCCAATAAAACAACATAATGCCTAAGAACAAAGCTAAGACCAGACATATGAAGGGCGAATCCAAATCACGCCATAGATTGTGTGTTCCTCCCCGCCCACACTACATCACAGGTGGGGATACACACAGTTTATGCGTGGTTTGCCTGGGATCGAAGCACGCTGAATCTTCCCCGAGGGAGTGGAAACTATTAGTAGGGATTCGCCACCCCTATCGCCCCAGTATGAACAGCTGTTGGAGATGGTTACTCGTGCAGTTGATAAGTTAAAATTAGAGTGGCCTGCAGAGAAAAAATCAGAGCCGCAGAAAAGTAAATTAGATGAACGATTTCTGAGGCCGAGGCAACCACCTCCATCTCGGAGCCTTCCCTTTTTTCCCAATCTCCTCAAAGAAATAGCGAGACTGTGGAACCACCCCTATTCGACCTGTCTCTTCGGCCCCGACTCAACAATATTATGGCAATGTCGTGGGGCTTCATAAGCGAGGGTACAGAGTGATCAAGTCCGACGATATTGCAGAGCTTAGACGGGCAGCCTTGGTGGCCACGGAGAGGCATTTATGGCTGACCCTGTCACAGATAAGAGAGCGTGACAGGGTCTGCCTCCTGGATGCCTCACTTCAAGCCTCGGGCCTATTCGGCGACATAGTCAATACTGTCGTCGACAGATTCCAGGAGGCATGCAAACAGGAGACGGCGTTCCAGAGTTTCCTCCCTTGTCGCTATCGTGGGTTATCTGGGCGGGAGATACCCACGCCACAGGCAAGCTCCTCATACCACGAGGCTCAAAAGCAGAGCGTCTGAGTCGGGGACTTCCAAAGCTATATCAGATCTTTGTGCAATTATAGAAGCTAGGAAGTCCTCGACAAAGAGGTCCTGATGCCAGAGGCGCAGTGACCCTGAGGGTAGCCCCCACTGGAATAGAGTGGTGTCCACCTCACTATGCGGGGGGTGTCAACCTCATTACCCATCTCACCCCAGTACCCTCTGGAGGCTAGTCTGCCAACCCTGCCAGTGCTTCAGGGCACAGCAGTCTCCCGCGAGCGCCACTCCAAGTTATGTCCGCCCGTGAGCGTAGCGGAGCTGGGAAGCTCGCCACCCCTTTGGGGGCCTCTTACACCAGAGATCAGTCTCGAGAAACTGATTCCCTTAGTACATCAGTCATCTGATCGTGGGTGTATGTCTCTATTAGTTTTATTGGATCTTAGTGCTGCGTTTGACACAATTGACCACAACATTCTTTTGCATAGACTTGAACACTTTGTTGGCATTAATGGAAGTGCATTAGCATGGTTTAAATCATACTTATTTGACCATCATCAGTTCGTAGCAATGAATGAAGATGTATTATATCGATCATGAGTGCAGTATGGAGTACCTCAAGGCTCAGTACTAGGGCCGCTACTCTTCACGCTTTACATGTTACCCTTGGGAGATATCATCAGGAAACATGGTATTAGCTTTCACTGTTATGCTGATGATACTCAGCTCTATATTTCTTCGCGGCCTGGTGAAACACACCAATTTGAAAAACTTATGGAATGCATAGTCGATATAAAAACTGGATGATGAGTAATTTCTTACTGCTAAATTCTGAAAAAACAGAGGTGTTAATTATAGGAACTGAAAACTCAGCTTGTAATAACCTAGAACACTTTCTAAAACTTGATGGCTGCTCTGTCAATTCTTCGTCATCAGTTAGGAACCTAGGTGTGCTATTTGATCGCAATCTTTCTTTAGAAAGCCACGTTTCTAGCATTTGTAAAACTGCATTTTTCCATCTCAAAAATATATCTAAATTACGGCCTATGCTCTCAATGTCAAATGCTGAAATGCTAATCCATGCATTTTTTACCTCAAGGTTAGATTATTGTAATGCTTTATTGGGTACTTGTTCTGCACGCTTAGTAAACAAACTACAGCTAGTCCAAAATGCAGCAGCAAGAGTTCTTACTAGAACCAGGAAGTATGACCATGTAGCAACAATGAGTTTTACAGAATAATTAACTCAAATGATATATAGGGAATTTGAATAATTAATCAGGAATATGATTAATTTAGATCTCAGATGACAGTTACATTAAATTTGATTGATTATGAAAAATAGCTCAATTTGCCTATATCAATAAATAATTACAGGGCATTGTAATTTACTCATTAATATGTCAATATTCCATTCTTCATATCAATTGTTGTGATATTGTACTGTAAATTACTGCAAATCAAACAGCTGTTTGTCCAGCAGACCACTGTCGACCTATCAATTTTCAATAAAGTTATCACGCCTTATAATTCAAGGAAAAATATTCTCTGGCCATGAAAACATTATCCTATCCTTATGATAAATTTAGTTTCTAAATTTAAAGCTTGTAGCTAAAGATCAGACATCTCAGTGACTCGTAATGTGAGTGGGGTGGAGTCCAAGCCAATCGTCAGTATATGGGTTTTTAATAATTAAACTAGTAATACATCAAACTACACATCACACAGAGTAAATATGCGTACGACACTACAAACAGTAAGCTTTATACAATACATAACGAATCCAAATAAAAGAGAGAGAGAGAGAGAAAATAGAATGAGATCACATAAGGAGCTCAGGTATGAAAATCATAGTCAGTAACTTTTGGAAGCCAACAACAAATCAGATCATAACAACACTTTAAAGCAGCATTTAAATCTCCATAGAGAAAGTGATACTTGCAAAGTGTCCAATGTGAGCGTGGCGTGAGATCGGCGTCGAGCTTGTGAGCTTTGCGCACTGTTCCCGTTGAAACAGCCATGTGCCATGAAACGGAGGCCATGTGACGCGCGTGCACGCTGCGCTGGCTCTTGGCGTGAGCGTGGAGCACGTGGTCCTTTGTTCTGTCCTCGCGCGGTATTTGAAAGGTTAAACAAACATTGTTCCAGAATTCGTCTTCCTTGCGTGGAGATGCGAATAGTTGAATAAACTTAGTAAAGAAAAGAAAAGAAAAGAACGAAAACGAAAGCTTCCAAAGGAGCCATTAAAATGGCTTTTTCTCTCAGCCCCTGTGCTGAGGGGGTTTGCGCTATGAGCGCGGCCTATGGCCGCACGGAAGCAACGTTGGAGAGCAGCGTGTCCGAGAACGGAGAATGAGAAGAAGAGGAAGAAGAGAGAGGGCGGACCTTGTTCGGTCGTTCTTATGGCTTGAAATGGTTCACGCCCCTTTTTCGCGTAAACAGCCAATGAAAGTCTGCGATCTGAAGCGGAGGGAAAAGTTCCTTTGTCTCTGTGAAGACAACCCCCTGGAGATCTAGGGCTTGTCCAAATTCCAGGGATTATTCTAGCAAGTTTGTAATTCAGATTACATACATTTTTCATTACTTTGCTCTAGATAAATGGGTTTGTCAGAACATGACGATTAGAACAAGACTAAACATAATAGGTCTATGTGATCAAAACATGAAGTTACATTCAAATGTATTCAAATTCAAATGAACTGCCTTTAACTATCATTTTACATTATTGACACACTGTTTTCCTAATGAATGTTGTTCAGTTGCTTTGACTCAATGTATTTTGTTTAAAGCGCTATATAAACAAAGGTGACTTGACTTGACTTGACATTATTTAGCAGTGTGAAAACTACTGCCAAATGTATCTCAATGGGTCCTGCACACAGTAGAAAGGGGCTATTGTATTCAGTTCGTCCATCCACCACCGATGTTCAGTGGGGTTACACCAACAGTTGTCGGCCCCCAGCAGGCTCTGGTGATGAAACAAGAAGTGAAAACCCTATTAAGGAAGGCGGCCATCGAGGTGGTCCCTCCTCCAGACAGGGAATCCGGGTTTCACAGCCAGTATTTCATAGTTCCAAAGAAGGGTGGGGGGGTTGCGTCCGATCTTAGACTTACGTCAATTAAACCTCTCAGTAATGTCACTGAAGTTCAAAATGCTCACTGTCAAACTGGTTGTAGCTCAAATCAGATCCAAGGACTGGTTTGTCACAATAGATCTCAAAGATGCATACTTCCACATGTCCATCCTTCCACAACACAGGAAGTTTCTAAGGTTCGCTTTCGGGGGCAAAGCCTACCAATATCGAGTACTTCCCTTAGGCCTTGCACTCTCACCCCGCACATTCACAAAATGTATAGATGCGGCTCTGGTACCCCTCTGTATGCAGGGCATCCGCATTCTGAACTATATCGACGCTTGGTTGATTTTAGCTCAATCAGAGCAGATGGCGGTTCGACATCGAGATGTCGTTCTCGGCCATATGGGGGAGCTGGGTTTGAGACAGAACGCCAAGAAGAGTGTACTTTCTCCAGTTCAGAGAATCACCTATCTAGGCATAGTGTGGGATTCTACCATGATGCAGGCACATATGTCTCCTGCTCGGATCAAGTCAATCCTTTCCTCAGTCAAGAGAGTCAGAGAAGGCCAGTCACTCACTGTCTAGCAGTTTCAGAGACTGTTAGGGCTCATGGCAGCTGCGTCCAATGTGATACCTTTTGGCCTCCTGCACATGAGACCCCTGCAGTGGTGGCTCAAGACCAAGGGGTTTTCCCCGAGGGGAAATCCATTACGAACTATCAAGGTCACGCGGCAATGCCTTCATGCCTTAGACATATGGGAGAAACCTTGGTTCTTGAATGAATCAGGGCTCTGTGTTGGGGGCTCTTGCTTGCCGTATAACGCTAGCGACAGACGCGTCCCTTACCAGTTGGGGTGTGGTCATGAGTGACCACCCTGCCTGCGGTCTGTGGAGCGGTCGCCATCTGACATTGCACATCAATTATTTAGAAATGCTAGCAGTGTATCGAGCATTGAAATGTTTCCTCCAAGACCTGAGAGGCTGTCATGTGTTAGTGCGCACCGACAACACATCGGTGGTCTCTTATATCAATCACCATGGAGGTCTGCGTTCATGCCCCTTATACAAGCTTGTATACCAGATCCTCCTGTGGTCCCAGGGCAAACTCCTCTCATTAAGAGCAGTATATATTCCTGGGAGATTGAATGTGGGAGCAGACATGCTGTCGAGACTGGTGAATGGTGAATGGGTGCTTCACCCCGAGGTGGTGGAGCAGATATGGCAGATATTTGGCAAAGCTCAGGTGGACCTCTTCGTGACTCAAGAGACATCGCAATGCCCCCTCTGGTTCTCTCTAGTTCACCCAGCTCCTCTGGGACTAGATGCCATGTCATAGACCTGGCTGAGGCTTCATCTGTACACCTTTCCCCCCATTGCTCTGCTCCCGGGAGTTCTGGCGAGAGTACACCAGGATGGGGTCCGTCTGTTGCTAGTAGCCCTGTTCGGGCTGGGCCGAGTATGGTTCGCAGATCTGGTCTCTCTCCTCGACGGCTCTCCATGGGAGATTCCGATCAGGACAGATCTACTCTCTCAGGCACAGGGCAAAATAATCCACCCTCGCCCGGAGCTGTGGAAGTTGTGAGAGTTGACCCTGAGGAGGCACAATTCATAGCTTCCGGTCTCTCAACTGAGGTTGTTGAGACCCTCCTCCAATCCAGAACTCCCTCTACGAGGAAACTGTATGCCCTGAGGTGGAAACTCTTCACCTTATGATAGGGCTGTAGTACTCGAGTCCGGACTTGAGACATTATTCTGTCGTCTCGGACTTGTCTCGGACTCGTTGCATTTGCACTCTGACTTTTCTAGGACTTGGCCATTGGACTAGCCAAGTCTTCTAGTTGGTCTCGACCGAGTCCAGCAAAAAAACAAAATAAAAAATTTCTCCTTCAAAACAAAACCACATTTGCATGATGTCGCGACTGAAAACGTGTGGAAAACGCTAGGCGCGCCGCTCTCCTTATTTCCGAAGCACTCTGTAGCCTGCGCTCGCCCTCCAGTGGCGTCTGCTGTTGCTGGGCAACCATGACCCGCTCTCCTTGAAGACGCATAAGTTTCAGCAAAGAATAAATGGATTTCCAGCACTAAACATCCCTTTCAGTAGCTCTGCTAATAGATTCATTTAAAAAATGGCTTTCCTTGTACAGCTATGATCATCTGTTTCTCCATCTTAGCTTAAATATATTGTTCTGGGAAAGGATGTGCATGACCAGCGGTGCATTTGCTGCGACCTGAAAAGTTTAGATGTTTCTAATTTAATTTTCTACCTGTTAGATTGTGTTTTATTTACATCTACACCTATATCGCCTCAAATGTCCCCTTTACAATAATGAAATACTAATTATTGTTGTACAGTATAGGGGTTACAAGACTACTGATTTCTACCAGTCGATTTTTTTTAATTAAAAATGCTTGAGTTACTCGACTACTCGTGGTTCATGCTATTGTAAATGAAAACACTAAATCTTTTTTTAATCAATAAACGCTTATTAATGTATAGCCTAATGCAACAATTAGCCTACATATGTAAATTAAAAAAATACATATTTAAATTTTCATGTAACAGCCAGTATTTGTATCTGTAGCAATCACACAATTTTTCCTATTTGCATTCGGATACAGCGTCGTACACTTACTTGATAAAACCATTATGACTTTTTATATTTTTTTCGTAGTTATCACTGACCAAGTATGTCGTGTTAAACTAGAATAATTATTAATTTCTAAAATAATATTTATCATGCAAGCAGAGAGATGTCATGACAAACGTTTAGTGATCATTTGAACACGACTGAATCCATTCAATGCGCACATTTTCATTACGCAGAACTCTTTAAACGAGTCTATAATGTTTAGTGAACTTCACTAAACAAATGTGTGTGTGCCACGCAAACCAGCAAAAGGTAAAGATGCAAACATGTAGGACGAGTAGACAATGTATCCGTATCTAAGCTGATTATTAGCCTACTCTTGAACTGGTTTGGTTTTTGAGAGACTGAGACGCGCAGCACAGCTGTTTGATTGGTGAGCGCGCTGTGCTCCATTCATTTGTATCATTCCTGATGTATCCAAATTCCTTAGCATATCCAAAACCTCAGAACAACTTGATGATGTAACAGAAACTATGGACTCTCTCTTTTCTAGCACTTTAAATACAGTTGCTCCTTTACGCTTAAGGAAGGTTAAGGAAAACAGTTTGACACCATGGTATAATGAGCATACTCGCACCCTAAAGAGAGCAGCCCGAAAAATGGAGCGCAGCTGGAGGAAAACAAAACTAGAGGTATTTCGTATTGCTTGGCGGGAAAGTAGCATATCCTATAGAAAAGCATAAAAAACTGCTAGATCTGATTACTTTTCTTCTCTTTTAGAAGAAAACAAACATAACCCCAGGTATTTATTCAATACAGTGGCTAAATTAATGAAAAATAAAGCCTCAACAAGTGTTGACATTTCCCAACACCACAACAGTAATGACTTTATGAACTACTTTACTTCTAAAATCGATACTATTAGAGATAAAATTGCAACCATTCAGCCGTCAGCTACAGTATCACATCAGACAGTGCACTATAGACCCCCTGAGGAACAGTTCCACTCATTCTCTACTATAGGAGAGGAAGAATTGTATAAACTTGTTAAATCATCTAAACCAACAACATGTATGTTAGACCCTATACCATCTAAGCTCCTAAAAGAGGTGCTTCCAGAAGTCATAGGTCCTCTTCTGACTATTATTAATTCCTCATTGTCATTAGGATATGTCCCCAAAACCTTCAAACTGGCTGTTATTAAGCCTCTCATAAAAAAGCCACAACTTGACCCCAGAGAACTTGTTAATTATAGACCAATCTCGAATCTCCCTTTTCTGTCCAAGATACTAGAAAAGGTGGTATCCTCACAATTATATTCCTTCTTAGAGAATAATGGTATATGTGAGGATTTCCAGTCAGGATTTAGACCGTATCATAGTACTGAGACTGCTCTCCTTAGAGTTACAAATGATCTGCTCTTATCATCTGATCGTGGGTGTATCTCTCTATTAGTTTTATTGGATCTTAGTGCTGCGTTTGACACAATTGACCACAATATTCTTTTGCATAGACTTGAACACTTTGTTGGCATCAGTGGAAGTGCATTAGCATGGTTTAAATCGTACTTATATGACCGCCATCAGTTCGTAGCAGTGAATGAAGATGTATCATATCGATCACAAGTGCAGTATGGAGTACCTCAAGGCTCAGTACTAGGGCCGCTACTCTTCATGCTTTATATGTTACCCTTGGGAGATATAATCAGGAAACATGGTGTTAGCTTTCACTGTTATGCTGATGATACGCAGCTCTATATTTCCTCACAGCCTGGTGAAACACACCAATTTGAAAAACTAATGGAATGCGTAGTCGATATAAAAAATTGGATGACGAGTAATTTCTTACTGCTAAATTCAGAAAAAACAGAGGTGTTAATCATAGGGCCTAAAAACTCTGCTTATAATAAACTAGAACACTGTCTAAGACTTGATGGTTGCTCTGTCAATTCTTCGTCATCAGTTAGGAACCTAGGTGTGCTACTTGATCGCAATCTTTCCTTAGAAAGCCACGTTTCTAGCATTTGTAAAACTGCATTTTTCCATCTCAAAAATATATCTAAATTACGGCCTATGCTCTCAATGTCAAATGCAGAAATGTTAATCCATGCATTTATGACTTCAAGGTTAGACTATTGTAATGCTTTATTGGGTGGTTGTTCTGCACGCTTGGTAAACAAACTACAGCTAGTCCAAAATGCAGCAGCAAGAGTTCTTACTAGAACCAGGAAGTATGACCATATTAGCCCGGTCCTGTCCACACTGCACTGGCTCCCTATCAAACATCGTATAGATTTTAAAATATTGCTTATTACTTATAAAGCCCTGAATGGTTTAGCACCTCAGTATTTGAATGAGCTCCTTTTACATTATACTCCTCTACGTCCGATTTGATAATACCTAGAATATCAAAATCAACTGCGGCCGGCAGATCCTTTTCCTATTTGGCGCCTAAACTCTGGAATAACCTACCTAACATTGTTCGGGAGGCAGACACACTTTTGCAGTTTAAATCTAGATTAAAGACCCATCTCTTTAACCTGGCATACACATAACATACTAATATGCTTTTAATATCCAAATCCGTTAAAGGATTTTTAGGCTGCATTAATTAGGTAAACCGGAACCGGAAACACTTCACATAACACCGTACTTTCTACATCATTAGAAGAATGGCATCTACGCTAATATTTGTCTGTTTCTCTCTTGTTCCGAGGTCACCGTGGCCACCAGATCCAGTCTGTGTCCAGATCAGAGGGTCACTGCAGTCACCCGGATCCAGTACGTATCCAGACCAGATGATGGATCAGCACCTAGAAAGGACCTCTACTGCCCTGAAAGACAGCGGAGACCAGGACAACTAGAGCCCCAGATACAGATCCCCTGTAAAGACCTTGTCTCAGAGGAGCACCAGGACAAGACCACAGGAAACGGATGATTCTTCTGCACAATCTGACTTTGCTGCAGCCTGGAATTGAACTACTGGTTTTCGTCTGGTCAGAGGAGAACTGACCCCCCAACTGAGCCTGGTTTCTCCCAAGGTTTTTTTTCTCCATTCTTTCACCGAAGGAGTTTCGGTTCCTTACCGCTGTCGCCTCTGGCTTGCTTAGTTGGGGTCATTTCATCTACAGCGATATCATTGACTTGATTGCAAATAAAAACAGACACTATTTCAACTGAACAGAGATGACATAACTGAATTCAATGATGAACTGCCTTTAACTATCATTTTGCATTATTGAGACACTGTTTTCCAAATGAATGTTGTTCAGTGCTTTGACGCAATGTATTTTGTTTAAAGCACTATATAAATAAAGGTGATTGATTGATTGATTGATCATATCGTAGCCTAAGCTTTAAATCATTGCCTTTTAAATATATACAAATACAATAACGTATATGATGTATTATTATAGGTAAAATTACTCTTGCAACGCTCTGATTTCTGAGAGATGTACAGAGAGTCGACAACAATGCAGTGTTTGATTTGCGCTCTTTTCACTCATAAAGTTTACATTCATTCACTTCTGGCACTGATGCCCTGGCTCACCTGTTATCTAGCAAACACCAGACTGTGTCAGCTTCAGCCGAGTATTCAGGCAGAATTATTCCTTGTCTGTTATTCGTTTTTTAAGCCATTATCCTTGCCATTCCGAATAAGGTATTCGGCTTCAGGCACAACCCTAATTATTACATTACATATTTTATTTTTACATGCAACATAGATAAGGTCATATAGTAACAGCTCCACGCAATATTGTAATTCTAAAATTCACGTCGTACTTGCAAACACTTTGTATGCATAATGGTTAATGCATGCATAATTGTCTCCAACAGCGCCGACTAGTCTATGCAAGCACTAGTATAGTATGACAAAAATATTTCTGTATTTATGTGCACATGCCCAGTAGAGCCAAACGTATCCCATAGCCTTGCTGCGCGCATTTGTCATATCCCGAGCTTTGCGTGTGTCTGTGCACTGTGCCAAGGCATCAGTCATTTTAATTTTTGACCACAGACATAATGTCAGCAAAAGCAGCATTATTAAGTAAATAAAATGAAATTTTATTTACTTAATAATCCAAACTCTGTTCTAGAGGGCCAGTGTCCTTTATAGTTTAGCTCCCAGGATCGGACTAGGGGTAAAACCAGTACTGATTACCAGGCCCCAAAGGAAGAGAGGGCCCTTTTATTTTTTTACCTGGATATTTTCATGGGTCGGGGCCATGGGGGCCCATCAGGACTGCCTTTGCATAGGGCCCGGGATCTTGTGTAACGCCCCTGTTAGCTTCAACCCTAATTATACACACTTGAACCATCTAATCAAGCTCTTACTAGACACACTGATCTTCCAAGTGTGTTAAGGCCAGTTGGAGCTAAACTTTTCAGGATATTGGCCATCCAGGATGTAGTTTGGAGACCCCTGTCCTACAGAGTTGTTACTTTGCACATGTTTTTTGATCATAACAAATAATAATGTAAATGAATTTTCTTAGAATAGCAGATATGCTGCCTCTCGCATCACAGACATTATCAGTAGTTAAGTATGTGGTCTTGAAGAGGACCCTTTTTTCTCTCATTTGGACTCGGTCTTGACTTGGACTCGAAACTTTTGGACTTGGACTTGACTTGGACTCAAACCTCTTTGGACTCGGTCTTGACTCGGTCTCGACTAGTCCTTGACTTGGACTTGACTTGGACTCGACAAAGCTGGACTTGACTACAGCTCTACCTTATGATGCAGAGACCACCAGCTTGACCCTTCAGCGCGTACTGAGTGAGCAAGCGCCTGACTGAGTAGCCTAACATAAACATATAACTATAAGTTGGTGTTTTTTTCTTCTTCGGGAGTATCAGGGGCGCTATTGGCTACCAAGCTACCTTGTTGAACGCATATCATTATATTTCTCCTTTTTTTATATATATAATTAATTAGTCCAACGAACCGTTCGGTATACATAATGCGTGCCGCGTACCGAACCGAAAGCCTCATACCGAACGGTTCAATATGAATACGCGTATCGTTACACCCCTAATATATATATATATATATATATATATATATATATATATATATATATATATATATATATATATATATATATATATATATAAGGTTTATAAAAAGGTTCATTTATTTCAGTAATTCAACTCAAATTTTTAAATTTGTGTATGAAATAAATTCAGTGCACACAGACTGAAGTCTTTGGTTCTTTTAATTGTGATGATTTTGGCTCACATTGAACAAAACCAATCAATTCACTATCTCAACAAATTAGAATATGATTATGACATGCCAATTACTTCAACAACGAATGGACTGAGGCTGGGGTCAAGACATACAGACTTGTGTGAAGGAATATTTTTCAGATGAGAGCAAGCTTTGTATTTCATTTCGAAACCAAGGTCCTAATCTGGAGGAAGGGTGAAGAAGCTCATAGCTCAAGTTACTTGAAGTCCAGTTTTAGGTTTCCACAGTCTGTGATGATTTGGGGTGCAATGTCTTCTGCTGGTGTTGGTACATTGTGTTTTTTGAAAACCAAAGTCACTGCACCCGTTTACAAATAAATTTTGGTAGCACTTTATTTTACAGTCCTGTTCCCCATGTACATACTATGTACTTTATTATATTATATTATATTATATTATATTATATTATATTATATTATATTATATTATATTATATTATATTATATTATATTATACTTTAGTATTTACAATAACTATGTAATAACTAGGTACTAACCCTGAACCTACCCCTAAACCTAACCCTAACCCATGTAGTTACCTTGTATTACCAGAACTTTCTTAGATACACTATAAGTACATGTAAGTACACGTACTCTAAAATAAACTGCAACCTAAATTTTGGTAAACTTCATGCTTCCATCTGCTGACCAGCTTTTTGAAGATGCTGATTTCATTTTCCAGCAGGATTTTGCACTTGCCCACATTGCCAAAAGCACCAAAAGTTGGTTAAATATCCATGGTGTTAGTGTGCTTGACTGGCCAACAAACTCACCAGACCTGATTGTCAAAAGGAAAATGAGAAACAAGACACCAAAAATGCAGATGAGCTGAAGGCCACTGTCAAAGAAACCTTGGGCATCCATACCACCTCAGCAGTGCCACAAACTGATCACCTCCATGTCACACCGAATTGAGGGAGTAATTAAAAGCAAAAGGACCCCCTACCAAGTATTGAGTAGAGGTACAGTAAATAAGCATACTTTCCAGAAGGCCAACAATTCACTAAAAAGTTTTTTTTTTTTTTTTTGGTATTCTTGTGAAGACACACTTTTTGTGAAGCGGTAAGTCTTTTCATACAGTTTGTTATTTATGTTTGTCTGAGATAGATTCCCAACCGAATCCGTTTGGCAATGAACAATACTGAATCTAAAACAGCAACGGTTCCTCGCCTCTCAGGATATCAGAATCCAGCAGCCCTTGATCTCGACTCTGGCAGTGGATTGATGTGGGTAATGTAGTCAAGGCCAGCTGTTAGCATGAGGAGAATCACTCATGTCAAACACTCACCTCCATTTCCAGCCAAATAATGCAGATCCAACCAGCTTCAGCCAGCCCTGTGCTTGCATATGGAAAAGGTGTCAAATGCTCAGCAGAAAGCCAGTCTGTCCCCCTGGGCTCTGTCGCATGAACTGTGTGTCACCTACATGTCTACCCCTCAAGTGTGATAACAGATCTGTGTATGATCTCAGAATACTGACAACTCTTTAGCCCTGTAATGATGGCTGTATGACATTTGCTCCTCGCAGAATATATTGGAATGCATTTTTGGTGAAGAAGCCTTCATGTTTCCTGACATTCCCTGGGATTTCCACGAGCTACATTTGAGGATTATTTGCAATTTTCTGCTGATCTGAAAATCCTTATCATGGACTAGAAAACAGAGTCCCACTTTATATTAGATGGCCTTAACTACTATGTACTTAGATCAAAAAAATTAGTGCAATGTACTTACTATGTTCATATTGTATTGCAAAACACTTTTGCTGCTGTTGAGGTGGTATACAGATAAGGTTAGGGACAGGGTTGGAGGTATGGCAAGGTTTAAAGGTGGTTTATGTGTAAGGGATGGGAAAATAATTACAGATGTAATTACATGCATATATTTTAAAGATAAATACAATGTAAAAGCATGTATGTACACAAAAAGTTCACTGTTCCAAATTATTAATTAAAATGTAAGTGCATAATAGTTAATGCCACTTAATATAAAGTGGGACCAAAAACCATTTCCATTCATACAGTGTGGGACCAAACTCAAGCTGTACTTCTAGTGCTCTCAGAGCCCAACGCCACAGCCACATTTCTGTTGTTTTAAAACTGACTACAATGGCAGAAAAATAACACATTAAAAAAAAACAAAATAAAACAGAAAGTCTTGAGGCCTTTTTTTTAATGGAGGGAAAAAAACACAGTGATAATATTCTTGTCTGGCTCAGAGGATATACAGCAGGCGTCTGCGATCTGTCAATGTCAGCCTGAAGACAGAGGAAATGGGCGACGGAAGCGGACAGAATGGCTGAAGTGTGTGATTAAGAGTAATGACTAAAACATTGAGGGAAAAACTCGTTCTAAATCACTCATAAAGTGAGGTGCAATCGCTGCCGTCCCCCAGAACTCCATCAACAGCCAAAAGCCTCTGGGTTTACCGCCCTGCCTCTCTCAGAAAGGGTGGTCCTGCGGATGATGGAGCAAAAGTTTTTCCACAAACCGTTACCTACAAATAAACATCTCTCTGATGCAAGTGACATGCACATTAGAACACATTTCCACGTTCCTTTGGGGTCCCACAATGACAGACTTTGCAACTTAAAAAACCTGGGTAAACCCTGGAGGAGCGCCCGGCACATTTGGCTGTCAGGGTTTTATTAATAGAAGCTTTATATATGGCGATGTCACCTCCATGTCAGAAAAAAATCACAGGAAAAGATGTCTTAAATTCCCCATGTGGCATCAGGGTGACATTGATATCTCTAAGCCAACAGTTACGATTATGACACACAAATGTTTTAATCGATTCACTTGCACTTCACACATTCCCTTAGGTCAGTCTAACTCGAGGGATGTCTCGCGAGTGTCAGACTTGAGACTCAGTATGGATTTTATCCTGTAATGGAAATGCTTTTTTGAGGGGTAATAAATTTATATTAAATCCCAATGCTGAATAAAGCCGAGGACATTTTCACTCACTTATAAAAACCTCTGACATTGTACAGCAGCTCAGAGGTGAGATAAAGACACCTATTTAAATGACAAAAGCACAACAAATTGTGTAATTAAATATCTGTCAGCTGAAAGTCACTCTTATATTACTGTTTAATATAATAAGATTTGTTTAGCTAATGCTACAACTTAATGTAAACAGTGAATGTGCTGTACATTTACTGAAATAAAACAGAACAAAAGGAACATGATATCCATCAAACCAAAAATATGAGGAAAAACAGCGGATGAAGTCTGGGGGAGATTTCGCCCCCGCTAGTATATTTGTCTTGGGAAAGTGATCTTTGAGTCATCAAAATTCACTGAAATTCCACTTCTGAGCACCAGTGCATCTCTTCTGCCAAACCTGTCAACAGTCTGATGTCAGACAGCTTTTACATAGCATGTATGGGGCACAGCGTTTGTCAAACAGATTTCTCTCTCTCTGCTAACAGTGGTTATGGAGTCCAGCACCTCGCCTGTCTCTTGCTTACAATATCTCTCAGCACCATCCATCACTTTTCCTCTCTAAATGGAGGGAACAAAACTTACTGAAATGTTTCAGGGAGGACAAAAGAACAGTTTCTGGATCTCTAACACTCTTTGTAGATGAATAGGTGGGCCATGGCTTTTGTATGATTCTTTCTTCTTTTCATCTTTCTAAATTTTAAAGAAGATTTTTGATCGTTACAAACACAAGGACTTCCTTTGTTCGTGTTTATTGTCATTTCATTTTCAAATGCTTTTTCTTTTTTCTTCATTTAGCAGATGCACACTCAACAGGTGTGCATTGGCAAGTTTGATCTTGCCAGTGTTTTGCCACAGCCACACCATTCTGTGGATGAAACGCATAATGGTAGTTGTTTTTGTTCAGTAATTATGTTTAGGAGTCTTTTCAGATTTTCACATTATGAAATCATAGTGTAATGAAAGAATACCTCTGCAGAAGAAATTTCCTATATTACTGTCATTGGCTGCATCCACTGTTGTGTCAGTGAGATGAGGAGACAAGAGCAATAGAGGAAAACAAAATACATATCCTACTTCCAAAGGTTCGTTCACACCAGACGCGAATGAAGCGTTTAGCGAGAGTGATTTACATTTTAAGTCAATGCAAAGACGCGATAGACATCTGGTGACCGTGAATCGCTCGAGTTGAAAAACCTGAACTTTGCCGAAAATTCGTGCCCTGTTAACCAATCAGGAGCTTACTCTAGTAGTGATGTGATTGTGACGTAGCCAATGGTTTTTATTTCTAAGTTATGATAATTTTTAATGGAAAAAATTGCACCTCAGAAAACATATTATGAAATAATTGAAAAATGCAGTTCATGACCCATTAATGGTTAATTAATAGTGAAAATTGGCTCCAAACTAAAGTGTTACATACATTTTTCCCCTTTTCTGTTGTTCTTGATGTTGAGGATCATTAGTAATTATTAAAGTAAGGTATGTGCAGTTTTGCTGCAGCATCAGGCAAAAGTTGTTGGAAAGGATATGTTTTGACGGTCTCTGCAACCTGTTTTGGGAACATCAAGTAATGGTCAAACAAAAAGCCTGTAGGAAGATTAAGAGAGAGAGAGAGAGAGAGAGAGAAATCCTTTAAGTACTTTTACCTTTCTTCTTCAGTATCTTCTCTCTGAAATGTTTTGCATCATCTCTTTTTTAATTTGTTCATCTGCACTTAAACATTCTTGAAATTTTGGAAATAACTAGTGGTCTTCGAGTAGAGTGGGAGAGTAATTCCTCTGCTATTTAACATTTTAGAGCAAACAAGAAAAACATGGTTTTAAGCATGTTTGTTTGTTTTTTAAAAGACAAGATCTTCATATGTATATTAAGAAAAGTTGCATCAACTTATTGTTACAAATAAATATAATTGAAGTAGAAGATTAGCCCAGATGCCATGTTTTAGCGCCAGAGACACAACAGTATTGGCTTGTTACCATTCAATGCTTCCAGCCTGTGAGCTCACTGTGTTATTGCTGAGCTAAGAGGAGAAGTGCTCGTGTCCAAATATCTGCAGAGACATAGGAAGCCAGACTGCTGGATGAACAGAGATTGCAAGTCTTCAAGTGAGGATTAGAGTGATTGCAGTATGAGCTGGATTTGGAAAATGCCACAAGTTTTTTTTTTTTTTTTTTTGGTACATGAAAAGCATAGTCAGAGAAATACTGACAACATTTTCCCAAGATATGCTGGAGAAATGTCAACATGAGCAAACATTCCATCACCCCAATTCCCTTGCCAGTGTTTATAAAAAATAACAAGCTGGCAGACCTTTTTTTTTTGGGGGGGGGGGGGGGGGGGGGGGGTATGGTGTGACAACAACATATTAAAATGTTAGTTTTTACTGCTAGTAAACATAATAAAAAAAAATATTTCACAGCTTATATGTTAAAATGTTTCAGTAAAAAAAAAAACAAAAAAAAAACAGAAGGACATTCATTGATTCATTTCCTGAATATTGACATTAATTTCTGATTTATGGAATATTAACAGGGAATCCCCTCTGAAAGAAGAAAATCCCCTCTGAAAAAACTTATTGGACTACTGAACTGAACAAACTGAATTTTGATATTAGCTTTATTATCTGGATGCATGAAATTAATCTGCACAAAAAAAAAAAAAAAAAAAAAAAAAAAAAAATAAATATATATATATATATATATATATATATATATATATATATATATATATATATATATATATATATATATATATATATATAAAAAAGATTTTGGTAAATTAATTTAAAAACTTTAATTATTAACTACAATAATAACTGTAATTAAAACATTTTCACAAAATAAACATGTTTGAAATACTTTAAAATTAGCTTATTTTAGTTAGTTAATGCTATTAGTTAATACATTCATGTTTTTCTTTTTTCTTTTTCTTTTTCGTTCCTCTCTTCTTTTTAATACTTAATTTTTATTAACAATTGATAAGGCGAGGCATTGCAGGTGAATATGGTTACAATGTAATTTAATTAATTAAGATGTAATTAATATGATTGATTACACACAGTTCATTAAGACAATTGTTTTGAATTAAAAGTCTTAGGGAATGTTATGTTTTAATATGCAAATTAGTCATTATTTAAATCAATATGCAATAATTTGCATATTTTTCCAGAAGGGAAATCTGTACTTTGCATAAAGCCTAACCGTCGAGAATTCAGGTGTCAGAGAGGTCAATTTCATGGTCAGACTGTCGGAAAATGTATCTTTGTAGCAACATCATCTACATAAAGTTGTTAATGGTCTAGTGAAAGTAAAAAACCACAGTCGTCAGCAAACCGCAATTACACATCTCAGATCGTCATCAACCGCAAAAACACACATGCTATAGATGGGAAGGTAAAATGCTCAATTAAGCATGCTATGGTAATGGCTGCTCTTCCAGCCTGTCAGGATTCTGAAGGTGTACATGTTTTCTCTGCTGACAGCTGCTTGATGCCTGAGCATGTGTTATTCTGCTGAGACTGGATTCTGTCATCTCACAAATGGTATGTCCGACTATGGGTACTTGATGGGAAATATTTTATGCTGTGTTTTTAAGAGAAAGCTGTCATAAAAGCACCTTAAATACAGGATTTTCTAATATTAGTAAGCTGCTAAGAATATTGCAAAAATTATTATTTATTATTTTCTGGCAATTAAATATGCACTTAATTTAGGAGGTAATACTGTTCTATGTTTTAATGCAGCTAAATTGTGCACTGGTGGGTTTCCCATACAACAACATAAATTCCTGCTTAACTTGCTGCTTAAGCTACTCCTAAATATAATGTAAAAACAAAAAAATTCTGTTGCTTTGTAACAATTTTCATCGTGAAAAAACCGCAATACAAATAAATGTGAATTAGCCACCATAGTACAATGCATTGTTATGGAAACTACATAACTAGTTATGACAAAATAATCTTATATAATTCAAACACTACATGTTAGATACACAGTGCATAAGTATATTGTGTATGAGTGCATAGTATATAGTGCATCATTTGGGATGCAGCTTATGCTTCTAACCAAAATCAGTGGAGATGCATTGTTGTGGTTGGTCTCAGACAAAGAAAGTCAAAAGATTTATTACTGCTAGAAGGTAATGAGAGATGACCAGAAGGGGTGTAATTCTAAAATTTTTGGTAAACTTAATATGTTTTCTGATTTAAATATTATTCTGTATATTTTGGGGAGGTTTTTTTTTTTTTTTTTTTAGGACAATATATTAAAGAACTCTAAGATCGAAGGTAAAAGTTCCAGATTAATGGACCGAATGTTGATATTTGATTGGATAGATGACTATTAAAACTATTGCTCTTGATACCTTATTTTTTTAACCAAATATGGAAATGTGGCCAGATGATTACTATGAAAGATGTGTTGGAGTTGTGTGATGTCCTTTTCGGCCCATTTGTGTAAATTAAGTTAAAAAAACTAAGCTTTTTATTAACTGTATAGTCTGGGTAATTCCAAATGGGGGTGTATTTAGATGGTGAAAGAGCAGTGTTTGTGATCTGGTGAAATTTCCACCAGGCTGTCAGAGCTGCTGCTATAGTTGGTGCTTTAAAACAGGAGTATTTTTGATGGTCTCACTATAGAATAGTAAATCTGAAGAGCCATGTTTTCTGATGGTTTTGGGTGAAACCAATTGTATATATTTTGTGTTTTGCAACCAATTGTATCTCTTGTACATCTGTATTTTTTGGCTTCTGTAGAGTGGATAGTTTAATTATTGGGGTCATGGGGATAAAATTTGGTAATGATTGAGTATAAAGATTTAAATCAGGTGAGGGTGGGCTGTGTTGGGATCATTGAGAATAAATAGTTTTGCTTAAGGAGTACAGTCATTTTAATTACTTATATTCTGCACATAATGGATAGTGGCAAGATCATCCAACATTGAAGATCATCATTTATTGTTTTGAGTAGTGGGGTGAAATTAAGAGTAACCAGCTCTGACATCCTAGGGGAAATATTAATGACTAAATATGTGATGTGACTGGTGCATAGAGGCATATGTGATATCTGGGTTGTCACATCCAAGCTATTGTGATCTAATGAAAGAACAGAAGGTTTACTCTAGTTGACTGAATAATATATATATATATATATATATATATATATATATATATATATATATATATATATATATATATATATGTATATATTCAGTCAACTAGAGTAAACCTTCTGTTCTTTTTTAATAGTTTGCGTTTATTAGTGGATGCTAGTCTACCTTTAATGAAACCGGTTTGATCTGGGTGTATTATAGATGATGTGATGGGCTAATGATTTGGAAATGATTTTAATGTCAGCACTGATCAGAGAAATGGTATGGTAGCTTGATGGTAATTTTGGATCTTTATTTTCCGGTGGATTTTCCAAATGGGTCTTTAATGACTGAAATGGTTGCTTTTTCCTTGTTTCGTTTGATTTGATTTGCCAAATATTTACCAGATTTATTAATATGATGACATTTTTCTTGAAACATTTCTAGGGATTTGGCCTGGTCTTTGTTGTGTTTCCACCGCAGGAACCAGGAACTAAATAAAGTTCCGGGTAAAAAAATGCCCCTCAGAAAGTCCCTGCTGGCGAGGTGGTACTTTTTCAAAGTTCCGGAACTTTCGGGGGCGGGACTTTGGCTCTAAACATTCTGATTGGTTGAGTTCATGCAGCATTGGTTGAGTTCAAACACCATTTATTCGGATCATTTTCAAATATTACTGTTATTGTGTCATGAAATGTAATTTTAAAAGTATTTCAGGCGAGAATGTAGTTGTTTAAAACTCAAATCTGTGGTTTATTTATAAAGACAGCGCCTATTTAAAAATTTGTTTTGCCGATCTCTGCAACGGTGAGCTCCACTCGATCATCAGGAGCTCAGTCCTCATGTATCCACAGAGAGCAGCCTCTCCTGGGATAGACCTTCTGATATGTGCCGCTGGCTCTGATGTGTCTTTAGTGGTTAAACATAAAATATAATTCAGCTGCGGGGTAAATCTAACAGGTTTTCTTTGGCCTGTATTCAATTTATCTATATGTTAAAATGAAAATAAAAAAGGCAAATTTATATAATATTTCGTTTCATTGTAATGGCTGCATGTACACATATCCCTGAACTAAGTACATTTCTGCAATTGTTATTATGCTTAAATGAAAACCAAAGGAGGCAGTGGTATTTAATATATATATATATATATATATATATATATATATATATATATATATATATATATATATATAGTTACGCTGCTGTTTATAGATTTACCAGACTTGCGTCATTGCGGACATCACACTCCCCAGTCGAATGCACAAAGTCTGAACTAACTACCGATGATGCACATCCAAAATCAGAGTACTTTTTTTTTTTTTTTATCAGCGGTACTTTGTATTGAGAAACGCGCGCGGACCTACGTCACCAGTCATTTGCCTAATCTTCCCGGTACTTTACACCGCAGTGAAAACGCAGAAAGCAACAGGTCTGGGGGGAAAAAAAGTTCCTGGTAAAAATGTTCCGGGTAATTTCGGTGGAAACGCGGCATAATAGTTATTTCAAAGAAAATACATCAATGTAACGAATCAACTCAAAGAGGAAATGTGAAGAATCAATCATAACTAGTTATGAGTTATTATAAATATTTAGATCCGCTGTATTTACTTGACCTCTCAGTGTCAACTGTCTGTCAAATAAGATTTGATTTTCTGGTTAAGGAAAATAACTTTCTTACTCTACAATACTAGTCAGAGCATGTAGCAAAAATCTGCATGAATAGGGACTTTCTGACGGGAAGACCTCCTGCAGTACGGGTCAGCAGCAACACATCCAGCACCATCACACTGGACACTGGGGTCCCTCCAAGAATGTGTGCTGAGCTCCCTCTTCTTCACTCTGCTGACCCACGACTGCACATCGTCACACAGCTCAGACCTCTTCATTAAGTTTGCGGATGACACGACTGTGTTGGGTCTCATTAGCAACAAAGATGAGACAAACTAGAGGAGCAAGGTGAGCCGCCTGGCTGGGTGGTGCAGTGACAAAAATCTCTCTCTGAACGTGGAGAAGAAGAAGGAGATTTGTGGTTGACTTCAGGACAGCACACACTCAGCACGTTCCTCTGACCAACAATGGTGCGACTGTGGAGAGAGTGAGCAGCACCAAGTTCCTGGGTGTGCACATCACAGAGGACCTCTCCTGGACCGAAAACACTGCAGCACTGGCCAAGAAATCACAACAGCATCTCTACTACCTCCGCAAACTGAGGAGAGCCAGAGCCCTGCCCTCCATCATGTACACCTTCTACAGAGACACCATCGAGAGCATCCTGTTGAACTGCATCACTGTGTGGTATCGCACGTGCAGCGCGTCCTGCCGAAAGACTCTTCAACGCATACTGAGAGCAGCTGAGAAGATCATTGGTGTCTCTCTCCCCTCCCTCCAGGACATTTACGGAACCCATCTCACTGGCAAAGCCCTCTGCATTGCAGGTGATCGCACCCACCCATAACAGACTTCTTCAGTCTGCCGCCATCAGGGAGGAGACTGCAGAGTATCCAGGCCAGGACCAGCAGACTGAAGGACAGCTTCATCCATTAGGCTGTCAGGAAGCTGAACCCACTCCCAAACTTGTCCCCCATCCCTCCTCTGCCCCAGGCACCACTGAAGTATAAACTATGAACGCATTAATATAATGCAAAAGCACATTCAAATAATGCACAAGTTCAAATCTCTCTGTTCGCACGCAGATTTCCTTTGCTCTGTCACAAAACCAGACGTGCTTGCTCAGATACACGCTGCTCTGCACGGAGAGAGTATGCGCACTTAAAACGTGTCTCCTCTGACTCAAACTGCATCCTGTGCACTCACAATTCCCTCTATTTTCATGTGCTAGATATTAATTATTTTCGCACTTTTTATTTCTAGCCTTTTACCGCGTGCAGTGTGAACGCTCTGATCCGTTAACATGGGCTCTGAAAAAAGGCACATCACACAGACAGTGCGTGAACCTGGAGTTAGTCATATGCCAGGTCTGCTCTGTTCTCACGCTAGGTGCAATGCATTCTGATTGGATCGCATAGCATACTACGGGAGGTCAAGGCCACGGAAAATCGTGCTATAAAGCGATATAGAAACCACGCACGCTCAAATCGTGAATTTATGAAGATTTCTTTTAATCGCACAGCCCTAGAATGGACTGGAAATGAACAGAAAATAATTGGCGGCCCACCTGCAAACAACTACATTATAGTTTTCCATCGCTGCTTGAATTTTATGCAGCTATTTTTAGCCAGTGCAAAATGATAAACAGAGGTGTGACGTGTAATCTTTTTGGCCCCTTAAAAATTAATCTCGCTTCTGGATTAATTGTAAAGGTTTTATAGAACTGGCTGGAAAACCTGCCAAGAGAGCATTGCAATAGTCGAGCCTGGACAGAACAAGAGCTCGAACGAGGAGTTGTGCAGCATGTTCCGAAAAGAGGGGGCCTGATCTTCTTGATGCTGAATAAAGCAAATCTGCAGGACCAGACAGTTTTAGCAATGTGGTCTGAGGACGTCAGTTGATCATCGATCATAACGCCAAGGTTTCTGGCTGTTTTTGAAGATGTTATGGTTGATGTGCCTAACTTGATGGTGAAATTGTGATGAAACAATGGGTTTGCTGGAATCACAAGCAGTTCTGTCTTGACAAGGTTGAATTGAAGGTGATGGTCCTTCACCCAGCAAGAAATGTATGTTAGACAAGCTGAGATGTGATGGATGGAATGAGAGGTAAAGTTGAGTGTCATCAGCATAGCATTGGTATGAAAAGCCATGTTTCTGAATGTCAGAACCTAAAGATGCCATATAGACAGAGAAGAGAAGTGGTCCAAGAACTGAGCCCTGAGGCACCCCAGTAGTTAGATGTTGTGACTCGGACACCTCACCGCTCCAAGATACTTTAAAGGACCTATCTGATAGGTAAGATTCAAACTACTGAAGTCCGGTTCCTGAAATGCCCTTTGCCAGTAGGGTCTGGTGGTTAACCGTGTCAAAAGCTTTTGCCAGTCTTAGGGGGTCAACAACTAAGAGCAAGGCAGTCTCAGTTGAATGTCTACTTCTTAAGCCAGATTGGTTGCGGTCAAGGAGGTTTTTCTGTGTGAGAAATGCAGATACTTAATTGAACACAGCTTGTTCAAGTGTATTTAGCAATGAAAGAAAGAAGGGAAACTGGTCTGTAGTTCTCTAAAAGTGATGGGTTGAGGGTGGCTTTATTAAGTAGTGGAGTCATATGAGCCTGTCTAAAATGGTGAGGGAAAAACACCAGTGTGGAGGGATGTGTTAATGATGTGAGTGAGTGCAGGTACAACTGCAGGAGAAATGGCTTAAAGGAGATGAGTTGGAATAGGATCAAGCGGACAAGTAATAGGATGATTAGAAAGGATGAGTTTGGAGACTTTGCCTCAGAGAGTGAAGAGAAGGATGTGAATGAGTGCATGTTTGCTGGTGATATGATCTTAACAGATTGTGGTGTGGAAAATTGTGGACTGATGTTTTTGATTTTATTAATGAAAAATGTGGCAAAGTCATCAGCCATTAGAGATGAAGCAGGAGGGAGAGGAGGAGGACAAAGGAGCGAGGAACATTTTTTAAAAAGCATGCGAGAATTAGATGAATTGTTAATTCTGTTATGGTAGTATGTCATTTTAGCAGTGGAGACATTAGCAGAGAAGAAAGAGAGGAGTGACTGGTACACATTAAGGTCAGTACTATTTTTGGATTTAATAAATATATTTATAAAATAATAATAATAGATGAAGTTAAAACTCACTCATCTTGCTGCGAAATTGAGCTCGCGCATATAGTTTCTCAGTTAACATTGGTAACTATTGATCTTCTTCTGTAAAGCTGACATGTGGAATTCCTCAAGGCTCCACACTGGCACCTATGTTGTTTTATTTATACATGCTTCCTTTAGGTACTATTTTTAGAAAATATGACTTCAGTTATCATTGTTATGCAGACGACACACAAATATATTTTCCTTTTAAACATAAAAATAGTTATCGCTTGGCTCCGAAGCGAAAAACTGGTGTGTGTTGCACCTGCTACATTTTTATGCTCATGCTGTGATAAGCAGGATCTGGATGCAATCATCACATGCCAGTGTGCATTGGCTTGTTTAGTTACACTCAAAGTGGATTTGTCTCTCTAAGTGAGATCCCAATTCGTCAGTCATTACCAACGTGACATAGAGAGTGCTCGACTGAAAGGGAACTAGTGTAACCATATATTTTAATAATTTAGTTTCACTTTGTTTAACGATTTCTAAATTAATGGTATACTGTAAGTATACAAATAGGTACATAAATCATTGTTATAAGTCAACATTTTATTAACCTGTAGTTATGACTGCATTTCATACTATTAAAGATCCCAAACTTTGTCACAAGTTTCTGAATTTTCCTTGCCCAGCTCTTAAATGAGAGAATCATTTCTGCTTCATCAAGGCCTTCTTGATAAAACAGTAAGGTTTGAGAAGTCTAATGTTTCTCTATGCTCTTCAGAACAGATTAATCATACTGTCAATGGATTATTCTCTCTAACTAATCAATGGTTTCACTGCCAGATGTAACTGAAATAAGCCCAGAACATATTACAGCCACACCTGACAGCCTCTCTTACACATCTCATTACAGCCCATTCATTCTGTCTGGTTTTGAATGTGTTTTAGACAAGAGAGGGGTTTATTTTAATTCAGAATGATACTGTTCCATAGCCTAAGATGAAAAGAGGGCGTTTCTGCACACTGGTGCTCTTGCTGTGGCCCATAGTAACATGTTGTGCTTGTTTGGTGTTCATGGCTGCATGCCTGTCAGTGCACGCCCAATGACATCCTACTGTTCTGAGCACTTGACTGACAGCTCAGGCAGCCAGCACAAGCAGGAAATCAATAAAACTGGACCCACTAGACCCTGCTGCTGGACACTCTGCCAATCACCAGCCAGACAATGTGGGACATAGCCAGTTATGAACAAAGAGAGCCCTAAAAATGGGTATATAGTCTCTTCTTTATCTATTTGTCTTATTATATCATTAAACTAAATTATAGTAGTTATTCTACAATTTAGGGTAGATTTCATAACATTAAAAAACAAAACAAAAATGAAAACGTTTTCTCAATAAAACAACTATTAGTTTCAGCTGGTATATTTTATCAGTGTAATTTATCTTCCAGATATGATTATTATTTTCCCTTTATTATCATCATTTCTTTCTCTCTAATTTCTTTATTACTATTTAAATGTTCCCTTGTGGTGAGTTTTTCAACTATATTACAGGCACTCTATATTGGTGGACACATGCATATCTGGCAATTTAAACATTTTGACTCATAATTTCAATGGTAGGCCTTTTTTGACCAATAAAATTTTATTTTCTTGACCAGGTTAACATTATTTTTTTATATTAATTTGAATTAAATATATGTTCTACAGAAGAAAAGAAAGTCATACAAGTTTAAAACGATACAAGGTAAAAAATAAATAAATAAATGTTACGTCCCCCTCTGTGTCTAGGGGTGACAAGGGGAGTAACATATGCTATTTATGAAAAGTTAACAATTACGTCGGTGAACTTGCAAACAAAATAGTGAGAGAGAGTTGACCATCCGTAATCCCAGCACTCAAACTCATGGAAACTCTTCAAGATTTTATTTACAATGTAAAGTCTTTGTACAGCATTAAAGGGTAAGGGAAAATTAGAGGTTTAACAATATGGGTAATTCAAAAAGAAAGAATAAGACGCTTGAAGCTTCAGGAGGGGGTTAAGGCCAAAATAACAAACAAAAAGGGGATGCTAACTGAAAACAAAGTAATCTAACTTACCTAGAAAACAAAACATCAAAATCAACAACATGTCTCTTCCCTGACTTCCTCACTGTTCCACAAAACCAGGAGAAAAGCATAAGTTGATAAAATAAAAGTGGCACCCACCTCCTTACTGCGTCTGCAGGCAAAAGAATAAAAAGAAAACAATTTCTAATCACTACAGCCAGTACAACAGGCTGTCTTGAAGATACACTACAGGCCCTGATCACACAATAGTAATCAAATACAACAGGCTTTCTTAAAGCAGCACCACTGCTTAAACCACCAACTGGGAAAACAGTCAAGCCAAACTCTCTCTGGTGTTGTGTCCGTTCCCTCTGTTTAAATACAAGCTCCTCTCCACAGCTCTGACGAGGAACAGGTGACATCAATTAGGTCTCCTGTGAGAGGACAGGGAGGAACAGAGGAAAACCAACAAAAACTACAACTCCCAACAGGATTTCAAGCATCAATGAAGCACAGTTACATATGGAGTTAACACACAGTATTAACAGCAACAATAACATACATCTTAGGATGTAACACCCCCACCCATAAATTTACAGATTACCACCGTAATTTGTAACAATTCATCAAAACATGTACTCACGTACAAAGGGGCAAAGTATCCACAGGTCAACTGTCTGCACTATTGGTTCTGGACAGTGCATCTGCAATGACATTTTCGGAACCCTTTTTATGACGAATATCCAAATTGTACTCTTGTACAATGAGGGACCAGCGCATCAAGCGTTGATTAGAGTTACACATTTGAGATAAGAAGGTCAGGGGATTGTGGTCAGTATAAACTAACACTGGGGTACAACTACCTCCAACATAAACTTCAAAATGTTGCAAAGCCATGAGGAGAGCTAAAGTCTCTTTCTCTATGGTGCTGTAATTCTGCTGACATTTGGAAAGTTTCCTAGAAAAATAACATACTGGGTGGTCCACTCCAAAAGGATCTTCTTGCAGGAGAACTGCTCCTACTCCAGTTGCACTGGCATCTATTTGCAACTGGAAAGGCAGGGTGAAGTTTGGGGCAGCAAGCACAGGGGCATTACACATAATGTCCTTTGCAGCAGCAAAAGCGTTGGCACACTCTGCACTCCATAGGAATTTCTTAAAGGGACTCAGAAGGTTAGTTAATGGAGAGACTACGGTGGCAAAATTCTCACAAAATCCTCTGTAGTACCCTACCATACCCAAAAATCTACGCAACTCGCGTTTATTTATGGGAACTGGAAAGTCCAGGATGGCCAACACTTTAGCCTCCACCGGGCAAACTTGACCATGGCCAACTTTCTTACCCAAGTATGTAACTATGGCTTTTGCAAAGTCACATTTTGCCAGATTCAACGTCAACGAAGCTTCAGCCAAACGACTAAAAACCTCAGTAAGTGTCTCTAGATGGTTTTCCCATGTATCTGAAAAGATCACGACATCATCCAGATAAGCTTCACAGTTGGCTACTCCAGATAACACTGTGCATAAGACGCTGGAAGGTGGCTGGTGCGTTTCGCATCCCGAAGGCCATTACAGAATATTGCAGGAAGTTATCTGGAGTCACGAAAGCAGATATTTCAGAGGCCCGGTCTGTTAGTGGCACTTGCCAATAGCCCTTTAGTAAGTCAAGTTTAGTGATGTAGCGGGCTGCACCAATTCGGTCCACACAATCCTCCATCCGAGGTAAAGGGAAAGAGTCTGGTTTAGTAAGACTATTAACTTTGCGATAGTCTGTACAGAATCTATACGTAGTGTCAGACTTCGGTACCAGCAAACAGGGTGAGCTCCAGGGGCTTTGACTAGGTTTAACGAAACCATGCTGCAACAAGTATCGCACTTCCCCTCTCATTATCTCACGTTTTCGGTGGTTAACCCGATAAGGGTGCTGTTTGACAGGAGGGGAGTTTCCAACATCAATGTCATGACAAATGACCGTAGTTTGACTGGGGACATCTGAGAACAGCATAGGGAACCTACTAATTAGACACACAATATCTTCACGTTGACATGTAGAGAGGTGAGCAAGATAAGTCTCTAGACCATTTATAATGGTTGAGTTCTCTAGGTGTTCACAGGACACGTTCTCAATGCCCATGCCTAGGCCATCCTGTGCAGGGGAATATACAGGTGAACAAGCAGCAGCAATGACAGGGGTAGCACTGGAATCATGTAAAGTATTTGACTTTGCTAATGTAACATATGCTTTCAGCATGTTTATATGACATACCCTAGTCTTTCTCTTACGATCAGGCGTATTAACAACATAGTCAGTTTCACTCAATTTCTCTTTAATGGAGTATGGACCAGCAAATCTAGCCTGCAAAGGAGAGTTCTGAATAGGGAGCAACACTAATACAGAGTCCCCTGGCTGGAAACTGCGGCTTAGACTTTTGCGGTCAAAATGGGTCTTCATTTTAGCCTGGGCAGTTAACAAGTGACTTTTAGCAAAATCGCGGGCTTGATGAAGTTTCTCACGAAAACGGCTGACATAATCCAACACCGACACTGGGCTTTGATTTGCAGACAGTAATTGTTCCTGCAGTAGTTTAAGAGGACCCCTCACAGTATGGCCGAACACCAGTTCTGCTGGACTGAACCCAGTTGACTCCTGTTTTGCTTCTCTGACGGCAAACATCAGCAAGGGTAAGCCTTCAACCCATTCTTTCCCAGACTCTAAACAATATGCACGCAACATTGACTTAAGAGTCTGGTGAAAGCGTTCCACAGCACCTTGACTCTGTGGGTGATATGCGCTTGACAGCACATGACTAACACCTAACTCTTTTGCAACCTGCGCAAACAACTTTGAAGTGAAGTTAGTCCCTTGGTCCGTCTGGATGACTCTAGGTAACCCAAAAGTAGAAAGAAACTTAACTAGTTCTTTGACTACAGTTTTAGCTTTTAAAGTATGCAGAGGGATAGCTTCAGGAAAACGAGTTGCAGCGCACATTATAGTCAAGATATACTGGTGTCCAGATTTGGACCTGGGCAAAGGACCAACACAATCAATTACTAACCTTTCAAATGGTTCCCCCATTGCTGGTATTGGATGTAAGGGGGCTGGGGGCACTTTCTGATTGGGTTTACCAGATAATTGACATGTGTGACACGCTTTACAAAATCGGGACACACTAGACTTAACTCCAGGCCAATAAAAATACTTCGTGAGACGGTAATATGTTTTTGCAATCCCTAAATGACCTGCAAGAACATGCTCATGTGACAGCTTTAGGACTTGCGAGTGGTAAGCAAAGGGCAACACTATTTGACAGCTAGCGAGAGCATCATCAGCTAGTCTAGGGTTCCATCTCCGCATCAAAACCTCATTGTCCCAATAATACTCTACCCCGGCTGGCAATTTAATATTCGCATCAGCAGCTTCTATGCAATGTTTAAGGGTTGGATCAGAGCATTGCATAGAAATGAGCTGCTCCCTACCAGTCTTCAGGAATGGCAACTCTGCAAGAGGAGTCTCTTCACCACTAGGAACATCTAGCTTAGTTTCAATCTCAAGCTTACACTCTGCAGGTTCAAACGATGGTGCAATAAAGGAATCAGAGAGATCAATGACGTCAGAAAATTTTCTGGCTTGTGCACGAGTAACAGCACAATCTGGAAATACAGTGGAAAAACTGGTAGATAAATTCACGCAACTAAACAAGTCAGGTTTTTCTATCATATTTGGGGATGAAAACACTTTACTGCCTGCCAGATCATTCCCTAGAATTAGGTCTACACCGTTCACTGGCAATTTAGAACACACACCAATCTTAACAGGTCCTGAAGCCAACTCAGATGACAAACAGACACCATGTAGCGGTACTTTTACACAACCCAGTTCAACACCTCTAACCAGGATGCTTGTGCCCGTATAAGACTCAGATGAAAAAGGCAGTACACTATCCAGTATAAGGGACTGACAAGCCCCAGTGTCACGTAGAATCGAGACCGGGTATGCAGGGGAATCAGGGGATAGCGAAACGGTTCCTCTTAACATAAACGGTTAGTACCCAGAGATGTGTGATGGCATAGAATTCTCAACAGCTGCAGCAGAGTGAATGAAAGCAACACTTTTAGTCTTTGTTCCCATTTTCTGCTTCCACGCTTTACAGTCCACTATTTTATGGCCAGGGTCAAGACAATAAAAGCATACACGCTTATCTACAACACGGTTCGAGACGGTCTTATGGCCTCTTTCCAATTTACTCCCTAAAAATCTGTCCCTCACACCACTCTCGGTAACGGGAGGCTGATTATGAAACATACGGTTCACCGGAAAAACATTTTTGTGGGTAAGCACAAATTCGTCAGCGATAACCGCTGCTTCAGAGAGTGTCATGACCTTCTGGTCATCCAAATGAACAACTACACTCTCTGGCACACAATTTTTAAAGTCTTCTAGTAAGATAAGTTCTTGAAGCTGTTCAAGACTCGAAATTTTACCAGCACCACACCACTTTTCAAAGAGGTTTTTCTTTTCTCTAGCAAATTCGGTGTATGTTTGATTGACTGTTTTCGTTAATCTTCTATAACGCTGACGATAAGCTTCTGGCACTAGCTCATAAGCTCGGAGAACGGCCGTCTTAACCACTTCATAGTCCAAACACTGCTCAACTGACAGAGCAGAGCACACTTGCTGTGCCCTGCCAGCAAGGTTACACTGGAGCAATAGCCCCCACATATCTTTTGGCCACCCCAGCTTACCAGCTATACGCTCGAACACTATAAAATAAGAATCCACCTCAGTTTCTTTAAATGGTGGTACAAGCTTTATGTGCTTCGTCACATCAAAAGTGGAGTGAGACTCTTGAGGGCCGGAAGAAAAAGTGGTTCGCACACTAGCAGGGGAAGAGGGAAGTCTAGCACGCGGTGCTGGGACAGGTTTTTGCCGTAAAGTCTCTGCCTCTATATCCAGGGAACGCAATTTAATATCTCTGTTAGCCTGTACCTCTAATGTACGGAGATTAACTACTTGAAGCTCTTGTTCCTGCTTCTTCAAGGCAAGATCTAATTCTTTAAACTTAAGTGCAAGCACAGGGTCAAAGCGTGGACTGGTAGGATCAATACTGGGAGGCAGACCAGCAAAAGAACCTACATCTGCAGTCTCAGTATTTTCCTCCATGTCTTCAGAATCGCTTGGCAGAATACCAGCAGTAACTAGCTCCATGTAAAGCTTATCTTTAATTACCCGTTTAGCAGCTTCCCTTGGAACAGTGATACTAAAAAAATCTGCGATCACCAGCAAGTCCTGCTTTCTGCATTTGTTATAAACTTCAATAGCAGGAGCTAAAGTAAACGCTGTTAAATTGAACTCCATACTCACGCTCCAAGAGGTCTCCTCTCTATCGCCCAAAAACGGAAACAGTCAAGCAAAATAGAGTAAGAAATAATCTCTTTGAAAAAAAGTTTAAGACGAGCCCCCAAATCCCGGACGAGCCCCCAAATATGTTACGTCCCCCTCTGTGTCTAGGGGTGACAAGGGGAGTAACATATGCTATTTATGAAAAGTTAACAATTACGTCGGTGAACTTGCAAACAAAATAGTGAGAGAGAGTTGACCATTCGTAATCCCAGCACTCAAACTCATGGAAACTCTTCAAGATTTTATTTACAATGTAAAGTCTTTGTACAGCATTAAAGGGTAAGGGAAAATTAGAGGTTTAACAATATGGGTAATTCAAAAAGAAAGAATAAGACGCTTGAAGCTTCAGGAGGGGGTTAAGGCCAAAATAACAAACAAAAAGGGGATGCTAACTGAAAACAAAGTAATCTAACTTACCTAGCAAACAAAACATCAAAATCAACAACATGTCTCTTCCCTGACTTCCTCACTGTTCCACAAAACCAGGAGAAAAGCATAAGTTGATAAAATAAAAGAGGCACCCACCTCCTTACTGCGTCTGCAGGCAAAAGAATAAAAAGAAAACAATTTCTAATCACTACAGCCAGTACAACAGGCTGTCTTGAAGATACACTACAGGCCCTGATCACACAATAGTAATCAAATACAACAGGCTTTCTTAAAGCAGCACCACTGCTTAAACCACCAACTGGGAAAACAGTCAAGCCAAACTCTCTCTGGTGTTGTGTCCGTTCCCTGTGTTTAAATACAAGCTCCTCTCCACAGCTCTGACGAGGAACAGGTGACATCAATTAGGTCTCCTGTGAGAGGACAGGGAGGAACAGAGGAAAACCAACAAAAACTACAACTCCCAACAGGATGTCAAGCATCAATGAAGCACAGTTACATATGGAGTTAACACACAGTATTAACAGCAACAATAACATACATCTTAGGATGTAACATAAATAAATATTTTTTGTTTGTTTGTTTGTTTTTTGGTCGAACTGCTGAGGACTAGTTAATAGATTCAAGCTTACACTGTTTGTTTTTTCTGAGTTCTGAGTTACTCCTGAAGTACAAAATGCTATTTCAGTAGCTTGGCATTTAGTAAACAGCCACTATTTTGACCCCATCGACAGCCTATGCTGTAAACACACCTACTTGCTTTAACTGAATACAATTTACATCAATCCTGAGTAAAAAATAAATAAAAAACCTTTCTAAAAGCATTTTTGCAGCATTTCAGGCAGAATTAAATGCACATGAAATCTGTGGGATTTGAAATGAGAGGAAACAACAGTATTCGTTTTTAAAATCAGGTCCTGACGAATGAGAGGAAATCAGCATCACTCGTTGCAGAAACGCAAATGCACAATGATCCTGCATCAATTTACAGAAGCCAGCAACAGGAATCTCTCTCCTCTTGCTCTTTCTGCTCTCCCTTTCCCCCGTCTCTGTGCTCTTCTATCTATAGATGAATGTGTTATTCTACCCTCTTGCTGCCAATTTATTTCACTGGGTGTATCTTTGCGAAATGGAATGGAAAAGTGTTTTATAGTCTTGTTTCCCTTCCTGTGCATCCCCCCCTGCAGATTAGGACAGCCCAAACAGGATATGAAATGCTGCTGAAGTCTTCAGCCAGAGGTCATTCCCTTGTGCGTTATAATATCTTCTGCCTGTGGGCCAATCACCTGGGTCTTAGGTGAGGAGTGCACATCAAGTAAAGGTGGAACATGGCAAGGGCAGTGAGCGGAGATCAGAAGGTGCTGATCCGCAATTTTCACAGCACTGAACAGCGGGCCGCCCTCATTGTGTTTCAATCAAAGGTGATTCGGCAGGGCTTTTTCCTTCTCTGTAAAGCCATCTGTCAGAGATGTAGCTGCTGTATGGCTATTTTCAGTCCATCAGGTGTGCTATAAACCTGTTTGGAACATCATTAAAGAGACACTTCAATTCAAGGTGTCCATCAAACTAATCTGAAGTCAGTTAGGGTCTCTCTGCACAGCTTTTGCTTTCTTTCAGTTTAGCATCTGGACTTGTTTCTTTCTTTTTATTTTTCTTCAGATACAGCTCGGTTTTGTTTAATTCCAATGATTACAGCAGGAGCTTGTGATCAGTGTTGGTGATAAACAGGGCAGCTACAAGTAATTATAATTATCATAATAATTATGTTCATAACATAATTGTTTTTTTTTCTTCAACTGCAAGCACATTTGGCACAGTGAATTTTAGAAAATAATGTTTTGAAAAAAATCTTTAGAAAAACTCCACACTCACGACTACTGATATTTTTTTAGCCTTCTGAACCATTATTTTTTTATAACCACATCACAAATCATGTATTTTTGTGTATTATTTGGTATTTGAAAATGTATAGTTTGTATTAAAATGACAACATTATTTCCCTTGCTAATCCAAATCTCGTAGCTCACATTGTATGTATTTTAAACACATTTCATTGTCCTTTAATAGGACATTTTTTCATTTGACCTTCGTTTGATATATATATATATATATATATATATATATATATATATATATATATATATATATATATATATATATATATATATATATATATATATATATATATATATATATATATATATATAAATTAGAAAACAGGGGAATAGCTGTTACTTTTTATAAAACACATCCCTAGGATATAAAAGTGCCCTTGGTTAAAGAAGCACCCAATTATTGTAGAATGTTTTGAGTGTAATAAAATAACTACTACTGGTAATGGCTGCAGCGGTACAAAGTACTTTTGATATACAAACAATAATAACCCTTGAGTTCATTAGTTTAGTTATTAGTGTACATAATTAGTTTAGTAATTAGTGTACATGCTCAACTAAATAAATAAATAAACAAACAGATGTAGCTTCCATAATGTAGGAACACTATCAGCATGCTCCGGGCCTTATTGTGTTCAATTCATTGGACATATTATTAAACAAACTAAATAAATAATACCATAATAAAAATAAAAAATAAAAATGTGATTGAAATCATAAAGCCCTCTTCATTTTTTAACCATGCCCCAACAACCACCTCTCCAACCTGTTTTCATTTGCAAGGTATCCGATTTTGCTGCATGTCTATAGACATTACTATAGACAACTATTTACAATTCAGTCACCATATTCTTACATTTTTCTCATTAATTATTCCTGTTTCAGTATGAAATGTTTCATTTATAAAATAAAAATGGTTATGAATGCTTCTTCAACTTGACATCCAAATGTCCAAAATAATAATAATGAGTTCTGCAGTATAACCTTTTACATGGTACATAAAATAAAATAAAATAATTGTCTGTTATTTTCTGTTGCTTGATAGGCAAACTGAGAATTAAGGGTGTGTGACTTGTCATTGATGTTTATGTACCGGTGCTAATGCTGTTGCACTATATTTTTCTCTGGGCATCGGCACATACATGATATAAAGATGAATGTTGTAAAGGTGCTGTGCTTTATACTTGTGTGCTTCATCCTGTTATTTGCAAAACAAGATTAAAGAGAAAATAATCAGAATGCAAGGAGAAGAGCACAACAGATAGATGGTTATAATACACACAGAATGTTGATATAACCACACAAATCATCAGTCAGTGCCAATGCCATCAAACCTCTGAGCCAGCAATATTTATAATAGCACACAACATCCTTCATTCATAGGCTACAACTTTAAGAGCATTTGTTGGGTTTGAACCAGTTTGGTAACATTGCTGTGTTTGATCAGTTTTTTTTATTTTTTATTTTGATATATGTGAAAGCAGATTATTCAAATCAATTATTGGAGTGCATTTCAGGATTATTTCACCCCAAAATTCTGTTAATATTTGCTTATCTTCATGATGTCCCAAACCTTTGTAAGTGACTTTCTTCTGAGAAACACAAAAGGAGAAATTCTTAACACGTCTATTGAATTGTAAGAAATGTGATTTCAATGGAGACTGAAGTCACGTGGCCTTTTTTCTCTGAAACTCAAGAACATTTGCAGCACAATGTGAGTTTCTAATCTTGGCACAAGGGCATTTTCTGTGTATTCAGAGTAAGCATGTGCATAAAGGCCTGGGTAGATGGGAGATATTTTTATATTAAACCCGTTCTTGCTCCTTAGGCTCAAAAACTGAAGGACGTTTGGCATCAGTATTAAGATGCTAAAAGTATGCATCTCAATACTGACCTCTTTCATCAACAAATCAGGAACTCCATTACTTTTCAAGTCAAGTCGCCGTTATTTCTATAGTGCTTCAAAACTGGTTGTGTCAAAGCAGCTTTACAGAGTCAAACAGGAAAATAGTTTGTTAATGATGCAAGAAGACAATAACAGATTTTTGCGGCTAATGTCAGTTCATTGATGATTCAATGATGTCATCATCAAGTTCAGTTATCTTCCAATAGCTTCTGTGCAATCAGTCAAACGTCCCCAACTAAGCAAGCCAAAGGTGACAGTGGCAAGGAACCAAAACGCCATTGGTGACAGAATTTTATTTTATTTTTTTAGCAGAAACCAGGCTGTCGGGTGGCCAGTTCTCCTCTGGCCAGGCGAAACCAGCATCATGGTTTAATTGTAGGCTGCCACACAGGTACAGATGTCTTCTCTGGTTCCCATGGTATTGTCGCGATGTTGGTCTAGGTGACGAAGTCTTTGCAAGGGATCTGTCTCTGGGGTGCATCTAGTTCACATGGTCTCCTCTGACATTCAGGCCTTTAGAGGTCATCCCAAGGTGCTGATCCACCATTCATTGTTCAATAGGGAGCCAGTGCAGAGTTGACAGAACCTGGCTAATATAGCTGTACTTCCTGGTTTTAGTAAAATCTCTACCTGCTGCATTTTGGACCAGCTGGAGTTTGTTTGAGGCTTAAGAGGGTTTTGGGGGCCTGGAAAAGTTTTTACATGCCCTGACTGTGCTTTTTTCAGTTGCTAATAAACATATATAGGTATTTCTCAATAAATTAGAATGTCAAGAAAAAAGTTCATTCATTTCAGTAATTCAACTCAAAATGTGAAACTTGTGTATTCAATAAATTCAATGCAGACTGACTGAAGTATTTTAAGTCTTTGTTTATTTTAATTGTGATGATTTGGCTCACATTTAACAAAAACCCACCAATTCACTATCTCAACAAATCTGAATATGGTGACATGCCAATCAACTAAGCAACTCAAAACACCTGCAAAGGTTTTCTGAGCCTTCAAAATGGTCTCTCAGTTTGGTTCACTAGGCTACACAATCATGAGAAGAATGCTGTTCTGACTGTTGTCCATAAGACAATTATTGATACCCTTCACAAGGAGGGTGAGCCACAAACATTCATTACAATAGAAGATGGGTGTTCACAGAGTGCTGTATCCAAGCACGTTAACAGAAAGTTGAGTGGAAGGAAGTGTGGAGAAAAAAAATAACTGCATATATATATATATATATATATATATATATATATATATATATATATATATATATATATATATATATATATATATATATAAAACCGCTGCTTCACAATGAATGGACTGAGGCTGGGGTCAAAGCATCAAGAGCCACAACATGCAGACGTGTCAAGGAATTTAGATAGAGTTGTCGTATTCCTCTTGATAAGCAACTCCTGAGACGTCTTACCTTTTGCAACTTTTGTATGTCATTTGGAAACCAAGGTCCTGGAGTCTGGAGGAAGGGTGGAGAAGCTCATAGACAAAGTTGCTTGAAGTCCAGTGTTAAGTTTCCACAGTCTATGATGATTTGGGGTACAATGTCATCTGCTGGTGTTGGTCCATTGTGTTTTTTGGAAACCAAAGTCACTGCACCCATTTACCAATACATTTTGGAGCACTTCATGCTTCTTTTTGCTGACCAGCTTTTTGAAGATGCTGATTTCATTTTCCACATGTACACCTTTAAAGAAAAAAAAAAAACTTAGTCATTTTCCAAAACCGCTAAGCAAGTTTACACTTTCAATACATACCACATAGAGACGTCCTCCTGTAGTCGTTGCTGCTGCTGCTGCTCTTGTTCAATTTCAGCCTCGGGATCTGATTCTGGATCATAAATATACGGCTGAATCTGACTGTTAGCCATGGTTTGTTTTGGATGATGTTTTTTTTCCTCACAGTAATGTCACAGCTTCCAGACGCTCTCAACACAAAACCTTACTCGCGCTCGTGATTCTTTAGCTCCGCCCACACGTCACACCTCCAACCGCTCGTGTTTTTCCGAAAAAAAAAAAATGGTACAGACTATCTTTCTCTTATAAATATAATAAAACTAAAGACTTTTTGGAGATATGAAGGATGCAGTACTACTCTATAGGTACTCAAGATTAACAGGAGATTGAGTGAAAATGAGCATTTCACCCCCCCTTTAATGATTTGATGGGTTTTTGTTAAATGTGTGCCTAAATCATCACAATGAAAAGAAACAAAGACGTAAACTACTTACGTCTGTGTGCATTGAATTTATTTAATACACAAGTTTCGCAATTTGAGTTTAATTACTAAAATAAATGACATTTTTTCATGACATTCCAATTTATTGAGAAGCACCTGTACATGGCTAAAGTCTGAAAACACTGTATTCAGTACAAACTGCTCTACAATGATATGTAAATGGCATGTATGTACATGATTGTGTTTTTGAGAAAACAACATTCATGTGTGGTTAGTAAAAAACTACAATTTTGAAGTCAATGAAATAAGGTCATAAAACACAAAGAACATTTGTTCACAAGACTGTCAAACCTGGATCTTGCAGCATAAAAATTTTGTTTCAGAATTATGTGAAAATCATTGTTTACTCATTCACAGAAAAAAAATAGATTTAATTCTCTAAGACACTTTTTTGTTTAGAAAGGACATATGCAAGTAGGCGTGACCATGAATATTATTGTGTTTTACACTTGAAAAGACAAAGGCCCGCATGATGAGCTGCATAGTGAGCCTTTCAGTCAGGTGTGTGACTGAAAGGAAAGAGTTACAGTTAAATGGAGGAGCAGGACAGTTTTAAGTGACAGCGTTCATAGGTCTGCTGACTGTAGCAGCTCAAAGGGGGGACCTTTAAAGGCACTCAGGATTGTGGGCAGATCCCATGTAGGGAAGGTAAGGGGCAGAGGTGGATTAAGCCTCCTGGATCCCTTCAGAAACCAAGTTATTCCTGCCCACTGACTGTCCATAGCTGCTACATAGTCTTTGGCCATGGAAGGGGAACGACCCTTATCCAACAGCAATTGGAGAAAGACAATATCACCAATATGTCACAGGAAGTTGAGATGTTGCAGTGGGTTGTGCACCAGACAGAGAAATTAGATGATTTAAGAGCATAGAGCCATCTCTTAGATTCAGCTCTAGCCTGTGAGATAGTGAGATAGTTGCTGTTTCCCATTCTGCGGTCACATTGCAACACCTCCTGGGCACTTCAACACTTGGGTGTTTATTCACAAAAACAGCAATACTAAAGGAGCAAATTCTAAAAGAGCTCCACGAGTGACGGGGGTCTTTTTAAAGATGTCTTTCCACTCGTGTGTTTCTAGATGTGATCGCTTTCTGGCTCCATCTGATGGTCATGATCGCTGCATCTCGTGCTTGGGCCTTGAGCACGCTGAGGCAGTGTTTGTGGATGAGTCATGTTCTCCTTTTGGGAATCACCATCTTAATATTGCGTTCAAGTCTCCTCTACATCAAATGACAAGCGACGAAAGTCGGTCCCTTGGTCAGACGATGTCCGCGTTAGTGGTCCAGGAATGCCCCCTTTGGCTTACCCTGGCAGATATGAGGGAGTCCAGACCCGGCCCGTAAAGCTCCAGGGCAAGCACCGCCCCTGAGATGGGCGGCCTGGAGTCTCAGGATCTTGCTCTTCAGGAGACTGCCTGGAGCCATTTCGGTTTTACTGAAACAGTTTCAGGGGCCCCTGGGGCATATGGCACCCGCTGCTGTTGTCACACCGCTCGGATTGCTTCATATGAGAGCGCTTCAGTGTTGGCTTCACGATCGAGTCCCGAGATGGGCATGGCAATGTGGCATGCACCGGGTCTTGGTTAACCCACCCTGCTGCCAAACCTTCAGCCCATGGTCTGACCTTGCTTTTCTCAGGAAGGGGTTCCTCTAGCACAAGTGTGCAGGCATGTTGTTGTTTCAACAGATGCCTGTGCCATCGGCTGGGGTGCCATGTGCAACGGGCATGCAGCATCAGGCACCTGGACAGGGCCTCACCTGCAGTGGCATATCAGTTGTGTCAAGTTGCTGGCAGTATGGCTTGCTCTGTGCCGTTTCAGATTGAGGCTACGCAACAAGCACGTACCGGTCCGTACGGACAACACTGTGACCGTTGTGTACATCAACCACCGAGGCAGTCTACGCTCCTGTCTCATGTCGCAACTTGCCAGCCATCTCCTCCTTTGGAGTCAGAAGCATCTGAGGTCGATTCGTGCCAATCACGTGCCAGGCGAGCTCAATCGTGCAGCCGATGGTCTCTGGATGGGAGAAGGAGGTTCTAGGTAGTTTACCTCCAGCAGTAGTTAACACCATCACTTCTGCTAGAGCGCCCATGAGGCATGCCTATGCAGTAAAGTGGAACCTTTTCATTTTCACAGCCGGAAAGACCCCCATAGATGTCCGATCGCGGCTGTGCTCTCCTTTCTGCAAGAAAGACTGGAGCGAAGGCTGTCTCCCTCCACCCTCAAAGTGTATGTTGCTGCTATTGCCGCACATCACTATGCAATTGATGGCAAGTCCGTTGGGAAGCATGACCTGGTCATCAGGTTCCTTAGGGGGGAAAGGAGGCTGAACCCTCTGTGCCCTCACCTGGTACCCTCTTGGGATCTCCCCTTGGTCTTGAAGCAGGAGCTCTTCGAGCCTCTGCATTCAATAGAGCTTAAGTTCCTGTCACTAAAGACAGTGCTATTCACTGCATTGGCTTCAGTTAATATGATCAGAGACCTGAAGGCATTTTCAGCCGACGATACATGCCTTGAATTCGGGCCAGCCATCTGTCAAGTTGTCCTGAGCCCCCGGCCTGGATATGTGCCCAAAGTTCCCACCACACCTTTCAGGGATCAGGTGGTGAATTTGCAAGCACTGCCCCGGGAAGAGGCAGACCCAGTCATTGCTCTGCTCTGTCCTGTTCATGCTTTGCGCATTTATGTGGACCGCATGCAGAGCATCAGGACCTCAGACCAACTCGTTGTCTGCTTCGGAGGACAACAGAAGGGAAAGGCTGTCTCCAAACAAAGACTTATTTGACAGTGGCCTTCAGCTCATTTGCATTGTTTGGTCTCTTGTTTCTCATCTTTCTCTTGACAATAGCCCATAGATTCCTTATGGGGTTCAGGTCTGCTGAGTTTGCTGGCCAGTCAAGCACACCAACACCATGATCATTTAACCAACTTTTGGTGCTTTTGGCAGTGTGGGTAGGTGCCAAATCATGTTGAAAAATTAAATCAGCATCTTCAAAAAGCTGGTCAGCAAAGGGAAGCATGACGTGCTCCAAGATTTCTTGGTAAACGGGTGCAGTGACTTTGGTTTTCAAAGAACACAGTGGACCAACACCGGCAGATGACATTGTACCCCAAATCAACACAGACTTTGGAAACTTAACACTGGACTTCAAGCAACTTGGGCTATGAGCTTCTCCACCCATCCTCCAGACTCTAGGACCTTGGTTTCCAAATGGAATATAAAACTTGCTCTTATTTGAAAAAAATGGACTTTGGACCAATGGCAACAGTCCATTTCTTCTTCTCCTTATCCCAGGTAAGATGCCTCTGGTGTTGTCTGTGGTACAGGAGTGGCTTAACAAAAGGAATACGACAACTGTAGCCAAATTCCTTGACACTTGTGTGTGGTGGCCCTTGATGCCTTGACCCCAGCCATCCATTCCTTCTGAGGTTCTCTAAATTTCTTGAATCCAGTTTTCTTGACAATCTTCATAAGGCTACAGTTCTCTCACTTGGTTGTGCATCTTTTTCTTCCATACTTTTTAATTCCACTCAACTTTCTGTTAACATGCTTGAATACAGCACTCTGTGAACAGCCAGCTTGTTGGCAATTAATTTTTTTGTGACTTACACTCCTTGTGAAGGGTGTCAATGATTGTCAGAGACCAATTTGAAGCCTCTGAAAAACTTTGAAGGTGTTTTGATTTGACTAGCTGATTGGCATGTCATCATACTCAAATTTTTTGAGATTGTGAATTGGTTGGTTTTGTGAAATATGAGCCAAAATCATCACAATTAAAAGAACCAAATAATTAGACTTCTTGAATTTATTTAATACACGATGTCCACAATTTAAGTTGAATAACTGAAATAATAAATGAACTTTTCCTCGACATTCTAATTTACTGAGAAGCACTTGTATATATATATATATATATATATATATATATATATATATATATATATATATATATATATATATATATATTCTGACTGATTACAAATAATGCATTGACCTGTTTCATGTTTTCTTATATTAAACAGAAAGTGATTTAATCTAGTATGCAAACATTACTGTCCGCAGAAGTTCGTGTTTTTTTTTTCCTGCACATAATATAATGAAGATCAGTATTAAGTTATAACATTTCTTTTGCTTATTATCTTTCATATTACTACATTTAAACAGTAGTTTTAGCTGCTTTGAAGCACGTATATACGTAATAGTAACATTCACAGCAAAAACTTCCATTATCCTATATATTTTATGGTTTCATTCATCAAGGCATATTTTATGTAAATTTTACACTTAAGGATATTTGTGTTACTGTAGTAGCATATGATTATACTTAGAAATAAAAAAAAAAAAAGAGTAAACTGTAGACCTACTTATACTTTTCTGTCAGGACATAAATTTTTCTCTTACATTAACAATGGTTTTACTATACTAAAAGTACAGTAACCATGGATTGATTGTCATTTTTTAACCCACAGTTTGACTACAACTATATGGTTAGAAGGTTAGTGTAATAAAATCATGATTCATTTTCATAAACCACAATGCAGTGCAAAATGATATGGTAACATGTAAAGCGTGAAAAGTAATGGCCCTAGTACTGAGCCTTGAGGTACTCCATACTGCACTTGTGATTGATATGATACCTCTTTATTCACTGCAACGAATTGATGACCGATTTGAACCATGCTAATGCACTTCCATTAATGCCAGCTAAGTTTTCTACTCAAGGTCATTATTGTCGAACGCAGCACTAAGACCCAATACCACTAATAGAGAGATACAACCATGATCATATGATAAGAGCAGGTCATTTGTAACTCTAAGGAGAACAGTCTCAGTACTATGATATGGTCTAAATCCTGACTGGAAATCTTCACAGATACAATTTTTCTCTAAGAAGGAATATAATTGTGAGGATACTACATTTTCTAGTATCTTGGACAGAAAAGGGAGATTCAAGATAGTCTGTAATTAACTTGTTCTTTGGGGTGTAGTGGTGGGTTTTTTGTTTTACTTTTGTTTTTTGTTTTTTTTGATGAGAGGCTTAATAACAGCCACTTTGAAGGAGACATATCCTAATGACGATGACAAATGAATACTAGTCAGAAGAGGATCTATGACTTCTGGACCTTTCTGGACATTTTTGCACCTCTTTTAGGAGCTTAGATTGAATAAGGGTCTAACATACATGTTGTTGTTTTATATGATTTAACAAGTTTATAAAATTCTTCCTCTCCTATAGCAGATGGTGACTGGAACTGTTTCTCAGGGGCTCTATAGAGCACTGTCTGATGTGATACTGTAGCTGACGGCTGCCTGGTTACAATTTTATCTCTAATAGTATTGTTCTTGTAAGTAAAGTAGTTCATAAAGTCATTATTGCTGTGCCTGTTGGGAAATGTCAACACCTGTTGATGCATTATTTTTGTTAATTTAGCCACTATATTGAATAAATACCTGGGGTTATGTTTGTTTACTTCTAAAAGAGACGAAAAATAATCAGATCTAGCAGTTTTTAATGTTTTTTTTTTTTCTGTAGGAGAGTGTAATACGAATTACCTCTAGTTTTGTTTTCATACAATTGTGCTGAGTTTTCCAGGCTGCTCTCTTTGGTTTGTGTGCTCATTAAACCACAATGTCAGACTGTTTTCCTTAAACTTCCTTAAGCGTAAAGGAGCAACCGTATCTAAAATGCTAGAAAATAGTTTCTGTAACTTCATCAAGTTGTTCTGAGTTTTTTGGATGTGCTACTGCTAACATTATAACATACCATTAACATAATGTAATCATCAGGTTTTAGCCAGGTTTTTGTCAAACAGAAAACATCTAGGTTATGATCAGTGATCATATAATTTACATAAAGTGCTTTCATAGAAAGAGACCTGATATTCAGTAAGCCAAGCTTTATCATTTGTTTGTATTACATCTGTTTTTTGTTTTTTTTTTAACATCAATTAAATTGTTACTCTTAAACTAGTTTGGACGTTTTCTGTATTTTCTAGTTCGGGGAACAGACACAGTCTCTACAGTGTGGTATCTAGGTGAAAGAGTCTCTACTGTATGTGCTGATAATTAACTGTTTTTTGTTAAATGAAAACATGGACTGAGAAGTACCTAAAACTCATTTCTGAGAAGTATATTTAAAAAATAGACTGAACGTATACTTTCCTAATTTTAGTTTAAAAGAAGTATACTAATAGCCCACTTGAATAAACTTGTTTTTCATAAGGGTATGCAAGCTGCTGCTACTGAATTGCTGTAAGCCCCAAGGCAAACAGGTAGCTATGCAAATGCCTATTTCACTTTAACACAGTGTCTATCAACATATATCGCAACAAAATTTAATAAAACCCATCATAATAGTTGAAACTTTTCACACTGTATGCACTGTGATTCGACCAACACAACAAATTCCAGACAGTAAACCAATACCTTGTTTTATTTCTGATGTACTTCAAGAGCTCATACTATTTCTGATATGAAATTCAAAAGAATTTGTATGATAGCTTTGACACTTCCGCATGTATAGCCTTTTATAGCATGGCACCTCAATGCAGACACTGTGGAAGGAGCTCACTTCCAGCAATGCTTTTTACTGTACCTTCAAACAACTACATTGATTATTTGCTTCTGCCACTGCTGCTATTAATAATATTCACTAGCAGTTCAATACTGAATTTGTAACACATACTGTTCCTGTTAATGATATTTGCAATGTTGCAGTATGAATATACTGTCCTTGCTCTTGCTCTTATAATCTTTATGGACATAATCAGAATATGCTTTGCACAAATGTACTTAAAAAAAAATGGATTTCACTTGTAGTGTGAAAAGGCTTTGTCAAAAATATACATTTTATATTAAAAACAAGGGAAAGAAAGAAAGAAAGAAAGAAAGAAAGAAAGAAAGAAAGAAAGAAAGAAATATGTATAATATGTGGAAAGTTTTGCACACTTTTCCAGTACATCTCCTAGAAGAATTTTAGGTCAGTAATGACAATTCCAGAACCTAATATACTTTCAGACTCTGTGTACCTCTTGGGAACTGTACTTAATCTCAGCAACTACATGCTCCACAGAGCAACTGACTGAGTATTACAAACTCAAGATAACTCATACACAAAAGGCAGAGGAGCATAAAACAGACACATCTAAATGTTTCCTGTTTGTAATTTTTCCAGTACGAAATGTCAAGACATTGAAAAGGAACGGTTGAAGTTAAAACAAGATATAGAAGACCAATATAAATCTTTAATATAATAGTTTTTGGACTATTCTGAACAGAAAAAAGGTATGCAGGCAATTTTGACTGGTGCTTTCTCACCCAGAAATGCTCAAATCTGAATGACAGAGACTAGGGGTGCTCCGATCACGATCGGCCGATCGTTATGCGCATCTCGTCAGTAAAGCCAGTTAACAATGGCTCTGTGTAGTAACAGGTGCTCTATGTGAAATCACGCATTAACGATCTGCCGACCGTGATCGGAGCACCCCTAACAGAGACATTAGAACATGAACTGCTATGGCCATCCCAAAACTCTGAAGTATGCTTTACAATAATTGGATAACACAAAAAAAGAAAAGGAAATTATACTTTTAACCTACTTTAATTTACTTCTCAGAAACTTGCTTTATGTACTATAAAATTACATTTAAGTTTACTTGACTTAAATTTAGGAAAAGTCTCATATTTGCACTCTAGCTACTTGTGCTCGGGGAATCAGTTATCATTGTTTTATGGTAGGGGGCGCTATTACACACCTTCGGTACAGAATTACCAAAACACAAGTGAAGAAGAAACCGAAACAACAGGGCTGCGTTCAGCCCCGACAAAACGTTGCTGAACGTTTTTTAAACAGAAACGGTGATGCGTTGAACACACTGTTCTGATGACACAAGAGTGGCAACTATGGCAGCTGTGAAAGCCATTTTGTGTTCTTTGTGAAGAATTTTCGGAGCCATCTATTTAGCCTGACATACTGACTTTATTTGTAGTTCATACGGTTTTAATACCCTGTATTTTCTTTCTCATTTTTAGGAAAAGCACTTAATTACCACTGTTTATTTCTATACCAAATGTCATACACTTTCAATGAAGCTAAAAATATAAACAACTACATCATTATGTTGATATCCTATATTTTTAAAATAAAACTTATGACAAACATGTCTTCTAATATCCTCAGTTGTTGCATATACCGAGCTACAACGAACACATTTTTACATTATTTTCCTTGAAGCCATTGTGCGAGTTCACTTCAATACCGCGTGCTTTATATACATGTTGCTGCTGATTGGACTGCAGTTCTGACACGCCCACCAACAAGAGAAAACGCATCTCAAACCTCGTTGCACACCGGCGCACGCCGTTTCCAGGAAACATGATGTTCAACCCGGAAACCGTAGCAAAACGTTGCACACCGTTTTGAACTTGAACATGCCCCAGATGCTTCAACATGTAATCTAACAGATCAGACATAAAACAAGTAACGTTATTGAATAAATTGTTGACCCATTAAAAGTTAATGACTGTCATGCTTTGGGGTGTTGATCAACTTTATTTTGAAACTTCATTTTGAATCCAATTCTTAGTATTCATTTTTTTATAACGGAACTTACCCACATTCAAGTGTTTATAAAAAGAATGCATGAAGCTAGAATAAAATGATACTCTGTTCTTTCTTTCTATGTTTTGTAGGTTCAGATATTCATATAACAAAATATACAAATGAATACCTAAATAGGGACATAGTAGTATACGTAATACTCTCTGTTATACAAACACAGTTGAAGATTTTTAAAGCAACAAATGTGAATGGATATATATATATATATATATATATATATATATATATATATATATATATATATATATATATATATATATATATATATATATCTCACCAGATATATTTTGTAATCTACACAGATTTTAGAAATAATTTTAAAGAAGATTTTTGAATTTTTTTTATCACAATTTTTTATTGACTTTATTTATCCTGGTAGAATTCAATTCCATGACCTAGTGATCACGACTGCACTTTATATGTTTTGAGCACATGCACTACCACTGAGTAACAAGTCTGACATAAAAAATGTATTTATTACAGCAAGGTCTTAGAAATCAAATTGCATATAGCACTTGCCATTCTGGGGTGGAAAGCATTACTCAAATGCTTAATTTTCTTAAACTAAGTGATATGGAAACATTGCTGACAACAGAGGCTGCCATGAGTATGTTTATTATAACAAACAAAATTCATATTGCATTATTATAGGGGGGATGAAATGCAAATTTTCACTCAATATCCTGTTAATCTTGAGTACCTATAGAATAGTACTGCATCCTTCATAACTCCAAAAAGTCTTTAGTTTTATTATATTTATAAGAGAAATATATTCTGTACCGATTTTTCCCGGAAAAAAACGAGCTCCTGGAGGCGTGACGTGTGGGTGGAGCTAAAGAATCACGAGCGCGAGTAGGCTTTTGCATTGAGAGCGTTTGGAAGCTGTGACATTACCTTGAGGAAAAAAAACATCATCCAAAACAAACCATGGCTAACAGTCAGATTCAGCCGTATATTTATGATCCAGAATCAGATCCAGAGGCTGAAATTTAACAAGAGCAGCATCAGCAATGACGTCTTTATGTGGTATGTATTGAAACTGTATATATTTGCTTAGCGGTTTTGGAAAATGACTAAGTTCCACTTTATGTTGTCTTTTTTTTTTTTTTTTTTTTTTTTAAGGTGTACATGTGGAAAGTGCAGTTTTATGACAACATCGCATGTTGTTTACTTGATGTGCTTACGCGCCGATAGCTAAATTAATAACACAGAGATATTTGAAGCAGTTTTACTCACCGCCTGTGGTTCCAACACACGAACATGACCCTTTTTCGTTGAGACTGCATTATCCTTAAGAAATAAACGATATGCAAATCCGTCATCAAACTGGTCCTTGTTTGTAAAACAAGCATCTTCGAAATGCAGGGAACAAACAGAAAACTCTTGCACAACTCCGTTGATGCTCTGTAAAAATAAACTCCATCCACTGGTCCCTTAATGCTGTTTTTTTTTTTTTTTTTTTTTTGGTAATCTGTGCAGGGTTGTCTTGCCCTGGCAACCAAAAAAACACTTCTTTTGTGACATTTCGGTTTCTTGCTCTGATCAGTGAATGTCTCTGCTCTGCTATACAGGAGCGCGCGCTCTTCCAGGAGAAGTGCCCTTAGGACCCATATAAGGAAATTCCGCTCCATCTAACGTCACACAGACCCATACTCGAAAAAAAAACTTTCCGAAACTTGTGACAAACCGGAAGAGGTATTTTTGGAACAAAAATACTCCTTCAAATGTACAACTTAAATTTTGAAACTTTGTCCATGTTTAGCATGGGAATCCAACTCTTTAACAGTGTAAAAAACTCAGTATGCATGAAATAGTATTTCACCCCCCCTTTAAGCACCAGTGTTCCTTGAAAATTGATGGGTACATTGCTTGGCAGCTTCACATAAAACCCTTACACTTGTTGATTTTCAAAGAGCATGCTCTTTTTAAAGGAACCTTTATAAAAACAACATTAAAACATGACTAACTACTTTTTTAACCTTCTTTATAGTTTCACCATTTGTTTTCTTAGATTTATTTTATTTGTGTGTGTGTATATATATATATATATATATATATATATATATATATATATAGATAGATAGATAGATAGATAGATAGATAGATAGATAGATAGATAGATAGATAGATAGATAGATATATGCACACACACATTTACGTACGTCTCTTCTCCTCATGTTGTTCAATAACTCTATGGCTTTCTACTATGGAACATGACACAAAATATTTTGGGAAATATCTCGTCTTTTTTTTTTTTTTTTTTTTTTTTTTTTTTTTGTCGATACAGTTGAAGTCAATGGGCTCCAATGTTGTTTGCTTCCCAGCATTCTTCAAAATATTTCCTATGTATTCAGCAGAAAAAAAAGGTTTGGAATTACAGTACATGAGGGTGTGTAAACCCACATGGAAAAAACCTATATAAAAATATAGGTTTCAATATAGGTTTTGATATAGGTTTTTAATATATGTTACATATATAAAATTGGCCGTTTTCCTAAATTATATGTGCATATATAGAATATATTACACATATACATATATGCACGCATATATTTACACATATATGTACACATATATATGTGCAAACATATACCTATATGGGTACATATATGCACGTATATATGTACCTATATGTTCACCTATAATAGTAACATTAAAATCCATAGCTGCTAGGCAACATAAATAAAAGTCCAAAATGTAGAAATGTACATTTTTTATTTACTTAAGATCAATCAAATAGTACAAAACAAAAAAATAAAGTACAAGAACAAAAATAAGACAAAAAAACCTGCTAGGCAACATAAATAAAAGTCCAAAATATAGAAATGTACATTATGTATTTACAAGAACAATAAAATCATACAAGAACAAAAATAAGACAAAAAAACTTAACAGAAAAAAAAATATCTCCATTATTCTTTGAAGGTCTGTCATGACTCACCTCATCCTCCTCCTCCTCCGCCACCTCCTCCTCCTCTTACTCTTCCTCTTCCTTCCTGCACTATCCAATGACGTTTGATAGGGTTTCCGAGCGCACAAATTTTTTAACGGATAGGCTTTTTCATCCACACGGATCTGCCGTTTTGTAAGAGTGAAACCAATGTTTTGAAACCGGGTCCCAGAGTGGATACATTTGAAAACCCCGCCTTTGCGTTTCGTCTCGACGGCAAATCCGTACATTTTCTGAAAATATGGCATCATCAGCCCACGTCTCGCCCCTAGTCAAACACCACTACATCACGTAACAGCAACAAAAACATGAACAAACACTGAACGTTAACATTAACAAGGATTAATGAATGTATTGTTCCATGTTTGTTTGTGTACCACGCGCAGCAAATCCATGTCTTCTTCTCTGTTTTAAGTGTATCTCTGTGGCAGAATTACATCACCACATGCTGGTCTGGCATGTATACTACATCGGTTTCGTGTGGATGCGGATATTTCTTGAGACGAGGGAAAAAAAGATCGGGGGCCTGTCTACGTGTGGACGGGGCCGAGGAAATAACGGGTACTTATGGTTATGGATAGAAATGTAGTGGAGTAAAGAGTACAATATTTGCCTCTCAAATATAGTTGAGTAAAGTCATGAGTAAAGTTACTCCCCAAAAATGATACTCGAGTAAAGTACAGATCCCTCAAAATTGTACTTAAGTACTGTACTCAAGTAAATGTACTTCGCTACTATCCGGCTCTGTATATCATGTTAAAATATTGCCATAGATAAATTCCATAACATGCCAATTACATATGATACCAATTTCAAATGTTCGCACATACATAAGTTCTTGGATATTTTTTTTTTCTTCGTTAATTCTTAGTTTTTGCCTTGATAATAGAAAATATGAGTTAGGCATGATGTATGACAGTCAAAAATGGGATATGAGCTACAAAATGACCAGATCCTGCCATTAGCTATATCTTGTATGTATAGGGCTTATATGTGGATTTGAAGAAGCAATACAGGAGACCTATATTTCCTGTATATGCACATATATGCACCTCAATTTTGCCTAGATGTGGCATATATACGCATATATGCAGTATATATACCCATATATGCAGTATATATGTGGCATATATGCAGCATATATGCAGTATATATGCAGCATATATGCAGTATATATATATATATATATGGGTATATATATATATACCCATATATGCAGCATATATGCGCATACATGCAGCATATATATTATCATGTATGTCCAAATATGCAGCATATATGTGCATATACACTGCATATAGGTTTCATATATGCACATATATCCACATATAGGTTCTTTCCATGTGGGAATGAATTCTAATTTTAGGGTGAAATATTCCTTTAACTGATACCAGACAAGAATTAACTGCTACTAAGGAAAATGTTCTTCCCAAACAATACAGTGGGTACAAATTAACATACATAACTGCACGCAGGCATCTGTGCTAGTGTTTTGAGATGGATACATGGATGGTTTTTCTGAGTCAACAAAGTTGTGAAGAATTTCACTGTTCATTGGTGCACTCATAAGCCATCTGTTTCTTTGTGTTAAAGCACTTAGCATCAAAGACACATATATTGCTAACAAGCTCTCAGCTATCAAAGTTGATGTCAACATTCTTGTAAAACAAATTTGTTAATTTCCATCTTAAGTATATTTCACCATGGTAAACCCCATGGTGTTTAACACCTCACAGGCAACCATGTAATGAATGTCAATTTTCAGCAACCCACACCATAGTAAACAAACTGTTTACTATCTTGATCAATGAACTTATCTCTGATTTCTCACTACAAATTAATAACTGAATGGGTCACTGTGATCCTTGTTACAATACCACCTAAAATTCCCTATGTAGATTGCTGACATGAGAGTAGACAGTTATTCAAAATTAGGTATCACAGGCATGTATTAGAGGTCTGTTTTCCCATTAAAATGAAGACCAAAAATGACCCAACTAGTAATGATATTTAAACCCAAAATTGTTCAACCTTTATTTTGTAAGTCACTTTTATTTATATAGCGCTTTAAACAAAATACATTGCGTAAAAGCAACTGAACAACATTCGTTAGGAAAACAGTATGTCAATAATGCAAAATGACAGTTAAAGGCAGTTCATCATTGAATTTAGTGATGTCATCTCTGTTCAGTTTAAATAGCTGTGCTCCATTTTTTTCGGGCTGCTCTCTTTAGGGTGCAAGTATGCTCATTATACCATGGTGTCATACTGGTTTCCTTAACCTTAAACTTAAAGTAAAGGAACAACTGTATTTAAAATGCTAGAAAAGAGAGAGTCCATAGTTTCTGTTACATCATCAAGTTGTTCTGAGGATTTGGATATGCTAAGGAATTTGGATACATCAGGAAGATAACTTAAAAAGCAGTCTTTTTGTGGTAGAAGTGATGGTTCTTCCATACTTGTAACAAGAAGTAGAATTTACAATTTTGGCTATATGAAGTTTGCACAAAACTAAATAATGATCTGAGATATCATCACTTAGCTGCATAATTTCAACACTATCAACATCAATTCCATGTGACAGTATTAAATCTAGAGTATGATTTCGACAATGAGTAGGTCCTGAGACATGTTGTCTAACCCCAATAGAGTTCAGAATGTCTATAAATGCTGATCCCAATGCATCTTTTTCATTTTCAACATGGATATTAAAATCACCAACTATTAAAACTTTATCTGCAGCCAGAACTACATCGGATGTAAAATCACCAAAATCTTTAATAAAGTCTGTATGGTGCCCTGGTGGCCCGTATACAGTAGCCAGTACAAACATAACAAGGGATTTATCATTAAAATTTGTTTCTCTGGATAATGTTATATGAAGCACCATTACTTAAAACAAGTTATATTTGAAGCCTGCCCTCTGAGAAATCCTGAAAACATTGTTATAAATTGAAGCAACATCTCCCCCTTTGCCTGTTAGATGTGGCTCATGTTTATAACAGTAATCTAGGGGGGTGGACTCATTTCAAATAATGTTATCATCAGGTTTTAGATAAATCAAACTGGTCTATTACTTCTGCACACAAAATTAATTTAAATCACGAAAATGTCAATATAATTGATGTTATTAATTGCCAAGTAATAATAACTTTTGTTTTGCATTTAAAAAGTCAGCACAGCCTCAGCTGTTATTCAAAATTGATCCACAACTTGACACATATCTTGCAATGGGGTGTTTATTGCACTGACAATATAACCAAACTCAGCAGACAAAGACACCTGTCTGATGCATGGGTAGCGCAGACAAAAAACAAGAATGGGACTTAAAGGTATTTCCACCTTGGAATGAGTGATAACTCAATTACAAAATGGATTGCTGTGTACTGTAGCCAGCGACTTTGACATTACAGTGTTATGGAAACAAAACAAAGCATATACTGAATGATACATTGACATATATTGAAAGACACTTTTTGATGCATCTAAGGCTGTACTCATCTGTGGATTCACTTAGGTCTCACATATGGAACCCAGCCTTCTTCCGGTTCTCAAGGATTCAGTGAGTGAATGCATGAAATCAGAAGTTCCGCCACATCTGTCTGCCGAGGGGATGGAGGAACTCAACAGGGTCTACAGTACGGACACTCTGGCGTAGTTTTAGCAAGCCGACACTAACCGGCGCCTTTCAGTGCCACTACCCGTATGAGGTGAGAACACAGGAAGATAGCAAACATCCACTGAAATACATACAGGTCCCCTACACTCCTGATGGAGGCCAATGCAAGCAGAAGCAGACTTTTCAATGCAAGAAACTTTAGCTCGACTGAGTGCAAGGGATCAGATGGGCCCCGCTGTAGTGTTTTAACCCTCTGAGGTCTAAGGGTATTTTTGGGGCCTGGAGAAGTTTTGTCATGCCCTGACATTTGTGCTTTTTTCAGTTGTTTATAAACATCTAAATGGCTAAAGTCTAATCTCACTGTAATCAGCACAAACTGGGCTATAATAATATGTTAACAGCATGTATGTACATGTTTGTTTGTTTTTTGAGAGAAAAAAAAATGTTAAATCACTTGAATAAAGCCATAAAACACATACAGAACATTGGTTCCAGGGACTTTTGAGAACTGGAGCTTGTAGCCTAGATGTTTTCTTTCTAAATTATTTGAAAATCATCTTGTTTACTCACTCACAGAAAACAATATATTGATTAATTTTCTAAGACACTTTTTGTGTAGAAAGGGTCAATGTGAGAGGGCATGTACTATCAGCATTATGTTGTGATTTACACCCGAGAAGACAAAGGCCCGCAAAATGAGCTATATAAGTAGTCTTTCAGTCAGGTTTGTGACAGAGAGAGAAGAGTTAATGTAATGTCTATAAATGTATAGATTTTTATGTTTGTAGTTTATTTAGAATTTAAATATCCCACAAAATTATTTAATATTCACTTGTGAGCACAGTTAAACAGTTTATTAGGAACAATCAAAGCTGAATTTTTAGCATCATTGCTCCAGTCACAACTTGATTCTCTAAAGATAAAGGATTTTTTTTTTTGATACATTGAAATAACAGCATTGTTTGTTACATTTGTTACAGTTATGTTTATTTGTTACATTTATATTATTTGCATCAGGCTTTTGTATGGTATAGTGTATATTGTTATTGAAACTTCATAATGTTACACTTGATTATACATTAAGTCAGGAATTATAGTTTGGAAAATGTCTAACTTGTAAAATGTTTACACATTATGTGAAGCAAAATAAAAGTATATAAATAAATAAAAAGAGACTTACACATGTTTATGATCTCTGCTGAATAAAGTGCTTCATTCACTTTTTTTCTGAGGAAATCCAAATCTCAAATGCTGAGGTAAACCTCATCACATCCTCTTTGTGATTTGTTGTTGGTGTTTGCACTGCGTTTGAGCTCTGTCACAATATTCTTTTAATGTACTATTTTTTACACAATCATTTCAGTTTCTATAACGTGTGACTATATCCTACGTATTCTACAACAAAAACAATCAGAGCGCCTGGTTATCACTATTTTTTTTTAATCTCCAGGGTCCGCTATTAGCTGATAGCCAGTTAGCATCAGCAGTGTGGTTGTGGCTAAACATGCTTGCATTGCTAATACTCTATTCACACACATTACAATTACCATTGCTTTATTCACTGTTACTTGCTTTAATGGCGGATGAATTTGATTGCAGGTGAGGACACTGAATGCAGCTCGAGCTGGAGGCAGTGGAGAGGCAGATTTGCGACCTGGAGGTGAGGCAGGCCCAGCTGAGAGAGTGGAGATCCGTGCTGGAATCATCCCGGGCTGACACTCACAGATGTCCTTCTCTCCGGCGCCGGGACACCATGGACCCTGGGTACATCCACAGCGGAGGACGCGAGCCAGGCCCCGGCCGACGACTTCTCCCCCTCCGGTCTTTGAGATCTCCACCCGGAACCACTTCGCTCCCCTACGCGAGACGGGACACGGCGCTGTAATCCTCGGATACTCCATCATCCGACACATCCGTGCTACATTAGCCGAAGGTAAAGTGCACACTCATTGTTTCCATGGTGCTAGTGTTCTCGATGTTTCTGCGCAGATACCCACGATCCTGAAGGCCGACGAGAGCCCCATAACCATGGTTTTATTATAGTAAAACTGTAGTAAACCATGGTTTTTTGGCGTGTTGACTACCATTTGTATAACCACAGATTTACTACAAATACCATGGTTAAACTATGGTTAATATAGCAAAACCATGGTTATTTTGTGGTTACCATGGTTTAACTATAGTAACCATGGTTTTTTGGTTTTATTTGTGGTAAAACCATGGTTAATTTTCGTAATTTTCCCATCAGAGTTGAAGCGGAACTGCTCTCTGACAACATCTCCAGGACACTTCACTCCATGTGACTAGTAAGACAATTCTCAAATAACTATTATGATGACTTTTATTCCACCTGCTTATATTAATTATTGGACCAAAAAAAAAAAACAGTACACAGAATATTGTAGATTACAATTTGAAACTAGACAGATGTACTGTTACTTCCTCTACAGTCAAAATTCTGGGTGTTATATTAGACAGCAACTTGTCTTTTGAAAACCATATTTCCCATGTTACAGAAACTGCATTATTCCATCTTAGAAACATCACCATGCTACGAAACATGTTACCTGTTTTTGATGCAGAAAAGCTAGTTGATAACCTCTAGACTGTACTATTGTAATGCACTTCTAGGTGGTTGTCCTGCTTCTTCAATAAACAAGCTACAGGTAGTCAAAAATGTAGCAGCTAGAGTATTTACCAGGTCAAGAAAATATGATCATATTACCCCAATTTTACAGTCTCTGCACTGGCTACCTATTAAGTTCCGTATCAGATACAAATTATCATTACTTACATATAAGGCCCTAAATGGTTTAGCTCCTGCATACCTAAATTGAGCGCAGCGTCAGTTCAGTCAGGCCACGGAGGCAAGGCTGTGAACAGCTGATGCGGTCAGCTGTCAAATCGCTCCAATCACCACATCTCTCCTATTAGACACGGGACATATATATACGTGCCACTACTGCTTGGTAAGTATGCTCAACGACTCGCAAGGCTCAAACTGCTCAAGAAAGCCTTTGCTCGCTCAGGAACTATCAGACGGCGAATCTATCTCCATACGAAGCGTCAAATCAGGTTTGGCAGGATTCCCACAGAGTATCTCACCAGATTTCAGTCGCGAACTTAAGCGAATTCGCCGTGTTGTTTGTCAAGCAACAGACTGAATTGATACAAGTAAGCTTGATATAGACTTTTCACACGCGATTCATCGTCAGTGTGTACTAATACGACCAAATCATAACCTACACGAGATCTGCTCCTAGCTGGAAGAAGCTATATATTCAACAAACCAAAGCATCCACGAACAACTGACCATTTCAACTTTAATTCATCTTTGGACGTCTTCACGAAGCAAAGCAAAGTATTTCATATTTACAAACTTGCGCAATTTGGCGAACATGCTTCAGATATTGTTTATTGAAAAGCTATTGTTCAGTTATGTTGTGAGGCATGCTATCATATTACCACACCGGTAACACAGTTAAATATACCCACGAGCCTCGTTAATCTGTGGTCAAGGCTGTTGATATTAACGGCTGCTGCTTCAGGAATGCTTCATCAAACTCTCTGACAACTACAGCACACTGGGTTTAATCCGCGATTTGCTGTTGCTCAACACGATGAAGTGCTTTATACTACATGTACAGATCGTAATTTGCTCATATAAATGCTAAAACGTATCCGACAAGGGCTTATGCTGTTGCCTAAATTAAAGTCTGACCATATAAATAAAAAAATAAAAAAATAAAAAAAATATATATATATATATGATATAAAAAAGAAAAGAAAAAAAAAGGCCTTCCTGCTTTACAGGTGCACGCTGATTTTCAGCTGTTTAAAGAGCACCCTTCGCTACTCCTATTTCTGACTGCTTGCTTGTGAGGTTTATATATTGTCCAAAATCACATGCTAGTCCCGCCGTGCATCGGAGGAATTAATGGTTTTGCCGGCTCAACTGCGAGCCTCCGCTGACTGAGCGCGCACCTGATCAAACGCTTGGCTAACTCTTTGGCTCATACGCGTCACATTCGCCGTCGTACAGGGTCATAGTACGGGTGTTAGAATCCTCGAAAATGCTGAAAATTAATGCAGTGTTTTCAGGGTTAATTGTATAAGCGCTTGGATTCAATACTTGCCTGGAATGCGCATATTTGAATTAATATTTGCTCTTATGGGTAACCATGGTTCATTTTATAAGCAGCTCCGCTCAAGTCTGCACCTGTGGCTGTGGAGTGCTCTATTACGCAAAAATAAATAAATAAATATTCCCTGCTCAGTTAAACTACATTCTAAGACTGCAATGCATACAATCATATGCAGGATTCCCTAGCATCAGGGTAGGTTTTATTGCCATCATTATTGTAAGGACATCTATACAAACCGTTGTACCGGACCAAGTGCGCAACCTGTTGGCAATTTAATGATTTGTGTAGAACAATGAAATTGCTTATGCACCTTAAAATCCAAACGTTTTACAAGTAAGGGTGTCCGTTGGGTATCTGTGCATGTGCTTAACTAAGGTAAGAGTATTTATGCAGCAAAAAAAAAAAAAAAAAAAAAAAAAGGTAATTTACCCAGTCTAAAGTGCTGGAAAGTTAATTTTCTCGAAGTGCTTGGATTTACTCAAGGCCGTAAGAACCCTGGTGTACCTTCTTGGAAAAACAGAGGGCGACAATGTCTAACCATCCTCCGAAACCTTCGGGAATCATTAGTGAGAATTACTGTCTGCATCCAAACTTGAGCAGCAGACTCAATGAGCATCAAGTGTGTTCGACTCACCAGCACCATGCAAACCAATTGCAAATCTGACTGAAGCAGTGCATACCGGGTAGAATATTGTCCGACTAAGACTGCGCCGACGCACATGACCGTCACGTGTGCCATCAAGTATCGCGAGAGTGTTCAAGTGCAGCCGGTTGATTCAGCCTGCACTTCTACAGAGTGACAGCAGGAGCGCCGATGACAATACAGCTGTTCACGATTGGCCAGACTCACCACATGACTACGTTCACGTGTGTTTCAGGGTTTACTCAACATTTCAGTCCAAAAAATGGCCACAAATCTGCGTTTAGAAGGTAAGAGCATTCATGTAGTCAGCTGTTGTATTGAGTCACGTCATCCCCCCCAAAAAAAGGCCTTATTCTTGGAATATATGGCACCGTATTAAGTAGTATTGAGTATCTGTGCTCACAAAATGTTCTGAAACGCCTGCGTATTTGACAATCTGCATTTCATTACTTCATAGTGATAAGTATGTGTTTATAGACATGTCCGTTTCTCCTCATGAACCGTTTTTGGACAGGCTTCTGAAGCAGAGTAATGTTTTTAGCTGATCTACAGCTAAATATAGGAGCGTTGGTTATAACCAGTGGATATTTTGTACTACGTACATTTAATAATAATAAAATATGACACTGACCGCAAGGGAAAAAGGAGAATGAGGAGGAGGAGGATGAGAAGAAAGAAGAGGAGGATGAGAATGAGATGAAGAATGAAGAGGAGGATGAGGAGGAGGAAATTAAGAATGAGGAGGATAATAAGGATAAGGAAGAGGATGAGGAGATGGAAAATGAGGAGGATAATAAGGATGAGGAGGAGGACTAGAAGAAGGAAATGGGGAAGGAAAAGAATGAGGAGAAGAAGGAGATGGAGGATGAAAAGAATGAGGAGGCGAATTAGAAGGAATGGAGAATGAGAAGAATGAGGAAGGAACTGCTGTTTAGAGAAAACCCTCACTGCTACGTAAAAAAAAAGGGGGCTGCTGTTTTGTTAATGGAGATGGAGAAGGCAAAGTTGAATGAGAAGGAGATTAATATATATATATATATATATATATATATATATATATATATATATATATATATATATATATATATATATATATTGGAAAACGGGCTGCTGTTTTCTCCTGCAGGGAGATTACCCCTTGCCGCGATACCTGAGGGGGACGCTGTTATCCCTCACGCGAGGGACGAACTCCCCCTCAGAAGAAAGGGACCTGCTGTTCTCTCCAGCTAGAGAGAACACCCTTTGCTGCTATGGCTGCAGGGGACTGCTGTTCATCCTACAGCAGAGGATGAACACCCCTGCTACTTAAATGGAGATGGAGAAGTTGAATGTGGAGGAGAAGAAAAAAAAATGTATTTATAAATTCAAAGGGGCTGCTGTTGTCTCTCGCGCGAGATTACCCCTTGCCGCGATACCTGAGGGGGACGCTGTTATCCCTCAAGCGAGGGACGAACTCCCCCTCAGAAGAAAGGGACCTGCTGTTCTCTCCAGCTGGAGAGAACACCCTTTGCTGCTATGGCTGCAGGGGACTGCTGTTCATCCTTCAGCAGAGGATGAACACCCCTGCTACTTAAATGGAGATGGAGAAGGCAAACTTCAATGAGAAGGACACGAGAAAGGAAAATTAAAAATAATAATAATTATAAAGGAAAAGGGGCTGCTGTTTTCTCTCGAAGGAGATCACCCTTGCCGCGATACCTGAGGGGGCCGCTGTTATCCATCAAGCGAGGGACGAACTCCACCTCAGAAGAAAGGGACCTGCTGTTCTCTCCAGCTGGAGAGAGCACCCTTTGCTGCTATGGCTGCAGGAGACTGCTGTTCATCCTTCAGCAGAGGATGAACACCCCTGCTACCTAAAATAAGAGGGGACTTGCTATTCTCTCCCTCGCTTTAGACATGAGAACACGCCTCTACTACCATAGGCTACTTAAGGACATCTCTATAACATTATCTTTCTCTTTTGCAGGAAGGAAACAAGGAAACGCTACTCTCCTTCCACTCATACCAAGCTCAGGGACATGCTGCTCGTTTGCGGTTCTCCCGCTGGAGAAAATACCCGCGCTGCTATTACCAGCTACCTTAATTATAGAGAGGCCCGCTATTTTCTGCCTCATAAGAAGGGAGATACCCCTTCGCTAGCCAGTAGGTTACATTAAGGATATCTCAATAACACTGTCTTTTCTCTTTGCAGGACTGGAACAAGGTTGGTTTTGGGGGTTCTTCTTCAGGCAGTAATACTCTCATTATGTGTTGGGGGTTAATGTTAAAGCTCTTGTATGTTCAATTATTCTGGGAGCAAAAACCCCCATAAGGAACCATAACGCCAAAGATAAATTGTGTTCAATAAACTCAAGTAAACTTGCCAAAGTGGTTCCTGTCTGAAATCAAGCGCAGCGTCAGTTCAGTCAGGCCACGGAGGCAAGGCTGTGAACAGCTGATGCGGTCAGCTGTCAAATCGCTCCTATCACCACATCTATCCTTTTAGACACGGGACATACGTGCCACTACTGCTCGGTAAGTATGCTCAACGACTCGCAACCCTCCCTCCCTCCCCATTATATGCATGAGCACATTACTGCGCACCTTCTGGCTGTTGTCTTGTTTGTTTCAGATCACTAAGGCTTCCAAAAATCTTAGCTGGCATGGACCTCTTTGCGGAGAGACACCCATCTTCATAACCAGGCTACAGGATAGACGTACCACTGCCACATCTACATGATTATCACCGTTTGCTTTAAATACTTTATTAAAAGTCTTAATTATTATGTATTTCTAAATTCATGGTTCCGGGGGGTTAATGTTAAAGCTCTTGTATGTTCAATTATTCAAGGAGCAAGAACCCCCATAAGGAACCATACCGCCAAAGATAAATTGTGTTCAATATACTCAAGTAAACTTGCCAAAGTGGTTCCTGTCTGAAATAGCCTTATACCACGTTGCAATCCATCACGCTCGCTAAGGTCACAAAACGCTGGACTATTGGTAGTTCCTAAGATAGCAAAGTCCATTAAAGGAGGTAGAGCTTTTTCACATTTGGCTCGGGGTTCAGACACACTCTCTCTGTTTAAATCTAGATTAAAAACGCATCTCTTTTGCCAAGCATTTGAATAATGTATCTCTTAAATTGTGACTGCAGTTGTATCTGATCAAATGTGCATTCTTATTCTTAAGCTTGAGTTAAACTAATTGATTTTACTTTTTTGGAACAGCAGCTATGATAATGATGTCTCTATTTGTTTCTCTGTTTTGCCACAGGATTTACATCCCATGTTAACTAGGATTTACACAAGCTCCAGTCTGGATCCAGAACACCTGAGAAGAAATGATGCTGAGCCCTCAGAGGACCCCAGATGATGCTAACCCTGAATCAACAACAGAACTAACAAATATTGCTACAAGTGTGACTGCATCATATAATAATTTCCTATAAAAGTGTTCATCGTCTGGCTGACTACGTCTTGTATTATTATTTTTTTCTGAAAAATCCACAACACAAACAGGTTACACTTTAAGGCGAAGAGTGTCACTTGAGGTAGGTCACCAAGAACCTCTGTGTCCCATCCAGGGACCAGACATGAAGTTTCCAGAGGTCTGGACATGAGTGCCATAGAGTTCCCCGTTTCTGAGTCAGAAGATCGTACCTCAAAGGAATCCGCCATGGAGGGACTGTTGCGAGGAGCACTAGTTCGGGGAACAAGGTCAGAGTGGGCCAATACGGCGCTACAAGCAAGACCTGCTCCTCGCCCTCTCTGTCCTTGCACAGCATTTGTGCGAGAAGGCTCACTGGGGGAAATACATATACTTGCACAGGCCATGCAGCCAGCTGTGTGCCAGTGCGTCCATGCAGAGAGACGAACAAGAGCAGAGCTTTTTCATTGAAAAAAATTGCTCACAATGCACACAGATTGCCTCTTCAAAGACATCTCGTGCGTGCTCTTCACCCAAACAAATGACACAAAGATTGTGTGTCAACAGGTGTCAAATAACGCAGACACAGATGCACAAATTGTCTAAACGCTTGCTATTAGTCGCCATGATGAACAGAGAAAGATTGCTCTTACCAGTTCTTTCAGATGCACACTTCAAACAGAACAGTCAGTGAAAAGACGAAGAAGAGAATGACGTGTTCTCCCGGTGCCTGTTTATAGTCACACCGGTAGTGACATCAGAGGCTGTCTCCGACCAACTCCTTAGTGTTTTTCAATGAATGCTTCAAACACGGGTCATGACGAGGTGTTCCCCATTGCGACCCCTAGAAGACGCAGTTCGAAGTTTCCTTGAAAGGGAACAACATTGCGAGGTGACTGTCAATACTTCTTCTTCACCTAGCACTACAGTACAATTCATTGTGTATTCAGGCTCTTCTGTGTCTATATTTCCCATACACATTTAGAAACACCATTTCAGTGCCACTCAATTATCAACACCTGCCATCCGTCAGGTGACTTACACACAGAAATAAATACCTATACTTGGATCCCTGCAAGCACAAGCGTGTGTATCAAATGCATTAGCTGCTGTCACATTCTTCGTTGTGGATAAAGGGACTGCTTTGTTAGTCATCGACTTGATTTCTGCCCTAAAACTTCAAATAAAAGGCGATAATGTCTGCTCCTCGGTCATGGCCACCAATACCACATCCCTGACAGATACTGAAATAGGATGTGTAAAAAACTTTGTCCACAAGGTAAAAGCTGACCCCACAGTAAAAACTGTGCGTCAGAAACTGTGATGCTTACCTTTTGCAGTCCGTGCATCTGTTTCAGCTGAATTAGAATGTCTGCTGAGAACGTGTGGAAGCTTTAGCCTGGGTGTCCCCCATCGTTGTTACTGGGAAGAAAACAGGTGGTATACGAATGTGTGCCAACTTGAGAGAAGTTAACAAAGACATCATTACTGACTGTTATCCACTACCACACATTGACGAAATGCTTACCAGCCTTAGGGGTGCTACAGTATTTTCTACTATTGATCTGGCTAATGCATACTATCAGCTTCCCCTGCATGAGGAGTGTAGACATTAATGCTTTTATCACTCATGACGGCCTGTTCAGATATTGCAGGGTTCCCTATGGCTTGGGGTCGGCAACCTCAACTTTCCAAAAGATGATGGCTACCATCCTGGAGGGCATATCAGGTGTCAAAAATTACCTGGATGATTTTATTGTGTATGGAAAGACTGTGTTGTCAGTACTGCGTTGCAGAAATTGAAAGAGTCTGGGCTGGTGCTAAATGATAAAAAATGCAGTTTCTGGGCCATACAATCAACACTCATGGAATCCTACCTGATAAAAAGCTGAAAAAAAAAAATTAAATAGTGGAGAAGGAGGCTCTGGCATGTGTGTGGGCTACTGAAAAATGGCAAACATACATGTGGGGCCATTGTTTTACACTTCGCACAGATCACCAGGCACTCACCACCTTACTGACTACAAAAGGCATGGGGAGAGCCAGAATGCAGATTGCTAGTTGGACAGCTCGTCTGCTTTATTATGTCTATGACACTGTATATCGGCCGGGTTCCTGAACCACACAGCAGACTGCTTGTCTCGTCTTCCCATATCGGCACCTGCTGATTCCTCCGGTGATTTAGAGCCTGAAATAGTTGCATTAATTTATTCAACATTAAGTTATCTTTCAGTGACTGATTTTGAAACTGCCTGTGCTGCTTGTCTTGAACTGGAAATGCTCATAAAGCAAATTACACAGGGCTGGTCACCCTCCATCAAAGTTGTGAGTCAGGACATAATTCCATAAGAGATGAACTTGCAGTGAAAGATGCTTTAATTTTCGTAGGAACAAGCAATAGCGGTTTTAGGCACGGTCGAACCGGGCAGCCGCCCGGGGCGTCATTTTTTCGTGACACAGCACGAGCAGATAAACAAAAAATCCTCTGTGTCGCGAAGCGGTTTTTCATCATTTATATCATTTCACTGTGTGTGGAATTGGCAAATTGGCGCTCCCTGCAGCTGCCGGCGCCCCTGCTTGTATTATAACATTATGAATTAATTATGAATTAAAGTGTAAGGGTGTGGGGCGAGAGGCGCGTGCGACATGTCACCTCTGGGTCTCTCTCAAATGGAACGGACAGGGCGGGGGTGGACGGGGACGGGGGATCCACACTAGTAATATAATTAATAATAGGCTAAAGTCAGTCACACACCTCGACTTTCTTCCAAATAATGCACATTTAATTCATGATGTTATAATACAGGCCTATAGTTCCTGCAAATGAAACTAGGTAAAACAAAACGATTATGCGGTCATCAAGGTGAATTGGTTTAGTCTTGACTTCTGGTCCTGAGTGACAGTTGGGGGGATGGGAAATCTGTTGATTGTCGAGTGCCAAATAAACAGAGATGGAGAAGAAAAGGTCAAAGCCAGGTGCCCAATTTAGAAAAAAAAGAAAAGAAGAAGAGGAGAAACGAGCAAAAGATAAAGGTATGCAACTATTGTCTCTGTATGATTACAGTATCCCTTTCATGAATGAAGGGCTAATGTTAATTGGTGGTGGGTATAACTCTTTGTTAACCTTTTTGCTATGATGCTTGCTATGCTTATACAACAATAATTTGGTTTCAACTCAATCACGAGATCTAATTTATAATATTGTGCTTTGCAATAAAACTGTTAAAAGTTCAGTTATCATTTCCATCAATTGGTTTAACATTAAGCCCTGTAAATAACCAACGGCATTTTATTTGCTACACAGTATGCTAAGTATTGTTTCCTAAGTAAGTTATAGTTTTACAAGTCATAACTAAAAGTGTGTCATGCGTATAATTTGAGGCAGTAACCTAATGGCACCTCCATGAAAGTTAGATTGATATACAAATTTTGGTTGAAAAATATCCTGAAACCCCAAAAGTTTTTTTTTTTTTGCCTATACATATAATTTAAAGTCATTTTATTTTTTTAAACAACTGAGTCCCAGTGACCATAGCATAACGTGAATAAAATATAATTTTTCAATGTATTTTTTTTTACTATTTGTTTCTATGCTCTAAAAAATGTGATGACATGGGGGAAAAAAATGAAATAAATAAATGTTTTTATTTTCCGGGTCTAGGAGGATATAGCGTGTAATGACAGACATTTAGTGTGTAAGAGCATGTTTATGTAACCCTTCTATTATGTTTTGAGTCAATTTGACCCTAGGCTGTTTTAGCTTTATAAAACATTATCCTATGGTCTTTTGATTTCAAATGCAGTTCAATTGCAATTTCATGGGCACTTCTAAAATATTTTGGAGCATCCTCTACCACTGGTCAGGATGAGCCAACCACCTCCTCCGCTACACATATGTCTCCACAAATATCTGATATTGAGGATGAAGACCTCTTTGCCTCTACTTCTACCCAGCATGAGCTTTCAGGTGTGCATATTGTGTGTGTGTGTGTGTGTGTGTGTGTGTGTGTGTGTATGTGTGTGTGTGTGGGCTACAAGACAACTGCAATTTAATGTAATTTTAATATTTCTGATAATTTATGAGTAGGACTGTGTTTTTTCACTGCTATGTGTTTTGAGTAATATGCCAATATGCTGTCTGATAGAAATGCCTGGAGCTGAACCCCCACTGAGCCCCACTGGCCCTCACATCTGACTGACAGGATTCGGACTGAGCTGGTTCACAGAGGACCACCTCTGTGAAGTAAAGTGCCACCTGGCTTTGTTTTCCGTAGGAATGAGAGTAATGGGAGAAGTTGCCACCACTAATATTTTAAGAAGACATTAGTAAGTGGTGAAAAGATGGCAAGAAGTTGGCTGATTTATTCAATTAAGAACAACAGCCTCTTTTGCTTCTGCTGCAAATTGTTTTCCAAGAGGAACATCAATTTAACAAGTGCAGGAATGGCAAATTGGAAACATGCATGCAGTGATCTCACATCATATGAATACAGTTGTTATAATAAAATATTGCTGTTTGTGCAGAACTTTGTTTGCTATTTTTGTGTGTGTGTGTGTGGGGTGGGGCACTCGAAAGGGGTCTCGCCCAGGGTGTATTTCAATGTAGAACCGCCACTGGCGGTCATATAAGTACGATTTAAACCATGCTATTGCACTTCCATTAAAGGGGGGGGGTGAAATGCTCGTTTTCACTCAATATCCTGTTAATCTTGAGTACCTATAGAGTAGTACTGCATCCTTCATAACTCCAAAAAGTCTTTAGTTTTATTATATTCACAAGAGAAAGATAGTCTGTACCGATTTTTCCCGTAAAAACACGACCGGCTGGAGGCGTGACGTGTGGGCGGAGCTAAAGAATCACGAGTGCCAGTAGGCTTTTACGTTGAGAGCACGTGGAAGCTGTGACATTACCGTGAGGGAAAAACCATCATCCAAAACAAACCATGGCTTACAGTCAGATTCAGCCGTTTATTTATGATCCAGAATCAGATCCCGAGGCCTGGGCCTTGTTTGTAAAACAAGCATCTTCGAAATGCAGGGAACAAACAAAAACACTTGCACAACTCCGTTGATGCTCTGTAAAAATTAACTCCATCCACTGGTCCCTTGATGTTTTTTTTTTTTTTTTTGGTATTCTGTGCAGGGTTGTCTTGCCCTGGCAACCAAAAAGACACTCCTTTTGTGACATTTTGCGACACTCTCGCTCTGATCAGTGAATGCCTGTTGTGCTCTCAGTGCTCTGCTATACGGGAGCACGCACTCTTCCGGCAGACGTGCCCTTAGGACCCATATAAGGAAATTCCGCTCCATCTAACGTCACACAGAGCCATACTCGAAAAAAACTTTCCGAAACTTGTGACAAACCAGAAGTAGTATTTTTGGAACAAAAATACTCCTTCAAACGTACAACTTAATTTTTAAACTTTGTCCATGTTTAGCATGGGAATCCAACTATTTAACAGTGTAAAAAACTCAGTATGCGTGAAATAGCATTTCACCCATTCCCCCCTCCCCCCCGCCTTTAATGCCAAAAAAAGTGTTCAAGTCTATGCAAAAGAATGTTGTGGTCAATTGTGTCAAACACAGCACTAAGATCCAATCAAACTAATAGAGAGATATAACCACGATCAGATGATAAGAGCAGGTCATTTGTAACTCTAAGGAGAGCAGTCTCAGTACTATGATACGTTCTAAATCCTGACTGGAAATCCTCACATATACCATTTTTCTCTAAGAAGGAATATAATTGTGAGGATACCACTTTTTCTAGTATCTTGGACAGAAAAGGAAGATTCGAGATTGGTCTATAATTAACTAGTTCTTTGGGGTCAGCTTGTGTTTTTTTGATGAGAGGCTTAATAACAGCCAGTTTGAAGGTTTTGGGGACATTTCCTAATGACAATCAGGAATTAATAATAGTCAGAAGAGAATCTATGACTTCTGGAAGCACCTTTTTTAGGAGCTTAGATGGTATAGTGTAAGGGAAACAGGTCAATTTAGCTCAAAGGGAATCATTTAAGATTTTAAAGGGAATTTGAACAGAATCACTGTTTCACGGCTGGTCACGGAAACGCCCTGCGATTCAGCTATACGTTAAATTGCATAGACATGAACAACCATCAATCACGTAATTAGCCCTTGCATTGAGTTCCTCAATGTGACTAAAATTATATTAGATACACCAGCACATCAGATATCTGGGGCTACGTTGCCTTCGTTTCCTGTGAAAGGGACTCCCGTTGAAAGGGGTATCCCGGTGTCGCTGATTGGCTGGAAGTTCAGTAGTGAAGTGACGCCTTGGGAAGCCCATGGTTGTTGGGCGTTGGCTGAAAGTGCAGAGTCGTGTTCGCTGGTCGAAGTTGAACGGGCATCCGAGGTCAGGCGTCGGAGACTCGACGTTACAAAACTTAACTCAGAACATGAAACTCTCAAACGGAAAAGAAAAGAAATAAAGTTTGACGAGACTAGGTTGTGTTCCTTCTCATTGTGGCATAGTAGCAGCAGGCAGGCACGCTGGAACCGCGCTCAAAGAACAATGATGACTAACCGCATGGCTAGATGCTACAAGCTAAAGCTAGGTAGCAAAGCTACAAGCTAAAAGCTAAGAGCAGGCATGACTGATAGCACGAGCAAGGCTGGAACTAAAAGCAGACTAAAAGCCCGCATGACTGATAGCACAAGCAATGTTAGACTAAAAGCAGACTAAAAGCAGGATTTAATCGCGTCCAAAGTTTTTAAACTTCCTTGTTGGCCACCCCTCAAATGTTGCCTTGACCAATCAGATATGGTCTGGGGTCTGGGGTCATAAATCATTTGTTTATCTTACCAAGCATGGGGTTCTTGCCTCACAGGGTCTAATTTTGGACATGGTTCCTATAACACGATTATGATATATTTTACAAATAAATGATTGTCAGGACAATATCAAGCAAGAAAATTCGATTACCTCAATACTAGACATGACTATGTATCCTATAGTTATCAAAAGACATACACAATAAGTGATTAATACATGATAGTCAAATGTGTGGGTTACACATAAATGAATATGGAGTTAAGCAATGGAATGATTCATTCATACGTCTTTTTGAGTTCATTCTGGTCCATATATAATGTACAGAAAGCAGTTTATTTGCCATTCTCTGGCAAAGGGACTTTTCTGTGAAGACAAAGGTTTAAAGCCCTTCCCCCTTAGGAATTTCAGTCTGGTTTCACTGGCTGGGGGGGAAGTCAATGCAAGTATTTAACTTGATCTCCTGGGTTTACATGTGATGTCCAGCATTGCATTCCAATCACGAACAATAAATTTGACAATCTCTTCTTCGAATTAAAATTGTCAATAATTGTTATATTGGTGTTAATGTTGAAAGCTGTTGTGTGAACAAGTTGGTTGGTTGGTTATCTTGCTTGGTTCTTGTGGCACTAGAACTGATTTATGACTTCCTGAGGAGTTCGGCTCTCGTTTCAATGCACACAGCTCTGATAGACTCTTTGATTTGTCTGATTCGACTCATTTCTGCTACATAGGGTCTAACATACATGTTGTTGGTTTAGATGATTTAACAATTTATACAATTCTTCCTCTACTATAGTAGAAAATGAGTGGAACTGTTCCTCAGGGGGTCTATAGTACACTGTCTGATGCGAAACTGTAGCTGACGGCTAAATGGTTACAATTTTATCTCTAATAGTATCGATTTTAGAAGTAAAGTAGCTCATAAAGTCATTAATGCTGTGATGTTGGGAAATCAAGTTAAACAAATCCGAACTTTACGACTTGTATACAAAAAATCTAAATAATAACATTTCTCCCCAGTCAACCCCTGTACCGACAAAAGAAAGGAGTACCTCAAAATTCGCCTCAAAGCACTCCACCATCCTCCGCCGCTAGGCCTAGCTCGCAGCGGCTATCAAGCCGTAGCAAGAGGCCTTCAGCAAGCCTGGGCCGCACCCCGGTTCCAACCGCAAGGGCACTCGCTATGTCGCCCAGAGCTCAGCCTCCTTCCGCGGCTCCAATTCCAACAGCACAGGGCGCCGAAGCCCAAGGAGGCTCCTGGCCGCCTCCTCCACCCATCGCAGCCCCTCCATACGGAACTTTCAATACCAACACCGCAGCCCAGGCAAGCGCTTGGCCGAACAGTTCGCCACATACAACGCCGCCTCCCGCTTCCTCCAGCTTCGTGCCCGCGGTCCAAACTAGCGCTTGGTCGAACTGGCTGTCACACAATGCCCCGCCTCCCGCTCTGCCTTACACAGCCCCGACTCTAGCCCATCCCAGCTTCGGGCCCGCGGCCCAAGCAACTGCCTGGCCATACTGGCCGCCCAACCCAGCCCCGCAACCCGCGGCCTCAAACTCCGGGCCCGTGGCTCAAGCAAGCGCTTGGCCGCAATCAATGCCAAACACAGCTCCGCCCCCAGTTGTCGCCACCACCCTCCTCCAAGCGAAATCCCCCCATTCACTCTTCACTGCTACACCAATGCCCATCCCATCAAACGCTGTCGCCCTCGAACCTCCCCAAGTGACCCACAGCATTCGGGCACAGATATTAGCAGGTGCGGATGTAGATCTCTCGTCTCTCCTTTCTCTCCTGCCCACATCCGATTCAAACCGCCAAATAGACTGCGGGGACTTCTCAGTCACGCTAAAAAATCCAAATCCCCTTTCATCTCGACTACTCTCCTTCTCCGAATTCACCATCGCATTCAACCGCTACACCGAGGTAATCTGCTCAGCCTTCCCCCACAGGCGACGCGAACTAAACGATTATTTGTCAATAATAGCCGAACTCGCGTTGTCCTACGGAGGGGGGCACTTCTACACTTACCACAAGCTTTTTTCCGCTAAATGTGCCATCCGAATAGCTCAGTGGAACCAGTGCCCTTACTGGGGAGCGATCGACTCCGACTTGCACAGTCGCGTATTCCTAGGCTGTAGGAGCATTTCGTGCGCAATCTGCAGGTCCGTGGCTCACTCCACCACAACCTGCCCACAAATAAACCCGGACGCAACCCAACACTCTCTTACTCCCCCGGCAAAATCCACCAGCTATGTCCCAAGATCAGTTACCTCAGCAAACTCACGCCTAGCCCAACCAGGGGAAGAAAGCACACAGCTATGCATCGCCTTCAACAACGGGAAATGCATCAGACAGCATTGCCGCTATCTACACTCCTGCAAGTTCTGTGGCGGTGCTCATGCACGCATAGTTTGCCCCGTGCATAAAGCCGTAAATAAAAAATCTAAAAATTACCTATCGACTCCTGTGAATATTTTTCGCATGACCATTGAACTAGCACACCATCCCGACAAAGAATTTAGTAATTATCTCCTGTCTGGCCTCAAACACGGTTTTAACCCGGGCGTCGTTTGCGAGCTTACCCAAAACACTGTCTGCCGTAATCTCCAATCCGCCCTCGCAGAGCCCGATATAGTAGCTAACCTCATCAAAAAAGAAGTCGAGTCAGGCTTCATGATCGGGCCCTTCAATACCCCCCCCTTCAAAACGTTCAGAGTCAGCCCAATCGGAGTGGCTACGAGAAAATTTTCTGGTAAGAAACGCCTAATAGTAGACCTGTCATCTCCGCATAATTCCACAGTCCCGAGCATTAATAGTTTGATACCCCTCGACGAATTTTCACTCAAATACCAAGACATAGATCAGGCAGTCGAACTGATTAAAATCGCGGGCCGAGGAGCCTGGTTAGCAAAAATAGACATCACTTCTGCTTTCAAAGTGATGCCCATCCATCCGGATTTTTGGCACCTGTTCGGGATACGATGGCTCGAGAAATACTATTTCGCCGTCCGGTTAACCTTCGGATGCAAAAGCAGCCCCAAAATTTTCGATATGCTATCAGAAGCCGTTTGCTGGATCCTTTCCAACAATTACGCAATCCCACATATTATCCATCTCTTAGATGACTTCCTGGTCATTTCATCGCCCAAGGCAATCCCAGCCGCCCATATCCTCACCGTCCAAAAAGTCTTTTCCGAGCTCGGGATTCCCATCGCTCAGGAAAAAACCATGGGTCCTGCCACAACCATAGAGTTCCTCGGCATCTACCTCGACTCAGCTAAATTTCAGCTCTCCCTGCCAAAGGAAAAGATTGATAGAATAATTCTCATCTCGTCCACCCTCCTCGACAGCCCTTGTTGTTCTAAACGCGAACTTCTTTCCCTGTTCGGGCATTTAAATTTCGCCATGCGCATAATTCCACAAGGACGCCCATTCATCGCGCACCTTCTAACACTCGCATCATCAGTTCACGCGCTCGAGGACCTCATCCCCCTAACCCATGCATGCCTCGACGAACTTAAATTATGGATCCTGTTCCTTAGACAATGGAACGGGCTTTCTTTTTTTATAACAATTTAATCTCGTCTCCCATCGACTTGCAGCTGTTTACAGACGCGGCTCCCTCAATCGGTTTCGGAGGTTTCTACCAAGGCCGTTGGTTCGTGTCCACATGGCCCCCCCAGATGCAGGACTCGACCCAGTCCTCAGCTCTTTTCGAGCTCTATCCCCTCGTAGTAGCAGCCTTCCTGTGGGGCAATGAATGGACAACTAAAAGCATTTTAGTGCACTGCGACAACGAAGCCGTAGTTCAGTGCATAAACAAAGGCCGTTCTCACTCCCCCGCCCTCATGCCTCTCCTTAGACGTCTTATATGGATCGCAGCATGCGACCAATTCATAATTAGCGCAAAGCACGTCCCAGGTACAGAAAACCAAATCGCTGACTCCCTGTCTCGTTTTCTGTTTCAGAAATTCCCCACTCCGGTTCCTCACTATTCAGAATTAATATTTCCGTAACTCACCCTCTAAAACCACTCCTTGAAGCATCACTGGACTCTATTCTCCAAGCAGTCTCTCCCAGAACCCTCCAGTCATACGTGACTGCATGGAGGTGCTTTAAGTCATTTCACCTCACCTATAACATCCCTTTCCCAGATTTTTCTCTACTCTCCATCACCTCTTTCATTTCGTTCCTCAACGGCACCAAGGGTCTCCAAGTCGGATCTATAAAAAACTACCTGAGCGGAGTCCAGTTTTTTCACAAACTAATGACCGGCGCTCCTTCACCCGAAATAAATAATTCACAAACCTCCCTCCTAATCAAAGGGATCCAGCGATCCCAGCCCAACCATCCAGACACCAGAAAACCCATAACGCTAGATATCCTCACAAAATGTATCCACACCCTCCGCACAAATTACCAACCCCTCAGCATTGCCCGCACGCTCGACGCCATGTTCATCCTTGCCTTTTTCGGTTTTCTCAGGTGCTCGGAGCTTACGATCTCTTCCAAATTTAATCCTAAAATCAACCCCACCGTGCAGACCTAACCATACTAGAGACGAAACAATCGCTTATTTAATCAAACAAAGCAAAACAGACCAAACCAACAAAGGCCATTTCATATACATTTTCAATCTCCCCTCCCCAATCCAGCCTTACCAATCCGTCCTCGCCTTTTTACACCTTAGAAATTCCCAGGCAAAATCCCCACACGAACCCCTATTCAGCGACGAGTCCAAAAAACCAGTCACTCGTTTCTGGTTCCAAAAACACCTCAAATGCGTCCTGCAATTATCAGGCATCCCAGCGAACAATTTCTCCACCCATTCATTTCGCATCGGGGCAGCAACTTCAGCTGCACAAAAAGGCCTCTCCAACCAACAGATCCAAACTCTAGGAAGATGGTCCTCAGAAGCATACCAAAGCTACATCAGAATAAACCAGTTTCACATAAAGAAAGCCCACCAAACCCTCATCAGCCATAATTAAAAAAAAAAAAAAAAAAAAAACCCTCAGCGACACATCCCTACTGAATACCGACGAGTAAATTTCTATTAATACCGCCGACTCCAGCCGCACACTCCCGACCAAACAACCTAACCTTTTCTATCCTATGACCAGCGAGGCTTCTCTCTTCGATGACAGGAGCACGAGCTCCCATCGGATGCCGACGAGAGCCTCCCGGCCAGACAACCTCACCTTTTCCATTCTGCGGCCAATAAGGCTTACCCGTTCGTTGCCAGGAGCTCACACTCCCTTCGGGCGTAGGTGAAAGCCCCCGGCTACCTGCTTTTCCATTTCTGTCTTACGTACGGAGAGGTTTACCCGTCCAACGAATGGAGTCAAGACTCCCATTGAACGTAGGCGAGAGCTTCCCGGCTAGACAACCTTACCTTTTCCGTCCTTTGGCCAGTGTAACAGATATGCAGGTCATCGATTCATGGGTTCAATTCAAGCCACAAATGAAACCCTGTTTGTACTAAACGCCTGGCCTGGCGCCAGCCTGGCTGGACTTAAATTATTTTACGATACCCATGCGAGCCTCAAAGGAAACCTGAACCCCCCCCCCAAATTCCTTAACACACACACACACACACACACAAAGAAACTTTCTCAAAGTTACTTTTTTTTTGTAAGTCCTTATTAATATGTATTTTGAATGTTTGTGTATTGCATAAAAATGGTTAATCCTGGGTAAATGGTTAAAGTGCTGACTTATAAGTGGAAATGCGTGATTTAATTCTTATACTTTCTCAAAGAGTCATGTTTCTGCAACCCCCACTCCTGACCAGGTCGTAAAGCTTTATGACCCCTGGGCAACAGAACAGGAAATCTAAGCCTTAGGAAAGAATGGTCAAATGTAGTCTAAATGTGTATATATAGTATTGTTTCCTTTTTGTACATTAGATGTTTCCCATATAAATTGGGACTATCTGCAATTTATTATCGTGTGTTAATCTTTAAATGTGTATAATTCTGCATTTGAATGTAACTTCGTGTTTCTATCAGTTATATATATATATAATATATTGTTTGGTGTTTTTCAAATCGTCATGCTTTGACAGACCCACTTATCTAAAGTAAAGTAATGAAAAATGTATTATTCTGGAATTACGAACGTGCTAGAATATCCCTGATGAAATCGGACAAGTCCTAAATTATTAGGGTGGGTTGTTCCCAGAGACAAAGGAACTTTCCCGCCGCTTCAGATCGCGGATGTTCATTGGGTGGTTCACGCGAAAAGAGGCGTGAACATCTCAATCTATAAGAGTCGACCAAACAAGGTCCACCTCTCTTCTTGCTCTTCTTCCTCTTCTCCGTTCTCGGACACGCTGCTCTCCAACGTTGCGTCCGCGCGGCCGTAGGCCGCACTGATAGCGCGAACCCCCTCAGCACAGGGGCTGAGAGAAAAAGCCATTTTAATGGCTCCTTTAGAGAGCTTTCGTTTTGTTCGTTTCTTTTCTTTACTAAGTTTATTCAACTATTCGCCTCTCCACGCAAGGAAGACGAATTCTGGGACATTGTTTGTTGAACCCTTCAAATACCGCGCGAGGACAGAACAAAGGACCACGTGCTCCACGCTCACGCAAAGATCCAGCGAAGCGTGCACGCGCGTCACATGGCCTCCGGCACACGCCACGCACATTGGACGCTTTTGCAAGTATCACTTTCTCTATGGAGATTTAAATGCTGCTTTAAAGTGTTGTTATGATCTGATTTGTTGTTGGCTTCCAAAAGTTACTGACTATGATTTTCATCCCTGAGCTCCTTATGTGATCTCACTCTATTTTCTCTCTCTCTCTCTCTCTCTCGTTTATTTGGATTCATTATGTATTGTATAAAGCTTACTGTTTGTATTGTCGTACGCATATTTACTCTGTGTGATTTGTAGTGTGATGTATTACTAGTTTAATTATTAAAAACCCATATACTGACGATTGGCTTGGACTCCACCCCACTTACATTACGAGTCACTGAGATGTTTGACCTATAGCTACAAGCTCTAAATTTAGAAACTAAATTTATCATAAGGATAGGATAATATTTTCATGGCCAGAGAATACTTTTCCTTGAATTATAAGGCGTGATAACTTTATTGAAAATTGATAGGTCTACAGTGGTTTGCTGGACATACCACAGTTTGACTTGCAGTAATTTACAGTAAGAGATATCACAATAATCGATATGAAGAATGTAATATTGACATATTAATGAGTAAGTTACAGTGCCCTGTGATTATTTATTGTTATAGGCAATTGAGCTATTTTTCATAATCAATCAAATTTAATGTAACTGTCATCTGAGATATATATTAATCAAATTCCTGATTAATTATTCAAATTCCCTATATATCATTTGAGTTAATTACTACGTAAAACTCATTGTTGTTACATTTTATGGTGGAGGAACGCGGCCATTTCAAACTTCGTTTTGTGAGCAATCAATCTGTGTATATGGTTTTTAATAATTTCTGCACGTGCGCTATGAAATTATGTAACGTTACTTGTGAGATAAGTCGCAAGACGCGAACTCACTCAACTGACTGAGGCAAAAAGCTGGTCAGTCAGCGCGCTAGGTATTGGTAGAAACTTAACAGTATAGTCACTGTTATTTTTGATGAAAGTAAACTGCAGTATAATGTTAAAGTATCCTGTTAAGAAAGACCAAAATCTTTTTACAGTGAGAACATTTTAATATGAAGAATTAAAAGATAAAGAAATCTTTTATTAGTTGCAACATGTAAATCTGAACATGAGCGATGTTCCTCTGATTCAGTTTAAAAAGGCCTTATTAAATATCGTTATTGAATTCATGGTAAACCACATGATATTCAAAAAAAAATAAACGATAAAAACTCCTGGTCTAGAATTGGCTTAGCTACCCGATTTTAAACCTAAAACATTTAAATCATAAGTGCTATTTTGATAAATGTCTATTGGAGTCAACAGTTGGAAAATTCCTGTTTTTGTTACATTTGTGTTTCGGAAGTGAACGGATCCTTCCTTCAACCTATGTTAATATAGCACCTCAGAGTAAAACCTTTGGTTTGTTACTTGTAATTTTTGATGCAGAAAATCAGCCTGACAAACGATCAGATAATTTCTAAGTCATATTGAAATTGTAATTCCTCTATCTAAACACCAGAGGGAACGTGTGGGTTAGAAATTTCAGGGTACACCCTGCTTTCTGATTCCAGCTTGCATGAGTGCAAAGCTGCCAACCTGTGGCCATTTCAGATAATGCGCTCTGATCGTTAATTTATAATCCCCTGTGATGTATATTTGAATTGGATGTCTAAATTCTCGATAATTATTTGCATTTACAGCTTTGCTCGTGTGAATATTATTACAGGGAAACAAAAGAATGTTCCCTGCCTTTGACTGTTTACATTTACTTTGAGTTTGGTTCAAACATGATTTGAATTAAAATGTAATTGTTAATAGTGGAAATCTAGATGTGTCAGGTCAACCACTGATTGACCCACTTAGAAGGTAAGCCATCTAGTGGCAGTCTCCTGTTAAATCGACTAACAGACCTCTGTCTTTTCCATTCTGTTTTGAAATTGCATGTCCACTTTTACCCTCTTTGATTAATCTCACACTGTTTGATTAATTTCATGATCATTAATGATGACTTACAAGCTATCAATGGTTATTATAGGATATTATTCAGATTTTCCTTTTTAATTCATACATGCTTATTTTAAATTTTGATTTAAACCAGTTTTGAATTTTTAATTTGAATTAAGTTTTCTGCTCAGCAGGTTAAAGACAGAGAAGCAGTACTTCCCCCCCCTTGTGGTGAAAACCAGCTACTCCTTCTCCCTTGTTTCATTCCTGTCTTTTAATTTGATGTTTATTATTTTTCTTCTCTCTTTTGACTTAGGTTATTTTGATAATTACCATTATTATCATAATTCCTTTGCTTTGTTTATTATTATTAGGTAAAGCTGTTACCTCTCCTCTCTACATATATAGTTACTCAATTGATGTTAAACAAACCAAACCTTAATTAACTTTAAGTTTCCTTTGTTCATCCTTTGTGTATTTGATTGTAGAACTCCCTTGGTGATTGGACAGTCATCTCAGGTTTCCAGTGAGCAAGGCTGCCCGACCGGTGTTACCGATACTGGCTGCGAGTGAAACTCGGTCCCTCTTGTCTCAAGAGACATCAGCAATTGTGGCACTCCAAAGGTTGTGCTAAAAGTCACAAGCCGTGCTTTCCTGCGACACGCCAGAGTAACGGAGGACCGGGGACACTGCGGTTCAGTGTTTGGGGAGCACCGGGGAGGTTGACCAAGCCACTGGTTCCCACCTGAATGACTTCAATTCAACCAGGTGAACCAAAAGTGATAAAACCTATCCACTTATTATAAGCCACAGAATATTAGATATTCCCCCGGATATATTTTAAGTGTTCTGACCCTTTTGCTTCTTTAAGCCACACCATATTTCTAGGTTTCCTACCCAGATAGCCCACTCACCTGTTGGCCCTATCTTAAAACCTAGCAGTAGGCTTAGGCCTCCTTATTCCCACTAACACATTGTGTTTCTATTGTTTTCATCTCATTTCAAGTGTTGTGTTTCACTTTGATCTTTTTCTACCCTCTGTTCTGTTGTGATTTGTGACTTCAATTCAACCAGAGACAGTAACCTGGGAGCCACCAACGAAGTTAAATAGTAGAGCGACCACCAGCAGCCGGTGTCATCACACGACCCGCTAGGCTACTGCCTGTCAAATCTCCATTTCAGGTCCTTCGTTGACCCAAGTTAATTGGCTACTTAACTGTCTGACTGTTTGCATCAGTCAGCCCCAAAATTCTCATAAACGGCACAGCCCGTATGAATATAGCTCGTTAAATGTAGAACGAACTTGCATTGGTCTTTTTGTGTGTGTGTGCTGTGCTTCTCTCACCGACAGAGAATCAGGATGTTCCAGGCATCCAGTCCAGCAGTCCACGGGGGCCACCTCTCGACATGGTTGAAAGCAGTGACGACCCCCTTCCTGCCCAAGGATGCCAGTAACCTGCAGCACCCAGAGCAACTAGACACCGAGCTAGATGAACTGATGGCACGCGATCCAAACCAAAGCGACTACTACAGAGAACTCGCCAGGATCTTCGGAAGCCTAGTTCACATTCTCGTCACCCAGGCACGGCTCAGTGAACGGAGCAACATCGCGGAGGAGGCCTGGAAGGACCAGGCCCCAACCCAGAGTCATCTTGATCAGCTTCTCCTCGAGACCCAGAACCAGCGCGAGAAAGAGGACGACACAGATCCAGAGCTACAGAAAGGAGTTGAAAGACTTCACAATGCCCTGCAAGATCTTCGCCTCGACACAGATCAAAGAGAACAGCTGGAGAGAGAAGCCAGAAAAGACCTCAACAAAAAACTCCAGCAAGGTGACACTCTCCTAAAAAGAGCAGAGACTGAATTGAAAGAAAGAGACTATAAAACCTGGGCCTGCAAAACACACTTGCAAGCGGCCCGAGCTAAATTCAACAAGCTCCAAGATGAACTTGACACTGTTCACACCGAACTGAGACAATCTCACAGGTTACAGAGTGGCTGGATCGGAGAAACGCACACCACAAAATTTCTCCCGGGCCGCCACTCCAACCCTTTCAGCCAAGAACCCAGAGCTGGAAAAGGGGGTGTAGTCTCCCTTCTAAGGAAATCACCAGCCAGCTTACAAGAACATCTGTCAACAACGGAGGGAAGAGAACCCTTCCAGAGAACGCATGTCACCAAACCCTGCACTGCTCACAGAGAACTTCACAAGCTAGCCAGAAGCATCTCCACATTCATTCCAGATCCTGCAGGAGGACATGATGTTCATGCTTCTTTACAAGCCATTGACTTTCATTTGCAAACCGTCGCCAACGTGACAGATGTGAACACATTGTACCTGTTAAAAATCACGGCCAGCCGTGATGTGCATTGCTTTCTGGATCGTCAACCAGAGACTGTCAAAGCGTACTACCAGCAACTGCTACAGACTTTGATTCTTGAATTCTCTGATCCAAACTCAGACCATGGGCTCCTTATTGCTATGGACCTCAAACAGGGCCGATTTGAAAACCCACAGACTTTGTTGTCAGCTACGAAACACCTACTTCGGAGCATGCAACAAACCAGGTATGGAACAGGATTTCAACTTAAAAACTCTGTTCCTCCTAAACCTACATGCCAGTTGGAGTTTTCATCTCAGAGTCCCAGCGTGTCCCCGTAACAGGACTACACAAGAGTTACGGAACTTAGCCCACAAAGCTTGCACCAAGCAAAAGACTATTTGTGAAAAGACTGTAAAAAAACCCAAAGTCTCTGTCTCTGAGCACTGCTTGGAGTTAACCCTAGATGGCGCCCTACAACACCACAGTCACAGACATTTTTACAGAGAGTCAATACCATTCCAAGCCAGCAGAGGGCAACACAGTGCAGCCACGTCTGAGACAGCAGAGATCCTGAGGGTGCTGAAAGTGCTTCTTCACATGAAAACTCACAAGGAAGATGAGCCAAGCACCCAGAACACTGCCCGAGCTCCACAGTCAACAGCTACAGCTAACTGAACGAGACAGCACAGGTCCTCACACCAGGTACCACAAACACAAGGTACCAGAAAATGCTGTTTTGACTACCTGCCTTCGCAGCGAGCTACACAAGACCGGTCCTCACCAACCACCGATCGTCCCACCTGCCCTGATGCCAACATTCCTGGGCAGCCTTGTCAAAAAGGGGGTGGGCCGAAAAGGAGTCAACAGGGAAGACCTGATCGACACAGGATTAAACCTGACGGTGATCTCATCTTACCTTTTCAAAAGACTCCAATTTGAAGCTAAGAGACAAGATCGAACTCTTACACCTCAAACTTATGAACTGAATTTACAGACAGGATGACATCCAGTTTGAACAGGTTGTTTCCATTCACCTGACATTCGTTCCGATGAGTCTAATACATCCCATGTATGTCCCACCAATGAACACTCATACATTGCTCATCGACAAAGACCTGCTAGAACACTTTGACCCTTTTCTGAACTTCAAACAGCTAAAAGACTTTGCTCAAGTGCGAGAACCTCTTTCTCTCCAGCCACACAGGTTGCTAGAGCCAGACTGTCAGGTCGCAGAGGTCACGGGAACTCCCACAGAGCCAGACGGTCAGGTCACAGAGGTCACGGGAACCCCAGCAGCCAGCCATGAGTACAACGCCCTAACAACAGGCCCAAGTTCAAGCCTCTGTACCTTAGTCAACAAACAGGGTACGGTGGTACCAGCTTACACCAAAGGGGTCGCTGTTCGGCTCAACCTGCAAGGTGGTCAAACCTTACACCACACGCTGGGTTTCTTCCAATCCTCACCTGAATGTGTGGAACTCGGACTCACACTTGCAAACAACAAGCATGTCAAACACCAACACCTGTTCCAGCAATGTGATAACATCACAAAAACACACAATGTGATCGTGTACTGGAAGAAGGTAAAAGGACACTCGAAGTTACCAAGTCTAGACGAGGACTTTAAAGATCACACTGACACCCTTGCCAAAACTGGCACACTAAACAACATTCTGTGGTCACTCCCAACCCACCCACCCACATTCAAGGTTGAAGTGATTACACACAGCACAAGAACTTTACTAGCTAAACTGCCTACCTCAGAATCGCTCACGCAGGCTCCGTTGTCTACACAGACCAACATAGCGGACATGCGGGCTTCTGAAACCTTGATAATGACTTTGCTTTACCACCTCTCAGACCCCTCCATCCACCCTGGCAACCAGTCTACAGTCACTGACAACCAAAGCCCCAGACCACTGCATGATACACAAACCATGCTGCGTGCACAGAACAATATTGTGGGTTGTGCACCGTCTGACATCACAATGCCAGGGCGTGTAATGCCACGGAGCAAAAGGGGGATACTGCCAATATATTTCCATGACGCAGCATGTGCTGCACCATGCAGCACCAGAGCCACTGAAAAAACACTGAAGCAAGCGTCATGCCAGCAGCAAGATGTGGCAAAACATGGGCGAGGGCGAGCTAAACCCAGTCACCGCCCACGAAGCAAAGAGACTGTCCTGTCCAACCAAAGACAGGCCTTGTTTGTTTCTTTCTCCCCTTTCTCTCTCTCTCTCCCTATTATCTGTACCAGGATGCTGCTGTGGTTTGCCGTGCCGTGCTGTCAGCCAAAGAGAGGACAGCTGCCACCGAGAAAACCGCTGAGACTCCTGACTACCGATGACAGGGCACACTACCCCAGCACTGTAACCGAATACAGCTGTACAAGGTTCCGATGGAGAGAGGACTCCCTCACTCACACTGAGGCCGATGTCAAACACCTGTTCAGCCAATATGAGAAAGTGACGGTTACACAAATGGAGTTAGGTGGACACCACCACCGCTCCAAACAGTTCCCGGGAGCTTTGCTTAGAGCCGCTGCTGCCGCCAGAATGTTTAACATTGTTATGTCCAGTGTCAATGCAGCGAACCAGACTGTAAACTCCTTGAAACCACTGTTTACTGTCTTCCAGAAGAACTTTACCCAGACTCAGCTGCTTACAGCGTTAACAACAGACATGCTGTGGGAGGTTAGCTCCTCCAATGACAGCCTAACCACGAGTAAAACCCCACCGTACATGATACCCTTAAGCCTTGTGTTAACTGTGCTGTCTTACGCCATCACCATGCCAGCTGACCTGCTACAAATACACCTGGCCAACTCTCTGAATAACGCCTTCCTACGGCACGTAAACCCCAAACAGAGAGAAGTGAACGTGCTCCTGAACCAACTCATCAGCGAGTCAAACCAAGTCTACAGACCTAAAGACATTGTCAGTGTCAGGATGTGGAAGAGCAACACCCACACCAAAACACACATTCCAAATGTGGTGGCCTACCACGACAGCGACACACAGCTGTACCTGGCCCCAAACATGCACATGTGTGCTTTGTCCAAAGACATTCATTATCTCTGCCTTAGCAAACCCTTCCTCAGACACAACTCTGAAGGAATCTGCGAGCTGCAACCCTGGGTCAGCGATACGCGCTGCCCTGCCGAAGCCAAGCCTCGTACACAAGTCACAGAAACGCAAGCAGAGATTGTGGGTAACAGATGGCTCGTCAACACTCCTGCGCGCTCAGCTACACTGACCTACGACCAGCATGACACCGCCACCCGTGCCAACCTGCTGGACCAAGTACTGAAAGGTACCACCCAACACATTGACATTACTCCTGTCGACACAGCCCTCCAAGCACTGTCTCGACAGCCCATTCTGAACCAGTCATCTGCGGTCCTAGCCTGGACTGCTGCCGACACTGCACGGTGCATCTCCACCGTCATTGGTCCCGCCCTGACTCTTGGCGTGACCTTCATCCTATACAGGATACTCAACGGATGCAAACCTCTACAGCCAAACTCATGACAACTGTGGCTGGAGGTCTCTGATGGAATCCCCGGAAAAGGGGGTGCCAAGTCAAAGACAACACCGAACCTCATCAAGCTGAGTCCTCAGCTTCAGGAACCACCTGCCATCATGACCCACCTGCTACATGACCATCACGATTCACCACTCATCTGCCCATCCTGATGATTGCCGTCCGATGATGTCCACACAGGGACTTCATCTGACAAAAGGGGGAGGTGTAACAGATATGCAGGTCATCGATTCATGGGTTCAATTCAAGCCACAAATGAAACCCTGTTTGTACTAAACGCCTGGCCTGGCGCCAGCCTGGCTGGACTTAAATTATTTTACGATACCCATGCGAGCCTCAAAGGAAACCTGAAAACCCCCCCCAAATTCCTTAACACACACACACACACACACACACACAAAGAAACTTTCTCAAAGTTACTTTTTTTTTGTAAGTCCTTATTAATATGTATTTTGAATGTTTGTGTATTGCATAAAAATGGTTAATCCTGGGTAAATGGTTAAAGTGCTGACTTATAAGTGGAAATGCGTGATTTAATTCTTATACTTTCTCAAAGAGTCATGTTTCTGCAACCCCCACTCCTGACCAGGTCGTAAAGCTTTATGACCCCTGGGCAACAGAACAGGAAATCTAAGCCTTAGGAAAGAATGGTCAAATGTAGTCTAAATGTGTATATATAGTATTGTTTCCTTTTTGTACATTAGATGTTTCCCATATAAATTGGGACTATCTGCAATTTATTATCGTGTGTTAATCTTTAAATGTGTATAATTCTGCATTTGAATGTAACTTCGTGTTTCTATCAGTTATATATATATATAATATATTGTTTGGTGTTTTTCAAATCGTCATGCTTTGACAGACCCACTTATCTAAAGTAAAGTAATGAAAAATGTATTATTCTGGAATTACGAACGTGCTAGAATATCCCTGATGAAATCGGACAAGTCCTAAATTATTAGGGTGGGTTGTTCCCAGAGACAAAGGAACTTTCCCGCCGCTTCAGATCGCGGATGTTCATTGGGTGGTTCACGCGAAAAGAGGCGTGAACATCTCAATCTATAAGAGTCGACCAAACAAGGTCCACCTCTCTTCTTGCTCTTCTTCCTCTTCTCCGTTCTCGGACACGCTGCTCTCCAACGTTGCGTCCGCGCGGCCATAGGCCGCGCTCATAGCGCGAACCCCCTCAGCACAGGGGCGGAGAGAAAAAGCCATTTTAATGGCTCCTTTAGAGAGCTTTCGTTTTGTTCGTTTCTTTTCTTTACTAAGTTTATTCAACTATTCGCCTCTCCACGCAAGGAAGACGAATTCTGGGACATTGTTTGTTGAACCCTTCAAATACCGCGCGAGGACAGAACAAAGGACCACGTGCTCCACGCTCACGCAAAGATCCAGCGAAGCGTGCACGCGCGTCACATGGCCTCCGGCACACGCCACGCACATTGGACGCTTTTGCAAGTATCACTTTCTCTATGGAGATTTAAATGCTGCTTTAAAGTGTTGTTATGATCTGATTTGTTGTTGGCTTCCAAAAGTTACTGACTATGATTTTCATCCCTGAGCTCCTTATGTGATCTCACTCTATTTTCTCTCTCTCTCTCTCTCTCTCGTTTATTTGGATTCATTATGTATTGTATAAAGCTTACTGTTTGTATTGTCGTACGCATATTTACTCTGTGTGATTTGTAGTGTGATGTATTACTAGTTTAATTATTAAAAACCCATATACTGACGATTGGCTTGGACTCCACCCCACTTACATTACGAGTCACTGAGATGTTTGACCTATAGCTACAAGCTCTAAATTTAGAAACTAAATTTATCATAAGGATAGGATAATATTTTCATGGCCAGAGAATACTTTTCCTTGAATTATAAGGCGTGATAACTTTATTGAAAATTGATAGGTCTACAGTGGTTTGCTGGACATACCACAGTTTGACTTGCAGTAATTTACAGTAAGAGATATCACAATAATCGATATGAAGAATGTAATATTGACATATTAATGAGTAAGTTACAGTGCCCTGTGATTATTTATTGTTATAGGCAATTGAGCTATTTTTCATAATCAATCAAATTTAATGTAACTGTCATCTGAGATATATATTAATCAAATTCCTGATTAATTATTCAAATTCCCTATATATCATTTGAGTTAATTACTACGTAAAACTCATTGTTGTTACATTTTATGGTGGAGGAACGCGGCCATTTCAAACTTCGTTTTGTGAGCAATCAATCTGTGTATATGGTTTTTAATAATTTCTGCACGTGCGCTATGAAATTATGTAACGTTACTTGTGAGATAAGTCGCAAGACGCGAACTCACTCAACTGACTGAGGCAAAAAGCTGGTCAGTCAGCGCGCTAGGTATTGGTAGAAACTTAACAGTATAGTCACTGTTATTTTTGATGAAAGTAAACTGCAGTATAATGTTAAAGTATCCTGTTAAGAAAGACCAAAATCTTTTTACAGTGAGAACATTTTAATATGAAGAATTAAAAGATAAAGAAATCTTTTATTAGTTGCAACATGTAAATCTGAACATGAGCGATGTTCCTCTGATTCAGTTTAAAAAGGCCTTATTAAATATCGTTATTGAATTCATGGTAAACCACATGATATTCAAAAAAAAATAAACGATAAAAACTCCTGGTCTAGAATTGGCTTAGCTACCCGATTTTAAACCTAAAACATTTAAATCATAAGTGCTATTTTGATAAATGTCTATTGGAGTCAACAGTTGGAAAATTCCTGTTTTTGTTACATTTGTGTTTCGGAAGTGAACGGATCCTTCCTTCAACCTATGTTAATATAGCACCTCAGAGTAAAACCTTTGGTTTGTTACTTGTAATTTTTGATGCAGAAAATCAGCCTGACAAACGATCAGATAATTTCTAAGTCATATTGAAATTGTAATTCCTCTATCTAAACACCAGAGGGAACGTGTGGGTTAGAAATTTCAGGGTACACCCTGCTTTCTGATTCCAGCTTGCATGAGTGCAAAGCTGCCAACCTGTGGCCATTTCAGATAATGCGCTCTGATCGTTAATTTATAATCCCCTGTGATGTATATTTGAATTGGATGTCTAAATTCTCGATAATTATTTGCATTTACAGCTTTGCTCGTGTGAATATTATTACAGGGAAACAAAAGAATGTTCCCTGCCTTTGACTGTTTACATTTACTTTGAGTTTGGTTCAAACATGATTTGAATTAAAATGTAATTGTTAATAGTGGAAATCTAGATGTGTCAGGTCAACCACTGATTGACCCACTTAGAAGGTAAGCCATCTAGTGGCAGTCTCCTGTTAAATCGACTAACAGACCTCTGTCTTTTCCATTCTGTTTTGAAATTGCATGTCCACTTTTACCCTCTTTGATTAATCTCACACTGTTTGATTAATTTCATGATCATTAATGATGACTTACAAGCTATCAATGGTTATTATAGGATATTATTCAGATTTTCCTTTTTAATTCATACATGCTTATTTTAAATTTTGATTTAAACCAGTTTTGAATTTTTAATTTGAATTAAGTTTTCTGCTCAGCAGGTTAAAGACAGAGAAGCAGTACTTCCCCCCCCTTGTGGTGAAAACCAGCTACTCCTTCTCCCTTGTTTCATTCCTGTCTTTTAATTTGATGTTTATTATTTTTCTTCTCTCTTTTGACTTAGGTTATTTTGATAATTACCATTATTATCATAATTCCTTTGCTTTGTTTATTATTATTAGGTAAAGCTGTTACCTCTCCTCTCTACATATATAGTTACTCAATTGATGTTAAACAAACCAAACCTTAATTAACTTTAAGTTTCCTTTGTTCATCCTTTGTGTATTTGATTGTAGAACTCCCTTGGTGATTGGACAGTCATCTCAGGTTTCCAGTGAGCAAGGCTGCCCGACCGGTGTTACCGATACTGGCTGCGAGTGAAACTCGGTCCCTCTTGTCTCAAGAGACATCAGCAATTGTGGCACTCCAAAGGTTGTGCTAAAAGTCACAAGCCGTGCTTTCCTGCGACACGCCAGAGTAACGGAGGACCGGGGACACTGCGGTTCAGTGTTTGGGGAGCACCGGGGAGGTTGACCAAGCCACTGGTTCCCACCTGAATGACTTCAATTCAACCAGGTGAACCAAAAGTGATAAAACCTATCCACTTATTATAAGCCACAGAATATTAGATATTCCCCCGGATATATTTTAAGTGTTCTGACCCTTTTGCTTCTTTAAGCCACACCATATTTCTAGGTTTCCTACCCAGATAGCCCACTCACCTGTTGGCCCTATCTTAAAACCTAGCAGTAGGCTTAGGCCTCCTTATTCCCACTAACACATTGTGTTTCTATTGTTTTCATCTCATTTCAAGTGTTGTGTTTCACTTTGATCTTTTTCTACCCTCTGTTCTGTTGTGATTTGTGACTTCAATTCAACCAGAGACAGTAACCTGGGAGCCACCAACGAAGTTAAATAGTAGAGCGACCACCAGCAGCCGGTGTCATCACACGACCCGCTAGGCTACTGCCTGTCAAATCTCCATTTCAGGTCCTTCGTTGACCCAAGTTAATTGGCTACTTAACTGTCTGACTGTTTGCATCAGTCAGCCCCAAAATTCTCATAAACGGCACAGCCCGTATGAATATAGCTCGTTAAATGTAGAACGAACTTGCATTGGTCTTTTTGTGTGTGTGTGCTGTGCTTCTCTCACCGACAGAGAATCAGGATGTTCCAGGCATCCAGTCCAGCAGTCCACGGGGGCCACCTCTCGACATGGTTGAAAGCAGTGACGACCCCCTTCCTGCCCAAGGATGCCAGTAACCTGCAGCACCCAGAGCAACTAGACACCGAGCTAGATGAACTGATGGCACGCGATCCAAACCAAAGCGACTACTACAGAGAACTCGCCAGGATCTTCGGAAGCCTAGTTCACATTCTCGTCACCCAGGCACGGCTCAGTGAACGGAGCAACATCGCGGAGGAGGCCTGGAAGGACCAGGCCCCAACCCAGAGTCATCTTGATCAGCTTCTCCTCGAGACCCAGAACCAGCGCGAGAAAGAGGACGACACAGATCCAGAGCTACAGAAAGGAGTTGAAAGACTTCACAATGCCCTGCAAGATCTTCGCCTCGACACAGATCAAAGAGAACAGCTGGAGAGAGAAGCCAGAAAAGACCTCAACAAAAAACTCCAGCAAGGTGACGCTCTCCTAAAAAGAGCAGAGACTGAATTGAAAGAAAGAGACTATAAAACCTGGGCCTGCAAAACACACTTGCAAGCGGCCCGAGCTAAATTCAACAAGCTCCAAGATGAACTTGACACTGTTCACACCGAACTGAGACAATCTCACAGGTTACAGAGTGGCTGGATCGGAGAAACGCACACCACAAAATTTCTCCCGGGCCGCCACTCCAACCCTTTCAGCCAAGAACCCAGAGCTGGAAAAGGGGGTGTAGTCTCCCTTCTAAGGAAATCACCAGCCAGCTTACAAGAACATCTGTCAACAACGGAGGGAAGAGAACCCTTCCAGAGAACGCATGTCACCAAACCCTGCACTGCTCACAGAGAACTTCACAAGCTAGCCAGAAGCATCTCCACATTCATTCCAGATCCTGCAGGAGGACATGATGTTCATGCTTCTTTACAAGCCATTGACTTTCATTTGCAAACCGTCGCCAACGTGACAGATGTGAACACATTGTACCTGTTAAAAATCACGGCCAGCCGTGATGTGCATTGCTTTCTGGATCGTCAACCAGAGACTGTCAAAGCGTACTACCAGCAACTGCTACAGACTTTGATTCTTGAATTCTCTGATCCAAACTCAGACCATGGGCTCCTTATTGCTATGGACCTCAAACAGGGCCGATTTGAAAACCCACAGACTTTGTTGTCAGCTACGAAACACCTACTTCGGAGCATGCAACAAACCAGGTATGGAACAGGATTTCAACTTAAAAACTCTGTTCCTCCTAAACCTACATGCCAGTTGGAGTTTTCATCTCAGAGTCCCAGCGTGTCCCCGTAACAGGACTACACAAGAGTTACGGAACTTAGCCCACAAAGCTTGCACCAAGCAAAAGACTATTTGTGAAAAGACTGTAAAAAAACCCAAAGTCTCTGTCTCTGAGCACTGCTTGGAGTTAACCCTAGATGGCGCCCTACAACACCACAGTCACAGACATTTTTACAGAGAGTCAATACCATTCCAAGCCAGCAGAGGGCAACACAGTGCAGCCACGTCTGAGACAGCAGAGATCCTGAGGGTGCTGAAAGTGCTTCTTCACATGAAAACTCACAAGGAAGATGAGCCAAGCACCCAGAACACTGCCCGAGCTCCACAGTCAACAGCTACAGCTAACTGAACGAGACAGCACAGGTCCTCACACCAGGTACCACAAACACAAGGTACCAGAAAATGCTGTTTTGACTACCTGCCTTCGCAGCGAGCTACACAAGACCGGTCCTCACCAACCACCGATCGTCCCACCTGCCCTGATGCCAACATTCCTGGGCAGCCTTGTCAAAAAGGGGGTGGGCCGAAAAGGAGTCAACAGGGAAGACCTGATCGACACAGGATTAAACCTGACGGTGATCTCATCTTACCTTTTCAAAAGACTCCAATTTGAAGCTAAGAGACAAGATCGAACTCTTACACCTCAAACTTATGAACTGAATTTACAGACAGGATGACATCCAGTTTGAACAGGTTGTTTCCATTCACCTGACATTCGTTCCGATGAGTCTAATACATCCCATGTATGTCCCACCAATGAACACTCATACATTGCTCATCGACAAAGACCTGCTAGAACACTTTGACCCTTTTCTGAACTTCAAACAGCTAAAAGACTTTGCTCAAGTGCGAGAACCTCTTTCTCTCCAGCCACACAGGTTGCTAGAGCCAGACTGTCAGGTCGCAGAGGTCACGGGAACTCCCACAGAGCCAGACGGTCAGGTCACAGAGGTCACGGGAACCCCAGCAGCCAGCCATGAGTACAACGCCCTAACAACAGGCCCAAGTTCAAGCCTCTGTACCTTAGTCAACAAACAGGGTACGGTGGTACCAGCTTACACCAAAGGGGTCGCTGTTCGGCTCAACCTGCAAGGTGGTCAAACCTTACACCACACGCTGGGTTTCTTCCAATCCTCACCTGAATGTGTGGAACTCGGACTCACACTTGCAAACAACAAGCATGTCAAACACCAACACCTGTTCCAGCAATGTGATAACATCACAAAAACACACAATGTGATCGTGTACTGGAAGAAGGTAAAAGGACACTCGAAGTTACCAAGTCTAGACGAGGACTTTAAAGATCACACTGACACCCTTGCCAAAACTGGCACACTAAACAACATTCTGTGGTCACTCCCAACCCACCCACCCACATTCAAGGTTGAAGTGATTACACACAGCACAAGAACTTTACTAGCTAAACTGCCTACCTCAGAATCGCTCACGCAGGCTCCGTTGTCTACACAGACCAACATAGCGGACATGCGGGCTTCTGAAACCTTGATAATGACTTTGCTTTACCACCTCTCAGACCCCTCCATCCACCCTGGCAACCAGTCTACAGTCACTGACAACCAAAGCCCCAGACCACTGCATGATACACAAACCATGCTGCGTGCACAGAACAATATTGTGGGTTGTGCACCGTCTGACATCACAATGCCAGGGCGTGTAATGCCACGGAGCAAAAGGGGGATACTGCCAATATATTTCCATGACGCAGCATGTGCTGCACCATGCAGCACCAGAGCCACTGAAAAAACACTGAAGCAAGCGTCATGCCAGCAGCAAGATGTGGCAAAACATGGGCGAGGGCGAGCTAAACCCAGTCACCGCCCACGAAGCAAAGAGACTGTCCTGTCCAACCAAAGACAGGCCTTGTTTGTTTCTTTCTCCCCTTTCTCTCTCTCTCTCCCTATTATCTGTACCAGGATGCTGCTGTGGTTTGCCGTGCCGTGCTGTCAGCCAAAGAGAGGACAGCTGCCACCGAGAAAACCGCTGAGACTCCTGACTACCGATGACAGGGCACACTACCCCAGCACTGTAACCGAATACAGCTGTACAAGGTTCCGATGGAGAGAGGACTCCCTCACTCACACTGAGGCCGATGTCAAACACCTGTTCAGCCAATATGAGAAAGTGACGGTTACACAAATGGAGTTAGGTGGACACCACCACCGCTCCAAACAGTTCCCGGGAGCTTTGCTTAGAGCCGCTGCTGCCGCCAGAATGTTTAACATTGTTATGTCCAGTGTCAATGCAGCGAACCAGACTGTAAACTCCTTGAAACCACTGTTTACTGTCTTCCAGAAGAACTTTACCCAGACTCAGCTGCTTACAGCGTTAACAACAGACATGCTGTGGGAGGTTAGCTCCTCCAATGACAGCCTAACCACGAGTAAAACCCCACCGTACATGATACCCTTAAGCCTTGTGTTAACTGTGCTGTCTTACGCCATCACCATGCCAGCTGACCTGCTACAAATACACCTGGCCAACTCTCTGAATAACGCCTTCCTACGGCACGTAAACCCCAAACAGAGAGAAGTGAACGTGCTCCTGAACCAACTCATCAGCGAGTCAAACCAAGTCTACAGACCTAAAGACATTGTCAGTGTCAGGATGTGGAAGAGCAACACCCACACCAAAACACACATTCCAAATGTGGTGGCCTACCACGACAGCGACACACAGCTGTACCTGGCCCCAAACATGCACATGTGTGCTTTGTCCAAAGACATTCATTATCTCTGCCTTAGCAAACCCTTCCTCAGACACAACTCTGAAGGAATCTGCGAGCTGCAACCCTGGGTCAGCGATACGCGCTGCCCTGCCGAAGCCAAGCCTCGTACACAAGTCACAGAAACGCAAGCAGAGATTGTGGGTAACAGATGGCTCGTCAACACTCCTGCGCGCTCAGCTACACTGACCTACGACCAGCATGACACCGCCACCCGTGCCAACCTGCTGGACCAAGTACTGAAAGGTACCACCCAACACATTGACATTACTCCTGTCGACACAGCCCTCCAAGCACTGTCTCGACAGCCCATTCTGAACCAGTCATCTGCGGTCCTAGCCTGGACTGCTGCCGACACTGCACGGTGCATCTCCACCGTCATTGGTCCCGCCCTGACTCTTGGCGTGACCTTCATCCTATACAGGATACTCAACGGATGCAAACCTCTACAGCCAAACTCATGACAACTGTGGCTGGAGGTCTCTGATGGAATCCCCGGAAAAGGGGGTGCCAAGTCAAAGACAACACCGAACCTCATCAAGCTGAGTCCTCAGCTTCAGGAACCACCTGCCATCATGACCCACCTGCTACATGACCATCACGATTCACCACTCATCTGCCCATCCTGATGATTGCCGTCCGATGATGTCCACACAGGGACTTCATCTGACAAAAGGGGGAGGTGTAACAGATATGCAGGTCATCGATTCATGGGTTCAATTCAAGCCACAAATGAAACCCTGTTTGTACTAAACGCCTGGCCTGGCGCCAGCCTGGCTGGACTTAAATTATTTTACGATACCCATGCGAGCCTCAAAGGAAACCTGAAAACCCCCCCCAAATTCCTTAACACACACACACACACACACACACACAAAGAAACTTTCTCAAAGTTACTTTTTTTTTGTAAGTCCTTATTAATATGTATTTTGAATGTTTGTGTATTGCATAAAAATGGTTAATCCTGGGTAAATGGTTAAAGTGCTGACTTATAAGTGGAAATGCGTGATTTAATTCTTATACTTTCTCAAAGAGTCATGTTTCTGCAACCCCCACTCCTGACCAGGTCGTAAAGCTTTATGACCCCTGGGCAACAGAACAGGAAATCTAAGCCTTAGGAAAGAATGGTCAAATGTAGTCTAAATGTGTATATATAGTATTGTTTCCTTTTTGTACATTAGATGTTTCCCATATAAATTGGGACTATCTGCAATTTATTATCGTGTGTTAATCTTTAAATGTGTATAATTCTGCATTTGAATGTAACTTCGTGTTTCTATCAGTTATATATATATATAATATATTGTTTGGTGTTTTTCAAATCGTCATGCTTTGACAGACCCACTTATCTAAAGTAAAGTAATGAAAAATGTATTATTCTGGAATTACGAACGTGCTAGAATATCCCTGATGAAATCGGACAAGTCCTAAATTATTAGGGTGGGTTGTTCCCAGAGACAAAGGAACTTTCCCGCCGCTTCAGATCGCGGATGTTCATTGGGTGGTTCACGCGAAAAGAGGCGTGAACATCTCAATCTATAAGAGTCGACCAAACAAGGTCCACCTCTCTTCTTGCTCTTCTTCCTCTTCTCCGTTCTCGGACACGCTGCTCTCCAACGTTGCGTCCGCGCGGCCATAGGCCGCGCTCATAGCGCGAACCCCCTCAGCACAGGGGCGGAGAGAAAAAGCCATTTTAATGGCTCCTTTAGAGAGCTTTCGTTTTGTTCGTTTCTTTTCTTTACTAAGTTTATTCAACTATTCGCCTCTCCACGCAAGGAAGACGAATTCTGGGACATTGTTTGTTGAACCCTTCAAATACCGCGCGAGGACAGAACAAAGGACCACGTGCTCCACGCTCACGCAAAGATCCAGCGAAGCGTGCACGCGCGTCACATGGCCTCCGGCACACGCCACGCACATTGGACGCTTTTGCAAGTATCACTTTCTCTATGGAGATTTAAATGCTGCTTTAAAGTGTTGTTATGATCTGATTTGTTGTTGGCTTCCAAAAGTTACTGACTATGATTTTCATCCCTGAGCTCCTTATGTGATCTCACTCTATTTTCTCTCTCTCTCTCTCTCTCTCTCGTTTATTTGGATTCGTTATGTATTGTATAAAGCTTACTGTTTGTATTGTCGTACGCATATTTACTCTGTGTGATTTGTAGTGTGATGTATTACTAGTTTAATTATTAAAAACCCATATACTGACGATTGGCTTGGACTCCACCCCACTTACATTACGAGTCACTGAGATGTTTGACCTATAGCTACAAGCTCTAAATTTAGAAACTAAATTTATCATAAGGATAGGATAATATTTTCATGGCCAGAGAATACTTTTCCTTGAATTATAAGGCGTGATAACTTTATTGAAAATTGATAGGTCTACAGTGGTTTGCTGGACATACCACGGTTTGACTTGCAGTAATTTACAGTAAGAGATATCACAATAATCGATATGAAGAATGTAATATTGACATATTAATGAGTAAGTTACAGTGCCCTGTGATTATTTATTGTTATAGGCAATTGAGCTATTTTTCATAATCAATCAAATTTAATGTAACTGTCATCTGAGATATATATTAATCAAATTCCTGATTAATTATTCAAATTCCCTATATATCATTTGAGTTAATTACTACGTAAAACTCATTGTTGTTACACCAGCGAGGCTTAACCGTTCTATCCGGGAGCTAAGCTCCTGTCGGACGAAGGTAAGAGCCTCCCGGCCGGACAACCTTTTCCGTCCTTCAGCCAGAGAGGTTTACCCGTTCGATTCCTGGAGCTAAGCTCCTATCGGACGTCGGTCCGAGCCTCCTGGCTAGACAACCTGACCTTTTCCACCCTCGGCCAGTGAGGCTTACCCGTCCGATGCGAGTGCTCCCATCGGACGCCGGCAACAGCCTCCTGGCCAGCCAACCACGACCCTACTGTGTGGTTCAGGTTACAAGCAAGCTGCTTAAATGCTGCAAGTACCAAACACACAATAAACTCTCCTTCCTTCCTATGGTCACCAAGGCTAACCCGTCTCTTGCCAGGAGTAGCAAACTCCCTTAAACGCCGACGACAGCCTAACGACCACGCAAACTTACCTTTTCCATCCTACGGCCTGCGAGGCTCACCCAGTTTGTCCCCGCCGGACGCTGGCAAGAGCCTCCTGGCCACCTATCGTTACCTTTTCTGTCCACCATCCAGAGAGGCTTACCCGTTCGATGCGCGTGCTCCCTTCGGACGCCGGCGAGAGCCTCCCGGTTAGACAACCTTACCTTTTCCTTTTCTATGGTCAGCGAGGCTTACCCGTTCGATGTGTGTGCTCCCTTCGAACGTCGGTAACAGTCTCTCGGCCACACAACTTACCTTTCCAGTTGACGGTAGGCGAGGCTTAACCGTCCGACGCTACAAGTCTCGTCCTCTCGCCAAATCCTGCAAAAAAAAAAAAAAAAAAAAAAAAAAAAGCTACCCTCAGCTACTCTCACATCTTTTAACCCCGTCTGGCGAGGCTTACCCGTTCGATGTTCTGAGTTAGAGGCCCCATCGGATGCTGCGAGAGTCCTCCCAGTCGGGTTTTCCTTTCCAACCCTCCCCGTCCGCCGAGGCTTACCCGTCTGTCGCGTGTGCTCCCTTCAGACGTCTGGCGAGAGTCTCCCGGACGGGCCTATGCTTGCCAGCCGCAAGCGAATCTCATCCAGCCGATGCCGTGAGTCGGGATCTCCCGTCGGATGTTGCCAGAGTCCTCCTTGTCAGCTGGCCCAAAAGCTTTTTATCTGCCAAACCGAGAGGACCCAGACGTCCGTCATCCTGAGTCTCAATCTCCTGTCGGAGGCTTCATGGGCCCTCTCGGTCAGCGTTAGGCCCTTCACCCACTGAATAGCAGGGGCTATCAGCCAGTAGGGCCCGTACGCCGACACCGTGACCTATTCCGGTCGAGGCAACTCGGGTCCTCCCGGTCGGGCACCACAACCACGCTGCTCCTCCTCATCGGCCGGTAGGGCTCACCGATCCAACGCCAAAAAACTCCAGTTGAGCATCGGCCCGAGCCCTACCGACCGGGCGCCAACAACCACGTAGTTCACTAGCTGCAGCTGGTAGGGCCTACTCTCTCAACGCCCAAGTCGCTCCCTCCGGAGTACGTAGGCCCTTCCAGCCTGCCAACGAGATAACTTCTCAGAAACCAAATCAGCCCCCGCCAGTACTCTGCTTTTTGGGGGGCATTCTTTAAACTGGCGGCTGTCCTCTTGTACATTTGCCTTTTTGGGGGGTACTCTAGGTTCGGGCAATTCCTGAGCTCGGAGCCCTTCCCCGGACAGCACGCCAAATACGCATACCATACCTCAGCTAATTATATGTAAGCGTGAACTAGTGAAATGTAATTATCTATGAAGATTCGGGAGGAGCGCGTCAGATACTTAGCCTAATCATCACAGGTGGACCACAATCAAGTAATCAATCCCACAGTATAAATATTGCTGACTTACCTCTATCCATTGACGGTTTATCAGCATCCCTCCTCCACCCCATCTCCCCACTTCAAGTTCACTTTAGCTAATTATATGTAAGCGTGAACTAGTGAATTTAGCCACTGTATTGAATAAATACCTGGGGTTATGTTTGTTTTCTTCTAAAAGAGAAGAAAAGTAATCAGATCTAGCAGTTTTTAATGCTTTTCTGTAGGATAGGTTACTTTCTTGCCAAGCAATACGAAATACCTCTAGTTTTGTTTTCCTCCAGCTGCGCTCTATTTTTATGCTCTATTTTAGGGTGCGAGTATGTTCATTATAGCATGGTGTCATACTGGTTTCCTTAACCTTCTTTAAGCGGAAAGGAGCAACTGCATTTAAAATGCTAGAAAAGAGAGAGTCCATAGTTTATGTTACATCATCAAGTTGTTCTGAGGTTTTGGATATGCTAAGGAATTTGGATACATCAGGAAGATAACTTAAAGAGCCAGTAAGATGAAAATTCTAAGGTTCCTTTCACTGTTCATAAGTCCTGTACAATAGGTTTAAATCCATCCAAGGTTAAAAAACATTGCCATTTTTTCAAAATATCATTTTAAAATTACCTCAATTCTCAGAGATCCCCAAAACGGTTAGCTCGAAGCTGTTCAAAAGATTTCATAATTGAAATGCAACGCTGGACATCACATGGAAACCCATGAGAGTACTGCACAAGTCCCATTGACACCCCCCCCCCCCCACCACCTAGCAGAACCAGACTGAAATTCCTAAGGGGGAAGGGCTTTAAACCTCTGTCTTCACAGAACATCAACAAGAAACTGCTTTTTGTACATATATATGGACCAGAATGAACTCAAAAAGACTTATAAATGAATCATTCCATTGCTTGACTCCATATTCATTTATGTGTAAGCCACACATTTGACTATCATGTATAATCACTTATTGTGTATTTCTTTTGATAACTATAGGATACATAGTCATGTCAAGTATTGATATAATCAAATTTTCTTGCTTGATATTGTCCTGACAATCATTTATTTGTAAAATATATCATAATCGTGTTATAGGAATCATGTCCAAAATTAGACCCTGCGAGGCAGGAACCACATGCTTGGTAAGATAAACAAATGATTTATGATACCCCCGAGCCAAGACCATATCTGATTGGTCAAGAAAAAATTTGAGGTGTGGCCAACAGGGAAGTTTAAATACTTTGGACACCATGACATTTTTTTTTTAGTCCCTAGCTGCTGCTATTAGCCATGTCTGTTGCTAGTCTCTAGCTATGCTTCTGCTAGCTTGTAGCTTCTAGCCATGCGGTTTAGTCATCACTGTTTGAGCGCGGTTCCTGCATGCTTCGGCCTGCCTGCTGTTACTATGCCACGATGAGAAGGAACACAACCTAGTCTCGTCAAACTTTATTTATTTTCTTTTCCGTTTGAGAGTTTCGTGTTCTGAGTTAAGTTTTGTAACGTCGAGTCTCCGACGCCTGACCTCGGATGCCCGTTCAACTTCGACCAGCGCACACGACTCTGCACTTTCAGCCAACGCCCAATAACCACGGGCTTCCCAAGACGTCACTTCAATACTGAACTTCCAGCCAATCAGCGACACCGGGGATACCCCTTTCAACGGGAGTCCCTTTCACAGGAAACGAAGGCAACATATCCCCAGATATTTGTTGTGCTGGTGTATCTAATATAATTTTAGTCACATTGAGGAACTCAATGCAAGGGCTAATTACGTGATTGATGGTTGTTCATGTCTATGCAATTTAACGTATTGCTGTAAACTTGGAATTCCATATTTCCATTCTCTTAAACTCATCTTTTCCTAACTTTCAATCTTCCTGCAACTTGTGTGAATGTGTGAGTGTGTGCGTTTATGTGTTAGATTAGTTTATATGTCTTAGATTTATCTAATAAAGCCTTATTCATATTGAAAAGAGAAGTACTGTATCCTGTGTTTTGTGCTTACAAGTTAATGTCTTAAACTGCCGATCTTGTTACTGTGCTAATTGATAGTGTTTTCACTATAGTTTGGATATTAGTATCCAGCGCAGATTTGATGTTAAACGGCTCGTTCACTGAACCGCAGGCGCGTCTCCGTGACCAGCCGTGAAACAGTGATTCTGTTCAAATTCCCTTTAAAATCTTAAATGATTCCCTTTGAGCTTAATTGACCTGTTTCCCTTACATTTATTATGGTGGAGAATGTGCGGGCAGTTTAATCTAAATTGTGAGCATAAACCAAGTTATTTAATCTTTGATTTTGCTAAAGGAATGATGGATGAAAAGCTAGCGAGACGTGTGTGTGTATGACCCGTGACGTAAGCAGCGCGTGCCCCCCTCAAATGAATGAAAGCAGCCAGAGGAGACTGTGTAACTCGAGTCCGTCTCCCCGTTTTTATCAGCAGTAAGTGAACTTAAAAGTAAACATCTGAGATCGTACAATAAGGTAGAAATTGAGCGTGTTCCTCATTTGTGTAATGCCTTGTTTTATAGCTGATTTGAGTTTACTGCGTGTTCCAGTGTCTCAAACGCTATCTCAGTCACTGTTTGCTGAATGGAGCTAAACTGTTAGTGTTTCAAAAGGGATATAAATCGGTGAATAAAGAATAGTTTTGAGCGTGTTCCTCAATCTATTTATCAAAGCCCCCGTATTCATATTTCATATAGTCTGATTGCCACTGCGTGTTCCACTGCCGAATCAAATTTTGATATTTGACTCCCCTAAGTTAACGTTAAACATTAGAGAATAATGTTTGCCCGTTTGTGTCTGCTCACAGAGTGAATGCATTCTCGCGGAACACTGCATGTGCCCGAGAGTTATTTGAATGGGAGTGTTTTAAAAGCTTGATCAAGTAAATTTTAACTGTGTACCAACAGCGAAGGAAAACTTTTGTGTTTGTGTCCAGTGAAACTGGCACCGAGATTCAGATTGCTAAGATTGATAGCACTGTGTCCCCTTAACTACAGCAGGAAGCTGCTATATCTGAATTAAGATAAATTTAACTCTATACAAACTGAGAATTTAAGTGCCACATCGCAAAACCAACTAAAGGCGGTGTTGTTATTTGTACAGTGTTGAAATGAGCCGACATTTCATGTTACATGCGTAACTGTATTTGCAACAATGCAACGATTCATGTGCTAACGTTAATTCACCTACGTTACACACTACGAGTGTGTTTTGGTTGTCATAGTGACGCCCGTGACCCGGAAGCCTTAACGTACTTCTGGAGCAACTCTGAACTGTGCACGCGCAGCGCACTAATGTAAACAAACTCCACGGTTTTGCTAAGCTAACGAAACCATTGCATTTACATTGAAGTCTATGCTAAAGCCACTAGCCTCAAAGGTTAGCCGTTAGCATTACAATCCAGTGGATGAATAGTGTGTGTTTGGGCAACGCTGACGTGATTTAACCCTTTAAACATCTTAACTAACACTTGTTAGTCTCTTTCTCTTTTATTGCTCTCTTTTCTCACTAAACCACTTATTTTCATTTTACTAGAAAGGGAAATACTAACTCACAATTATTAATTGTGACAAATTGAAATTTAATTGAAACATTAAATTTATTTTGAATCATTTAAAATTTCCCTCTCAGATCATTTCATATGATCTTTTATTTCTAGTATTCTCTTTTGGGTCTAATTATTTTATGAATGAATAAGCCTTGAACTTTGGAAGTTAAGTAAACTTATTCTTCCTAATTTATTTATTACCCATCTGAATATATGCTATTCAGACCTTTACTTATTTGAATGCGTTTTACCCCTCTTCCTGTTTTGGTTATACACTTAACCACTATTGTTTTACTTATTGATTTCCTCTTTTTAATTTCATTTTTGCATATTTTGCCCATTTATATATTTTTTTTTTTTATTTTACTTTTTCTTACCATTTCTTTACTTTGTGTATCCTAGCCTGGGAACGACACATCTGAGCCCTAAAAGGAGATATTGTTATCCCTCACTACGAGTTCAAATAAATTAGAAAGACAACTCTCTTTCACTTAAAGTTTATTTTGTCTGATTAGTTGTGCAGCAACTAACACAACGCTCTCCTTGTAGTTGAGATAACTGCTACTGAAACTTACCATCTCCGTCCTCTCGCTCCTTTACTTTCCTCTTCTCTTTTTACATTTGTAGGACATGTAAGAACCATCAATCAATTCTAAGTGAATTAAATACACAATCGTGCCAAAGACGACGAATCAACCTTATGAATTGTGATTGTAATCATCCTCTCCTTTGTTCTTCCTAACCTCCCTACATTTGGAAACGCAATCCAAGTTTTAGCATCTCATCCAACGTTGAGATCAATTCAATAGAGAAACGTGTTGAGCAACTGTCGCCTTCGCAGACTCCCTGGTGAGCGGTCCAACTGAAAGGTGTACGGTGTCAATCCTGTCAGACTACGAAAAAAGATATCAGAATTATTATTGTATTCTTTTGTCCAAAGCAAGAAATATAATAATATTGTTTACGTTTTTGATGACATTTAATTGGAAAAAAATATTTTCCTCATTTGAAAAACAGAAATTTTGCTTGTCATTTGAATTTGTTTTTCACCTCTGTCTCTCTTTTCCTCTTCCTCATTAGAGTGACAAAGTCTTCGCATCTCTAGTCTACTTAGACAGCCTGAGACCAACACAGTCATCACCACATTTCACTAGTGGTTCACAATCACTGATACAACACTTAGGTGTCCCACCACACATAGGCTTTTACTCCACACATATCTGTGTCAGTCTCTCTTCTCCCTAGCGTGCCAACATGCCGCAGACTGCAGACCCCATTTCCCATGGGGAAGATGTGTACATTTGGCTGAGAGGCATGACAGACAGCCTCACTCCAAAGACATTTGAACTGTTATTATTTTTAATAATAATCCTAATCCTGAGAAGATTCCTGACACAAGATTCAAGCCAGAACAACAACCACGAGGAGCTAGTCAAGATCACGAGCTCACTAAGCTATGCCTTCACAACCCAGCTGAAACTGAGCGACAAGCACATCACCCACCTCCAAGAGGAGCTGACACGTGCTCAACATTGCATAGAAAAGCTGGAAGTGAAAGTTCAAGATCAACTCAAAGCACCCAGCGAGAGGGAGCAGGATACAACAGAACAAGTTATGAAGCTCCAAGCAGCCCTGGCAGCAGCTCAGCTCGACCAGCAACATGCAACGGCTGCTCAAAAAAGACCTGGTAAACAGACTCCAGTATGCCAAACAGCTACTAGAGAAAGCTAAGCTAGACATCAGAAACAATAATTCTGAAATCAGTGCTTTGAAAGACCACCTTGAAAGGTACAGAACTGAAATGGACAATCTGACCCAACAACTAGACGATACCAACGATGAGCTCTACATGGTCAGAAAAGAACTCCAAAATGCTTACAAGCACAAACTAGAGCCAAGAAAAGAGAAACATCTCTTAGCCTCATCACTGCTGAGCAGAGCAGAGTCCCACGTCCAAGAACTGGCATATGACGAAAGGAGCGAAGGGCCACAAGCCAAAACCTCACCTGCCTTCGCCACACAACCCTTTCCTGCCAACGAAAGAAAACCTCCCGTCCAAGGCCTTGAAGCTGCACACGGGATGACAATCAAAGACCTCAACAAGCTGTCTGAAAACATCAGCAGGTTCAACCCGGACTCCACAGAGAGCCCCGACATCCAAGCTTACCTGCGAGATATCGAATTTCACCTGGAAGTGAGACCTCATGTGACTGACAGAGACTGGTTATACCTCCTTAGAGCCACGTCCAGTCCCGAGGTACGAAACTTTCTAGATCGACAGCCCAGTCAAACTATGTCAAACTACCAGCGACTTCGTGAGGTCCTGATTAAAGAGTTTACAGACCCAGAGTCTGAACATGGACTGTTAACTGCCTTGGAAACCAAACAAGGTCGTCAAGACACTCCACAAGCTTATTAGAACCGACTCCGACAAGCCTACTTTGGTGCACACAGCAGCCCTGACCTTGAAGAGGATGTGAACTTCAAAACCCTCTTCCTAAAGAATCTGCACCCCGGAGTCAGTCACCATCTAGGTGTCATGGCCTGTCCGAACTCCATGACCATCCAACAGTTGCGTGACCTAACACAGAAGGCCTATAACAAGCAGAAGTTGGCCTCAAAGAAAGGTAACAAAACATCCACACTCTTGAACTCTGTCAACAAAGACTCAAGCCTTGCACTGGACGACACCCAGTGGCATCACAACACCAGAGTCTTCCATCAAGAGCACAGAGAACGTGACGCCCATATCCATGACCGCTTTCAGCCCAACTGCTGGAAAAATCCATTGGACCAGCCACGCTTCTCAAGAAACCAAAAGGATAAGAACATCTGGAAACCTAACCAGATATCCAAAGGTAATCAGCTGACTCATCCAAGAGCAACTCGTGTGGGTAAGCGACAACAAAACCCACCTCAGCACCACTCAGACATGCACAGTGCTGAGTATGCACAAGAACATGACCGCTTACCATTAGAAGACACGGAACAAGTCATGGAACAACTAAGAGAGTTCCTTCAAGACAATTTACATGCAGGTGACCACAAATTTGAGTCATGCTCGCTGTAACCAGCGACAGAACGGAAGGCCGGTGATCACCTGGTGCACCACATCAGAGATGACGAGCACCTGTTCAACAACGACCCAGAACGAACAAGTCTTTCACAGCCAACTGTTGATGAAAAATCTGAGGTACTAAAGGACATCACCTCAGACACCTAACACAGTCACTAACAAACTGTCAAATTAACTCCAACTCCAAGAACCACATTCCCTGTCTGTGCAACAGCAACCACCAGAGCACAGAAGGTCAGAAAGTCTGCTACAGCCAGAAGGCATCACAAGAAGAATGCAACATAGGAGACAAAGTTTTGCAACCCAGCTTCACACAGCCATGCCAAACTGCCTCCGACTGCGTGCTAAAGAACTTCCTGCCTTGCTGGACTGACCCCTCATTAGACCATGGACACGCCCTCATCCAAGCCAAGGATGCAGAGAGCCAGTCTTCAGTGACATGCTAGAAAAAGGGGGAGACAACACAGACTTGAACAGATCTGACCACACATGCACTACACCAGTAACACACAAAACATTACCTACACCCAGAGGTAAACACATCTACTGATAACACAGTCAACAAACATATTCTTCCCACAGGTAGAATATCCAACTTTTAGTGTAACAAAGTTACACATACCCACCATGAAGAAACGTGCAGCCATCCTCACAATAGGTAGAACACCTGATACTAAGTTAAGGTTCATGACACACTAGTAGCACCTGACATCCTAGCTCAATAGTAGTTGTAACCCATGCTAGGAAAACCCACAGCAGCCTTGTTTTGTTTTGTTCTTCTTTTACCTATCCTTCTCCTTCCCCTCTTTCCTGAGTAGGTGAAATGCCTAGACACCCTGCGAGGGTCGAAGGTCTGATATTAGGATTGACTCGCAACACCTAATATCCGCCAGCCACTCTAAACTGAATGGAAGCCAGAGAGCTCCATGCATGATAGGTCAATTCATTGAATTGAAAATGAAATTACTATAAAACTAATGGTAAATGTGTAAATGTGAGTAAGACAACCTAGAAGAACCAAACAAAGTTAACCACAAATTTGATTGATGAATCAAAATAAAAACAATTTCCAAGACGATCTTAACTATCCTCAATGTGCTAAACTACATTGACTAATTGAACTTAACCACGTGTACCTAAATAACCTGATGCCTGCACCAGTACAGTAACTGTCATGGAGGTGTTGTCTTGCTGTTTGCTGTGTTTGTCTGCTTCTTCTGCCTTTGTTTCTCCAGCGATCGACGATGTCTTCACCTAAACACCTCACCGATCGAAAGGGGGATATATGTAACAGAAATGAGTCGAACCAGACAAATTAAAGAGTCTATCAAAGCTGTATGCATTGAAACACGAGAGCTGAATTCCTCAGGAAGTCATAAATCAGTTCTAGTGCCACAAGAACCAAGAAGATTACCAACCAACTTGTTCACACAACGGCTTTCAACATGAACACCACTAGAGCATTTATTTACAATTTCAATTCGAAGAAGAGATTGTCAAATTTGTTGTTCATAATTGAAATGCAACACTGGACATCACATGGAAACCCATGAGACCATTGACTCTTGCTTGATATTGTCCTGACAATCATTTATTTGTAAAATATATCATAATCGTGTTATAGGAATCATGTCCAAAATTAGACCCTGCGAGGCAGGAACCACATGCTTGGTAAGATAAACAAATGATTTATGATACCCCCGAGCCAAGACCATATCTGATTGGTCAAGAAAAAGTTTGAGGTGTGGCCAACAGGGAAGTTTAAATACTTTGGACACCATGACATTTTTTTTTTAGTCCCTAGCTGCTGCTATTAGCCATGTCTGTTGCTAGTCTCTGGCTATGCTTCTGCTAGCTTGTAGCTTCTAGCCATGCGGTTTAGTCATCACTGTTTGAGCGCGGTTCCTGCGTGCTTCGGCCTGCCTGCTGCTACTATGCCACGATGAGAAGGAACACAACCTAGTCTCGTCAAACTTTATTTATTTTCTTTTCCGTTTGAGAGTTTCGTGTTCTGAGTTAAGTTTTGTAACGTCGAGTCTCCGACGCCTGACCTCGGATGCCCGTTCAACTTCGACCAGCGCACACGACTCTGCACTTTCAGCCAACGCCCAACAACCACGGGCTTCCCAAGACGTCACTTCAATACTGAACTTCCAGCCAATCAGCGACACCGGGATACCCCTTTCAACGGGAGTCCCTTTCACAGGAAACGAAGGCAACGTATCCCCAGATATTTGTTGTGCTGGTGTATCTAATATAATTTTAGTCACATTGAGGAACTCAGTGCAAGGGCTAATTACGTGATTGATGGTTGTTCATGTCTAAGCAATTTAACGTATTGCTGTAAACTTGGAATTCCATATTTCCATTCTCTTAAACTCATCTTTTCCTAACTTTCGATCTTCCTGCAACTTGTGTGAATGTGTGAGTGCGTGCGTTTATGTGTTAGATTAGTTTATATGTCTTAGATTTATCTAATAAAGCCTTATTCATATTGAAAAGAGAAGTATCTTGTGTTTTGTGCTTACAAGTTAATGTCTTAAACTGCCGATCTTGTTACTGTGCTAATTGATAGTGTTTTCACTATAGTTTGGATATTAGTATCCAGCGCAGATTTGATGTTAAACGGCTCATTCACTGAACCGCAGGCGCGTCTCCGTGACCAGCCGTGAAACAGTGATTCTTTTCAAATTCCCTTTAAAATCTTAAATGATTCCCTTTGAGCTAAATTGACCTGTTTCCCTTACAATGCGTTAGCATCTTTTTGGGGTGAATTATGTCTTATTCCTCTCACTGCGAAGCAAGCATTAAAATAAAACACTTGAACAGTCTTGCTGCTTTTTTTTCTGTGTGGGTGTATTCAAGCCGCGCTTCAGTTTGAATCTGAATAGCACGTTCACCGTGGGGGCGTGGTCACATTGAAGGGAGACGTGAAAAACGGACATCGAGTGGTTTTCATATGGATTACTTTATCACAGAATATCTGTTAGCAGCACTTGTTTAGTTTTAAAGAAGACATGTCAAGCTTTCTATAGATATCTCTCTCATGTCTCTTCGTTGAGTATTCACGGAGTTACAATTCATTTTAATGACGTGTTTGTAAATGAAGATCAGCGCAGACAAAGCCTGCAGACAGTACACATACTGATAAGACGCTCGGGAGAAAACAAACACATAACTTCATAATCATACTTCGCGTTGTGATTCGGAGATGCTTGTTGGTCCAAATAAAGTTGGTAATGAACTCTCTTTTATGGCCAAACGCTTTGAAAATCCCGCCATGAACTCACAGAGATTAGAAAAGCAGTCATGAGTGAAATGTTGTGAACACAACAAAAGGGATTTGTTGTACTGTTGGACAGTGTTTTCTCTACTTCCTGTTGGCCTTCTGTAGCTAATCGTAGCTCCATGTAGCTGTTTTTATTTTTTATTTTTTTCTCTATAATCTTTCGTACTATCACTGTCTGTTTTTTGTTTTTTTAAGTTGTAAAATATAACTTAATTCACACCATATTTCTGATATTATCGATCAATCTTATCAGATTAACTTTGATTGTTCACTTTTCCGTGAGTGCAGTACACCTGCAAAGCGTTAGCACTCGTTAGCTTGTCATTAGCGTTTTCTTTTCTCCTCTCCTCTCCTCTCTCACGCTGCAGTTTTTCACAAGTTCATCAAACAACCGCAGTAAGAATATTTAATCAAGCACGGTGAGTAATGGCCTGCTATCGCCTGCTATCGTTACTTGCACCTCTTGCCACATGTACAGTTTATCTATCTCTGTCGCTGATGAGGGATTCACATGTGATAAATGCAGGGAAATAGTTAGGCTGACAGAGAAGATTTCAGAATTAGAGACACGCATCCAAACTTTAATTGAGGACAGTAAGAATGTTAGGGCTCTAGATACGGCTTTGGATGTGTCTAGCTCAGGGATTCCTGTACATTTTTCGGTTCCAGCAACAGAGCCCCTGCAGCAGGTCAACTGGGTGATGGTGAGGCAGCGTAGTCGTGGGGCAGAACACCGCTCTTCTGTTCCGATCAAAACATTAAACAGGTTCTCCCCACTCAGTGATGCACCCACTGAGAAACCTGATGAAAGTGCTCTAGTTATTGGTGATTCTATTGTACGGAACGTGAATATAGAGACACCAGCCACCATAGTCAAATGTTTACCGGGAGCCAGAGCGCCTGACATCTTGGCAAATTTAAAAGTGCTGGCTAATGCTAAACGTAAATACAGGAAGATTGTTATTCATGCCAGCGCTAAATGATTTTACATCCGAGTTAGTTCTGGCTGCAGATAAAGTTTTAATAGTTGGTGATTTTAATATCCATGTCAATAATGAAAAAGATGCATTGGGATCAGCATTTATAGACATTCTGAACTCTATTGGTGTTAGACAACATGTTTCAGGACCTACTCATTGTCGAAATCATACTCTAGATTTAATACTGTCACATGGAATTGATGTTGATAGTGTTGAAATTATTCAGCCAAGTGATGATATCTCAAATCATTATTTAGTTCTGTGCAAACTTCATATAGCCAAAATTGTAAATTCTACTTCTTGTTACAAGTATCGAAGAACCATCACTTGTACCACAAAAGACTGCTTTTTAAGTTATCTTCCTGATGTATCCAAATTCCTTAGCATATCCAAAACCTCAGAACAACTTGATGATGTAACAGAAACTATGGACTCTATCTTTTCTAGCACTTTAAATACAGTTGCTCCTTTACGCTTAAGGAAGGTTAAGGAAAACAGTTTGACACCATGGTATAATGAGCATACTCGCACCCTAAAGAGAGCAGCCCGAAAAATGGATGGCAGCTGGAGGAAAACAAAACTAGATGTATTTTGTATTTCTTGGCGGGAAAGTAGCATATCCAACAGAAAAGCATTAGAAACTGATAGATCTGATTACTTTTTCTTCTCTTTTAGAAGAAAACAAACATAACCCCAGGTATTTATTTAATACAGTGGCTAAATTAACGAAAAATAAAGCCTCAACAAGTGTTGACATTTCCCAACACCACAACAGTAATGACTTTATGAATGACTTTACTTCTAAAATTGATACTATTAGAGATAAAATTGCAACCATTCAGCCGTCAGCTACAGTATCACATCAGGCCGTGCACTATAGACCCCCTGAGGAACAGTTCCACTCATTCTCAACTATATGAGAGGAAGAATTGTATAAACTTGTTAAATCATCTAAACCAACAACATGTATGTTAGACCCTATACCATCTAAGCTCCTAAAAGAGGTGCTTCCAGAAGCCATAGGTCCTCTTCTGACTATTATTAATTCCTCATTGTCATTAGGATATGTCCCCAAAACCTTCAAACTGGCTGTTATTACGTCTCTCATAAAAAACCACAACTTGACCCCAAAGAACTTGTTAATTATAGACCAATCTCGAATCTCCCTTTTCTGTCCAAGATAGTAGAAAAGGTGGTATCCTCACAATTATATTCCTTCTTAGAGAAAAATGGTATATGTGAGGATTTCCAGTCAGGATTTAGACCGTATCATAGTACTGAGACTGCTCTCTTTATAGTTACAAATGATCTGCTCTTATCATCTGATCGTGAGTGTATCTCTCTATTAGTTTTATTGGATCTTAGTGCTGTGTTTGACACAATTGACCACAGCATTCTTTTGCATAGACTTGAACACTTTGTTGACATCAGTGGAAGTGCATTAGCATGGTTTAAATCGTACTTATATGACAGCCATTAGTTCGTAGCAGTGAATGAAGATGTATCATATCGATCACAAGAGCAGTATGGAGTACCTCAAGGCTCAGTACTAGGGCCGCTACTCTTCACGCTTTATATGTTACCCTTGGGAGATATCATCAGGAAACATGGTGTTAGCTTTCACTGTTATGCTGATGATACTATTTTTCCTCGCAGCCCGGTGAAACACACCAATTTGAAAAACGATATAAAAAAATTGGATGACGAGTAATTTCTTACTGCTAAATTCAGAAAAAAAAAACAGAGGTGTTAATTATAGGTCCTAAAAACTTTACTTGTAATAACCTAGAACACTGTCTAAGACTCGATGGTTGCTCTGTCAATTCTTCGTCATCAGTTAGGAACCTAGGTGTGCTATTTGATCGCAATCTTTCCTTAGAAAGCCACATTTCTAGCATTTGTAAAACTGCATTTTTCCATCTCAAAAATATATCTAAATTACGGCCTATGCTCTCAATGTCAAATGTAGAAATGTTAATCCGTGCATTTATGACCTCAAGGTTAGATTATTGTAATGCTTTATTGGGTGGTTGTTCTGCACGCTTAGTAAACAAACTACAGCTAGTCCAAAATGCAGCAGCAAGAGTTCTTACTAGAACCAGGAAGTATGACCATAGTAGCCCGGTCCTGTCCACACTGCACTGGCTCCCTATCAAACATTGTGTAGATTTTAAAATATTGCTTATTACTTCTAAAGCCCTGAATGGTTTAGCACCTCAGTATTTGAATGAGCTCCTTTTACATTGTACTCCTCTACGTCCGCTACGTTCTCAAAACTCAGGCAATTTGATAATACCTAGAATATCAAAATCAACTGCGGGCGGCAGATCCTTTTCCTATTTGGCGCCTAAACTCTGGAATAACCTACCTAATATTGTTCGGGAGGCAGACACACTCTTGCAGTTTAAATCTAGATTAAAGACCCATCTCTTTAACCTGGCATACACATGACATACTAATATGCTTTTAATATCCAAATCCGTTAAAGGATTTTTAGGCTGCATTAATTAGGTGAACCGGAAACACTTCACATAACACCCTATGTACTTGCTACATCATTAGAAGAATGGCATCTACGCTAATATTCGTCTGTTTCTCTCTTGTTCCGAGGTCACCGTGGCCACCAGATCCAGTCTGTATCCAGATCAGAGGGTCACTGCAGTCGCCCGGATCCAGTACGTATCCAGACCAGATGATGGATCAGCACCTAGAAAGGACCTCTACTGCCCAGAAAGACAGCGGAGACCAGGACAACTAGAGCCCTAGATACAGATCCCCTGTAAAGACCTTGTCTCAGAGGACCACCAGGACAAGACCACAGGAAACAGATGATTCTTCTGCACAATCTGACTTTGCTGCAGCCTGGAATTGTTTCGTCTGGTTTCGTCTGGTCACAGGAGAATTGGCCCCCAACTGAGCTTGGTTTCTCCCAAGGTTTGTTTTCTCCATTCTGTCACCGATGGAGTTTTGGTTCCTTGCCGCTGCCGCCTCTGGCTTGCTTAGTTGGGGTCACTTCATCTACAGCAATATCATTGACTTGATTGCAAATAAATGCACAGACACTATTTAAACTTAACAGAGATGACATAACTGAATTCAATGATGAACTGCCTTTAACTATCATTTTGCATTATTGACACACTGTTTTCCAAATGGATGTTGTTCAGTGCTTTGACGCAATGTATTTTGTTTAAAGCACTATATAAATAAAGGTGATTGATTGATTGATTGATTGATTGATTGATTGATTGATTACTGCTCTGGTATTGTGGTAAAAAATGAATTTTTGCCATTGGTTCTTCTGATCTTCATTCTTTGGCAGCGAAAATAAAACAAACTTGCCTTTTTAAAAACACACTGTCTCCTCGACATGATGCCATCACACCAACTAGAGCGTCTGTGTGGTGGGTGGGGCAGGTCAGAGTTTTGTTTCTCCCAAGATTTGAAATCTATAACGACTCATTTCAGCGATTCAGAGTCGACTCCTTACTTTAGAAGCCAATAACTTTATAAATTGTGTACTCTTTGGTTTAATTACTTTGCACATTGTTTACACTGATTGACAGCTACATCATACACTGTAATACAGGTAATTTTTGATTTCCCATCTGTGTGGCTCTTTAAAAAGCAGTCTTTTGTGGCAGAAGTGATGGTTCTTCCATACTTGTAACAAGAAGTAGAATTTACAATTTTGGCTATACTGTATGAAGTTTGCACAAAACTAAATAATGATCTGTTATATCATCGTTTGGCTTCATAATTTCAACACTATCAACATCAATTCCATGTGACAGTATCTAGAGTATGATTTTGACAATGAGTAGGTCCTGAAACGTGTTGTCTAACCCCAATAGAGTTCAGAATGTCTATAAATGCTGACTTTAAACCTCTGTGAGACAGCTAGCAGACAGTCGGTTTAGCCAGTCCGTCTGCTTCCTGTCCTGGGCCTGAGTTAGTCAAGTATAAACACTAAGACCAAGAGTAGAGAAGAGAGTGGGACGCAACACATTCCTGCTAAGTGATGGAAAAAAGTGGAATGCTCGAGCGTAGCTCATCGGCCATATGGTTGAGCCGACTCCAAAGGAGGAGAAGGCAGGCAAGTTGCGACATGCGACGGGAGCTCAGACCACCTTGTTGGTTGATGTGCACAATGGTCACTGTGATGTCCATTCGGACCAGCATGTGATTGCCACGTAAGCATCCATTGGAGACCGTTCAAGGCAAGGCACACTGCTAACAACTCTAGGCAACTGATATGCCAATGTAGATGAGGGCCCGTCCATTCCCCAGACATTGCATGCCCATTCTACATGGCCCCCCAGCCGTTGGTGGAGGAATCCTGTAAACCACAGCATGCCTAGAGAACTGTTCCAAGGGCACTCCTGCCCAGAGAAGCATAAGATCTGACCACAGGGGTAAAGTTTTGGCGACAGGCTGGTGTAACTTTGCCCCGGTGAGTGCCACACTTTCATGCCCACCTTGGGACTTGGCCATGAATCCAGTGCTGTAGCGGTCTCATATGCAATACCCCTAGCGATGTAAGTGCTGCTGCAGCTGCCATATGCCCCAGGAGCCTCTGAAATTGTTTCAGTGGGACCGCTGTCCTGCCCTTGAATGAGTTCAAGCAGGTCAGCAGTGACCACCCACATTCCCCTGTGAGGTGTGCTGTCTGTTCGACTGAATCCAACTCCATATAGAGAAAAGAGATCCTCTGCATCGTGGAGAGTTAGTTTTTTTCCCAGTTGACCCGAAGACCCAACAGGATGAGGTGCCAGAGCACCAGGTCCCAGTTCTCACACAACTGATCCTGAGACTGAGTATAAGCAAATCATCGAGATGATTGAGGATGCAAACACCCTGCTTTCTGAGGGGAACAAGAGCCTCGTGTAGGCTTTTTACTTCAGCAGATCAGCACAGTGCTCAAACAACAGATTTTTGGCACAAACGCTAAAACTAATAACATTGGGACTGGAATAATACTACAAAAAGAAGACTTTGTCTCCCACTGCTATCATCTTACGTTCCTGTGACGGGATAACAACTGCCTACATCCAAACAGAAGAGAGAGAAAATGCCTCCTGTTGGATCTACTTGTTGCATGAACTGCTGCAAACTTCTACAAAGGATTGTGATTCTTGAAACAAAGTTACTTTCTGGACTTCCAAAACATACGGAACACTTAGCAGACCATCGTCATGGACCCCTTCAGCATACAGCCGGTGAGTCTCATGAATCTTCTGAATCTCAACAGTTTATACCAAGTGTAGAGGAACAAGCCGAAAATGATCGCCACACTAATCGATGGCACAAACAGGGAGCGAGACCCAAAGGAACACGAGATATCAGATTGTCACGAGTTTCTCGTATTGCTGCCATAGCTTCCTCTACCCCAGATTTGACTATGACAAGGCTTGTAAATACTGGTATTCTACCACCCCTTATACATCTAGAGAACAGATTTGAAGCATTAATAAATGTGGGTGAGGAATCCCCAAATGTGATTAAACATGGACCGGATCAGCCAGCAGCCAACACCACTACTAACAGGTGCTCAAGGTCGAGCAGACAGCGGCATTCAGCTCAGAGCGCAGCCGAGCCCAGGACTCTGATAGTGGGTGACTCTGTTATCAGAAACATCCGTAGCAGGACTACAACAACATGCCGCCTTCCTCAAGCAACGGTCTCTGATGTGAACAAGGAACTTCAGAACATTCCGATGAAGCACAAGACTGCAAATCTGACTGTGATGTATCAAAACAGCTACAAGATTCAGCACCCAGGGATGACTTTCTGGAAAACAGCCAGGGAAGCCAGGACAACACATCACAGCCACCGGAAACACCAGAGACACAGCCCATCTCACCAGACACATTATCCCTCTCTCCAGCATCTCCACTTCTGTGCTTCTCACAGAAAATGGAAGAATTGGTGTATGTTTGGACTAAACTCTCCCACTCATTCGCTGCTAGCCCGCAGATATCAAAAAAAAAAAAAAAAAAAAATGGCGGGCCCCCCAACCACCAAAGCCTGTGGGCCCTGTTCCTATGAGAGCTCTCCAACCGCTGCCACAACGCCAGGGCCCAAACCCTCTATCTGCTGAAGGTGAACCAAAAACAACTGATAGCAGCTCTCAGTGATATGTGTCGGGTCCCCGCTATAATAGCAGCAACATTCACAAATGCTTACAGAACAAGCGGGAACCCAGTGTGCCTGTAGCTTTCTCTATTTCAGTTTTATCATGTGATAGAAAGTCTAAGGCCTTCTCAAGCTGTAGGGCAAACACATCTAATCTGCGGCCTATTATGCATCAAACTAAGATTGATGTAAAGACACAAAGCACTGCCATCAAGTTAGCACTTTTAAACATCCGCTCACTAAAAAATAAATCATTTCTAATCAATGACTTTATAACCACAAACAATCTGGATTTTATGTTTCTAAATGAAACATGGCTAGAAGACAGCTGCAGTGCAACAATCCTAAATGAAGCAGCCCCTCCTAACTTCACTTACATGAGTGTTTGCAGGACTGTTAGGAGAGGTGGGGGTGTAGCTGTTCTATTTAAAGATTTATATCAATGCAAGCAATTCTGCACAAAGATAATGCAGAAAACAAAACTACAAAAGAAATGATAACGGTTCTAAATGCCTTTGACCTGATTCAGCATGTGCATGGACCCACACACAAAGGTGGACACACTCTGGATCTAATCATCAGTAGGGGTCTAAACATTTCATCCATTGTCACTAAGGACATAGCACTATCTGACCACTTCTGTATTTTCTTTGATATATTGCTCTCTGCTACCACTGAATCTAGATCTGTCTCTGTCATAAGGAGATGCATAAACGAGAACACAAGTGTACTATTTATGGAGGCTATATCTTTAACACCAAACATTTCTGCAGACTCTGTTTAATTCTCCTTGATTCCTTCAACTCTAAAGTTAAGAATGTTATTGATGATATTGCACCAATAATAGTCAGTAAGAAAACAAACATACAGAAATCAGTTTGGAGAAGATCAACAGCAGTTCAGACTATGAAAAGACAATGCAGAAAATCTGAGTGTATGTGGAGGAAGACGGAACTTGAAATTCACTATAGCATCTAAAGACAGCCTTCATGCTTTTAATGTGAAACTAGCCACAGCTAGACAGAATTTATTCTCAAACCTTATAAACAGTAACTTAAATAACACTTGTACTCTTTTTGCCACTGTTGAGAGACTGACAAACCCCCCAGTGATATGCTCTCAGACAGCAAATGCAATGAGTTTGCTTGTTTCTTTTCTGAGAAGATCATAAATATCAGGAAGGCGATTAGCACATCCTCAAGTAATGCAGAAGTCAGACAGATTTGGCCAAAATATCAAAAAGATACTATGTCTATTTTTGAAACAATTGATAGCAAAATTCTGGAAGACATAGTGCAGCAACTAAAATCGTCAACCTGTTGTCTTGACACACTTCCCACATCTTTTTTCAAAAGTGTGCTTTACTGCTTAAAAGCAGATCTCTTAGAAGTGGTGAATGCCTCACTTCTTTCAGGGACATTTCCAAACTCCCTAAAAACTGCAGTTGCTAAGCCCCTCCTGAAAAAGACCAATCTTGATAACACAATTTTGAGCAATTTTAGACCAATATCTAATCTTCCTTTTATAGGCAAAATTATAGAAAAGGTAGTTTTTAATCAGCTGAACAAATAAAACTCAAATGGATACCTGGACAATTTTCAATCTGGTTTCCGACCGCATCACAGCACAGAAACAGCACTCATTAAGATAATAAATGATATGTGCCTAAATTGTGACTCTGGCAAAACATTGGTGCTGGTATTGCTAGATCTCAGTGCTGCGTTTGATACTGTCAATCATAACATACTACTAGAGAGACTGGAAAACTGGGTCGGGCTTCCTGGGATGGTACTCATATGGTTCAGATCATTATGTGAGAGAGGCTTTTATGTGAGTTTAGGAGAGCATAAGTTTAAGTGGACGTCCATGACATGCGGAGTCCCACAAGGCTCAATTCTTGCACCGCTCTTGTCTAGCCTGTATATGCTTCCACTAAGTCAAATAATGAGAAAGAACCAAATTGCCTACCACAGCTATGCTGATGATACCCAGATTTACCTAGCTTTATCTCCAAATGACTACAGCCCCATTGACTCCCTCTGCCTGCATTGATGAAATTAATAGTTGGATGTGCCAGAACTATCTTCAGTTAAATAAGGAAAAAACTGAAGTCATTGCATTTGGAAACAAAGATGAAGTGTTCAAGGTGAATGCATACCTTGACTCTAGGGGTCAAACAACTAAAAATCAAGTCAGGAATCTTGGTGTGATTCTGGAGACAGACCTTAGTTTCAGTAGTCATGTCAAAGCAGTAACTAAATCAGCATACGATCATTCAAAAAACATTGCAAGAATTAGAAGGTTTTTTTTTTCCAGTCAAGACTTGGAGAAACATGTTCATGACTTTATCACCAGCAGGGTGGAATATTGTAATGGGCTCCTCACTGGCCTTCCCAAAAAGACCATTAGACAGCTGCAGCTTATCCAGAACGCTGCTGCCAGGATTCTGACTAGAACCAGAAAATCTGAGCATATCACACCAGTCCTCAGGTCCTTACACTGGCTTCCAGTTACATTTAGGATTGATTTTATAGTACTTTTACGTGTATATAAGTCACTACATGACCTAGGACCGAAATATATTGCAGATATGTTCACTGAATATAAACCTAACAGAGCACTCAGATAACTAGGATCAAGTCAGTTAGAAATACCAAGGGTTCACACAAAACAAGGGGAGTCCGCTTTTAGTTACTATGCCGCCCGCAGTTGGAATCAGCTTCCAGAAGAGATCAAATGTGCTAAAACACTAGTCACATTTAAATCTACACTCAAAACGCATATTTTTAGCTGTGCATTTATTGAATGAGCACTGTGCAATGTCCGAACTGATTGCACTATATTTTCACTGTTTTATTTTATTTTATTTTTTATGTAAAATCATTTTCAGTTTTTAAATGTTTTAATCATTTTAAAAGTTTTATTTTTGTTATTATTTTTCTTCATGATTATTTTACTTTCTTTTATGTAAAGCACTTTGAATTACCATTGTGTACGAAATGTGCTATATAAATAAACTTGTCTTGCCTTGCCTTATCGTGTCCTTCACCAGTAGGACTGCGATCATTGGACACAAGACAGGAGCACCGGCCTCCTTTACTGTTGTGAAGCAGATGCTGCTGAACTTGGGGGGAAGCTGGGTAGCGCTAGCCAGGCACCTAGATACCATGCAATCGGGACCAGCGGAACCACCGTCATACACGCAGTGGAGCTGTGAGGCAGAACACAGGGACCCAAGGAGGAGGATGCGTAAGGTCTGGAGTTAGGCCGTCCGAAACTCTCCGTGCCCTCCTGAGACACAGAGATAGAGAAAAACACCCTCTTATTGAGATTTCCAGATTCTCCACCCGGCCCTCCTCTGGGGGAAGGAGAGGTGCCTTTACCATCCCCCAAAAGCAGCTTCCTCTCTCTCTCTGGGTCGCCTGTCCCAGGGCCTCTTGCTCTTCCGTTTACCGCCAGGTTTGGTGGGGGCCAGGACAGGTGGGGTGCAAATATCTTTTTGTGAAACATGTTTTACAGGACTCTTATTTTGCAAGTTTATTGTAAAATAAATTTATGAGCAAAACTGCATAATAATTAATAATATAATGTAATATTAATATGCATATAATTTCGTATGAAATTGACATTTTACTTTTTCTTGTGGCTCCAGAGTGTTTAATCACATGCCACTTAAAACAGACTGTCTGACAAAAAATTAAAATTAAAATGGAACTGAGTGTCCATGAACAAAGATGGAAGCCAGCGTAGCATGAACCAGCCGAGCTACTGTACTACCACTGAGATGTTCATAAAAAGCTTTCTCCAGATGTTATTAGGATTTCCCAGAAAAAGACAATTTAAGAGCTCACTATGGTAATCAGGTTACAAATTTTGTGTACATGTAAATGCTAGTTTTTGTTAGCATTTGGAGACACCTATAATCTGCTTAGGCTTCTAATGTCAGTTTCCAAAGCAAGTGCTACAGTATGTGATAAAGGGAATAACCTATTTTACAGTTCCACAGACAATAACAGAATTCCTTTGTTTACAATTCCTGCTTCCCATAACTGTTGTGTACCAGTTATAGTGCTTTAATCGAGGGAACACTGCATACTCTGAAATGTCAAATGTGTAAGTATAGCTGTCTACCTCTGGCAGTGATATGCAGCCATTGAAGGATTGGCCCAATATGCATACAGCTTATGCAATCTCTCCTTTGTTGTATGATCTGCTGTCTGACCGTAAGTTTGACTTTCTCTGTTTAACCGAGACATGGCAGAAACCAGCTGACTTTTTTCATCTAAAGCAGTTTGTTTTCCCAGGATATGGTTATTTTTGTAAATCCTGTGTTAAGGGATGGGGAGGGGGCTAGCGATACTTTATAAAGTAAATGGTAAATGGACTGCATTTATATAGCGCTTTCAACAGACCACATGGCCATCCAAAGCGCTTTACAATTTGCCTCACATTCACCCATTCACACACCGACGGCGGTGTCTGCCATACAAGGCGCCATCCAGCTCATCGGGAGCAGCTGGGGTTAGGTGTCTTGCTCAAGGACACCTCGACACTTGGTCAGGTGGAGCCGGGGATCGAACCACCAACCTTCCGGTTTGTAGACAAACTACATGAACCACTGAGCCACTGCCGCCCTGGCAGTGAAATTGAAAGCATCTCAGTTAACTTTGCCTGCATACTCTTCTTTTGAATCAATTGCCTTAAAAATTAATGGGGCAATTCCTACCATTCTCGCAACTATTTAACGCCCTCCCAAGAACAATAATGCCTTTTTAACTGAACCTTCTGAACTGAACTGACATATCTATGTTCCATGTCTCCAAATGTTTTTTTGTTTTTGTTTTTTTATGCTGGGTGATTTTAACATTCATAGATAATGTCAGCAATGCATTTACAAGTGAATTTTTATCATGCTTGGATTGCTTTGTTATGCAGCAATTTAACACAATGACCACTCATTCTAAGAGCATACTTTTGATCTTGTTTGCTGTTCTGGTATAACACTTTATGATAGTACATTTTCTGATCAGTCCATATCAGATCACCTTCTGGTGTCTTTTTGTGCCCAGCTGTCAGTTAAAGTAACTCTGTGTCGACTGATCACATTTGGAAATATTAGGAACATAAATGTGCCTACTTTTACAGTTGAACTTTCCAGCTATTCCATTAAATCTGATTTCTCTACTGTTAATGAACTGGTTTAATATTAAAATGATGGACTGAATATGATTTTGGATGATTTTGCACCTGTGAAAACTCTAACTGTTTAATTTTTACATTTAGCTCCTTAGTTTACATAAGAACTGCATGAACTTAAAACTAAAGGCCATAGGTTAGAGCGTTTGTACGTCAGGTCTGTTGTTACTGTTGATAAAGAAAAGTATACTGAACATATCCAAAAAGCTAAAAAAATGCACTGTCCGAAGGTAAATCTGACTCGTATTCCGAGTTCCCGTTCCATTCCCTTTCCTGTTCCTTCTTTGTTTGTTTGTTTTTGGACTGCATTCTGGTTTTGACCATGATGTGGATTACCCCAATAAAACTTACCTGCACTTGGATCTCTCCCTCCCTGTGTCTTACTGGGTCGTGATCGTCACAGAATGACTCCATCCCTAAGATCCAGCGGTATGTTGTTTGATGTTTCACGTTCCCCAGCCAGTATGGTGGAGCGGGGAACTAAATATTTAAAGTTGACCACCCTCCACCAAGAGGGCAATGAGGTGGGTGCCATGGCACAGGTGTTCTGGTCCCTGGCCGAGGGCATGGGATATAATGATGCGGCCCTAAAGGACTATTTTAATACCGGGTTGGATGACCCGGCTCCTCAAGAGGAAATGGTTCATTTGGACACATTTGGGTTCTGGGAATTCGTGTGCTACTTGCAGCATCGGCTTCCGTGGGATGCCCCAGTCTTCCTGTCTCTTCCGGTGGGATGGCCGCCAGCCCAGCGTCACAGCACAAGGTGGTCGTCAGCCCAATGCCACTGCCCATGATGGCCGCAAGTCCAGTGTCATTGCACAAGATGGCCGCCAGCCCAACGCCAATGCACAAGATGGCCACCAGCCCAGTGCCAATGCCCAAGATGGCTACCGGTCCAGCGCCACGGCCCAAGATGGCTGCCGGTCCAGAGTCATGGCACAAGATGGCTACTTATCCAGCGCATCTGCACAGAATGACAGCGTCAGTTGACCCTGAGGACAAGGGCAAGTCACCAATGAAAATCACGTGCAAAGTCCAGTCACCAGTATTCTTCATGAACAAAGTCAAGTCACCATTGATCTTCATGGACAAAGTCAAATCACCAATGATCTTCATGAACAGAGTCAAGTCAGCATTGATCTTCTGGAATCCAGTATAAACACCATGGGATTACCAGAGTCTCTTCACGTCTCTGTGGAACTACCAGAGCCTCTCCACGACTTTGATGAACTAACAGAGCTTCTCCACGCCTCTGCTGAAGTACCAGAGCCTCTCCACGTCTCTGCTGAACTACCAGAGCCTCTCCACGTCTCTGCTGAACTACGAGAGCCTCTCCTCGGCTCGGCTGATCTAGCGGAGTCTCTCCTCGCCTCTGCGGAACTTCCAGAGCCTCGTCATGTCTCAGTCGAACTCTCTGAGCGCCCGACTGATCCTGTTGTGGCCACGGAGGCTATCCTTAACTTGTTCATGTTCTCTGTCTCAGACTTGCCTAACCGGATTTGCTCTCCTGTTTTTCGACCACACGGATGTGGTGGTCTTCTGCGCTGCCCTGGGGGGGCTTCTGTATTGACCACACGGATGTGGTGGTCTTCTGTGTCGCCCTGGGGGGCTTCTGACTCAACCACATTGATGTGGTGGTCTTCTGCGACGCCCTGGGGGGCTTCTGTCTCGACCACATGGATGTAGTGGTCTTCTGCTCCACCCTGGGGGGCTTCTGTTTCAACCACACAGATGTGGTGGTCTTCTGCTCCGCCCTGGTGGGCTTCTGTCTTGACCACATGGATGTGGTGATCTTCTGCTCCACCCTGGTGGGCGTCACGTTATGTCCTTCCTGGACTTGTGTTTTGTGGTTGTTTTGTTTTTGCTCTTCTGTCTGTTTTCCATCTATTGACCTGACCGTCCCCCTGATCCTCTGCCGGTCCACCTCCCTCCTGGGCACCTTGTTTTTGTGTTTGCACTTTTTGTCTCTGTTTACCCATTTTACCTGGTTCTCTGTCCCTCCCCCTGGTCCTCCACCGCTCCACCTCCCTCCTGGTCTCTTTGTGTCTTTGGTCTCTTCTTGTGTTCCGGTGGAGCATCTGGCAGCTGCTCCGTGGAGGAGGGGGTAATGTCACGCTGTCTAGTCTCTGTTTCCCTCGGTGTCCATTAGTGGGCTCACTTCCCCTTAGGCACTTCACCGTAGGCACTACAATTCCCACTAGCCTTGTCCCTTCATCACAGTAATTGCACTCCTGCTAATTGCACCAGGTGCCTTCACTTAATTTTCATTAACCCTCCCTATATTTACCAGTCCTTTCCTGTTGTCTGTATGGAGTCCTTTCCTTTCGTGATCCTGTCTTCTCGTCCTCCGATATTCCTTGTATTCCAAGTTCCCGTTCCATTCCCTTTCCTGTTCCTCCTTTGTTTGTTTGTTTTTGGACTGCATTCTGGTTTTGATCCTGGCTTGTTTTGACTACGATTTGGATTACCCCAATAAAAATGACCTGCATTTGGATCTCTCTCTCCCTGTGTCTTACTGGGTCGCGATCGTCACATTCCTGAGCTGTAACCTGTTTTATTTTTATAACATTAAAGTCTGTTGATTTTGAGCAACTCCCACGTTTCCTTGTTTTTCCTCGTTCCATTGCTGCTCGTGAGTGTGTCATTTCTAACATAATTGAAAGTCAGCAATGGGAACTCCAGGTTTCTTTTCTCTGTGGTGAATAGTGTTCTGCAATCTTCTGATTCTTTGCCATCTAATATGCATCCCACTGACTTACATGAACGTTTTATGACAGTTTTGGAGTCTAAGGCTAAAAATATACATCAGCGATTACTTAATAGTACTTTCCACCATGACTCCAGACAATCGATCTTTCATGCACCTCCCCAGTCTTGTTTCTCTACCTTTACACTATCAAATACTTTAGAGATAGTGGGTCTGATAAATAAATCGTAATCTTCGACTTGTCAGTCAGACCCTATACCAACTCCTTTAATGAAAGCTTGCTTACCAGCCCTGTAGCAATTGATTACAAAAATTGTTCAAGCTTCACTTGTTTCTGGTTTTGTACCTCCATCTCTTAATGTTTATCTGCTATTATTACTACCATACTTCAGAAATGAGGGGCTGATCCATTTAACTTTGATCATTTTCTTCCAATTTCAAATTTACAGTTTATCTAGTATGATATAGTGTTGAAGTCTATTGCAATTCAAATTCATGAACATTTATGTAATAATAATCTGTATGAATCATTTAAATCTGTTAGAACATGAACATTTACAGTCACCACTGGTGTTCCCCAGGGTTCTATTTTGGGCCTACTTCTTTTCATTATTTATATACTCCCTTTGGGTTACATTTTGAGGAAACATGGTATTAATTTTAATTGCTATGCGGGTGACACCCAACTTTACCTGTCTGCCAAACTAAATGGTTCTTTTTCTCCACCATCTTGTCCAGCTGTTAAGCTGAAATTAAATATTGGCTTTCAGATACCATCCTGAAGTTAAATTGCAACAAAACTGAGGCCCTACTTGTTGGCAGTATATCTTTTTTGTCTAAATCTAATTGTTTTTCCTTGTACATTGGCAATAATGCAATCTGTCCTTCCTATTAGGTTAAAAGTTTGGATTTTTATCAGGGATAGCTCACTATCCTTTGAAACTCAAATTAATAATATCACACGGGCTGCATACTTCCACTTGTGTAATATTAACTGCCTACTGACTTTTAAAACGTCTTAAGACATATATTTTTAGACAGGCTTTTTTATGTTTTATTGAGTCTTTACTGGACTTTATCTGTATATGTGGAGTGTTTGTTGTGTGTTCGTGTCTTGTGTAGTGATTTGTATATTATGTTTTATCTTTGTGTGCTTGACCTTGGTTGTTTTGAAAGGCACCATTAAATAAAATGTTTATTATTAATTATTATAAAAATTACATTATTATTATTGTTTTATTATTATTATTATTATTGTTATTGTTGTTGTTGTTGTTGTTGTTGTTGTTCGATCCATATCAAGCAGTCTCATCTCATTCCATTGCAGAGGGCTTAGTTATTATATTATCTGCCCTGCCACAATGTACGGTTTTGCCAGAGCCTGGAAAACAATTGTAGGTAGATGTCTGCAGAGATGTGTAGAAAGGTGGGCTGGCATCTGACAGCCATGCTCAAAGACTAGAGTCTTTAATGCATGGCTCAGGGGACATGCCATACCAAGCTAGGACAGGCAGTGAGTGCTGATGTTGTTTCATGTGTTTTTGACCTGTTGAAGTGTTTACTTGCAGACGGCCAATCCACGATGTGTGACAGAGGGGTGCTGTTGACTGTCATTTCATTTGCAGCATGGGAGCTGTGGTGTGACTCTGTTATTAGTGCTAAATTCAGGTGCACATTTAAATGACGCAGAGTAGAAAGGGTATGAAAGCGGTATGAAAGGGTATGAAAAAAATCAAATTCCACTTGCTTGTGGACACATTGTTTGACAAATTCAGCATTGTTTAAGAACTTGTAATTCACTAGTCACATTGTTTTTTTCTTCTGTGTGCTCCTGCAGTTCAGGAGTGATTAAGACGGTGATAGAAGTTGCCGAATGCAATGCACGCAATATCACATGCCAAATGCAAAGCTAACATCAGCAAAAATATAGGTGGTGTGTATTTTTTGCAAAATACTTTCTCCTGTAAAATGTAATGTGCAGGGACTACTGAAGTAAGCCATTCAGAGTTTGACAGAGTTTGAAAGCTGTGGCACTTTCAAAACATTGCTTTCTTAAAGTGGGTCAGCTTCCTTCTGGCTAAATTGATGCCATTTAGGATCCTTAAAAATGTAATATAGTAATACTTTATTTTAAGGACCAATTCTCACTGTTAACCAGTATTGCATATTAGTAGCATATTAAAGGTTTAAACCTGTTAACTGTCATCTGTCCCCTCTGTGGGACGCCTACATTTACTTCACTATATTACAATTAAATCTAAGTTCCAATTCTCACAATCAACTAACTAACTATTTACAGTATTTTGCCTCAATAAATACTTTGCTACTTCTTAATAGTTAGTAAGGTAATTATTAAATTTAAGTATGGGGTGGATTAAGGGATCTAAAATATATTTTTGCAGAATAAGGCATTAATATGTGCTTTAAAAGTACCATTAAAAATAAAGTGTGAGCTATAATATTTATATTTGCATTAATTCATATGCTTTTATCCAAAGCGAATTAGGTAATACTTTTGTTGATAGACAGGGCAATTAACTCACATTAATTTGCACTACGTGTCAACAAACTTGCATTAGAATATTAGTAGACTGTTGGGTTAGGACTAGAGTTAGTAGAATAAGTTGGCATGCATTTACACAGTTACATATATTGTAAGTATTTTGTCTTTTCAGAAAAAAAATAAAAAATAGACATGGTCAACCAGACAATGACCACCTCTGAAGGGCTGGCAACATCTCTTCTCAGGTGTTCTGGATACAGATTAGAGCTTGTGTAAATCCTAGTTACATCCTGTGGCAAAACAGAGAAATAAATAAACACATAATTAGCATAGCTTCTGTTCCAACCAAGTAAAAATAATTAGTGTAACCCAAGCTAAAGAATAATACTGCACATTTGATCAGATACAACTGCAGTCACAAATTATGAGATCCATTATTCGAATGCTTGGTGAAAGTGGTGTGTTTTTAATCTAGATTTAAACAGAGAGAGTTTGTCTGAACCCCTAACATTATCAGGAAGGCTATTCCAGAGTTGTGGAGCCAAATGCAAAAAATCTCTACCTCTTTTAGTGGATTTTGCTATCCTAGGAACTACCAAAAGTCCAGCGTTATGTGACCTTAGGCAGCATGATGGAATGTAGCATGGTAGAAGGCTAGTTAGGTACGAAGGAGCTAAACCATTTAGGGCCTTATAGGTAAGTAATAATAATTACTTAATAGGTAGCCAGTGCAGAGACTATAAAATTGGGGAAATATGATCATATTTTCTTGACCTGGTAAGAACTCTAGCCACTGCATTTTGCACTACCTGTAGCTTGTTTATTGAAAATGCAGGACAACCACCTAAAAGTGCATTACAATAGTCCAGTCTAGAGGTCATGAATGCATGAACTAGCTTTCCTGCATCAGAAACAGGTAACGTTTCATAGCTTGGCAATGTTTCTAAGATGGAAAAATGCTGTTTTTGTAACATGGGAAATATGTTTTTCAAAAGGCAAGTTGCCGCATAATATAACATGCAGATTTTTGAGTGTAGAGGAAGTAACAGTACATCGGTCTAGTTACAATCTGTAGTCTATGTGATTGTGTGTACTGTTTTTTGGTCCAATAAGTAATATCTCTGTCTTATCTGAATTTAAAAGGAGAAAATTATTGGTCATCCAATCTTTTACATTTTTAACACACTCTGTTAACTTAGATAATTTAGAAGTTTCATCTGGTCTCGTTGAGATATATAGTTGAGTATCATCAGCATAACAGTGGAAACTAATCCCGTATTTTCTAATTATATTATCAAGGGGCAACATGTATATTGAAATGTGTCATGATCTATAGTGTCGAATGTAGCACTAAGATCAAGTAAAACTAGCAATGAGATGCAGCCTTGATATGATGCAACCAGCAAGTCATTTGTAATTTTAACAATTGCAGTTTCTGTGCTATGGTGGGGCCTGAAACCTGAAATTATTCATACAGATCATTTTTTGCAGGAAGGAACACAGTTAAGCAGACACAACGTTTTCTAATACTTTAGACATAAATTGAATATTGAGAAGCGGTTCTTCGGCTACAGGTAACAACTCTTTCAGTAATTTAGTGGGTACAGGATCTAATAAACATTTTGTTGGTTTACATACAGTGATACGTTTATGTAGCACTTCCTGACCTATAGTTGTAAAGCTCTGCAGTTTATCTTTGGTTGCGATGGATGAAACTGAAGTATTAAATGCTGTAGAATCTACATTTGTTATTGTATTTCTGATGTTATCTATTTTATCAGTGAAGAAATTCATAAAGTTGTTACTATTAAACGTTGATGGAATATTTGAATCAGGTGCCATCTGGTTATTGGTTATTTGACGCTGCTGGGGTTCAGGCCATCAGTGTGAAGAAGCTTAGGACGCTCCCAGAAAAGATTAAAATTATTAATAAATAGCAGTTTCTGTTTTTTACACCATGACAATAACCATTCATTTAAAGAAACAAGTCTACTGAACCTTTTGTGTCCTCGTCGACACGTGGGCAGTAGTCCTGACACGATGATTGTCACCACGGGACTCAATCTCGATCAGTGAGTGTGCATTTACCTTCAGCTAGAGTAGCACAGACATATCACACGATGGAGTCCCCGACGATCACAGCATCGCATTCTGTCTCACGGAGGGGAGCGAAGCGGTTCTAGGTGGAGATCTCAAAGACCAGACGGGGAGAAGTTGTTGCCCGGGGCCTGGCTCGCGGACTCCGCTGTGGATGCACCCAGGATATTCTGCCATGATTCCAGTTCGAATCAAACATATATTTCCCATTCAAAGTGCATTGAAGTGTGTAAGACATGAATTTAAAATATTTATTTACCAAGGTATACTGTATGATGTCACACTTCTCCATGTGTGAAGACGTTTCACAGCGCAAATCCATAAATGAATTTTCCGAAGTGAAATAAACTTCAAACATCCCTTGCTCACGGACACTCTGTAGAGACCATGTCGATCAGAACACAGTTCATGCACAGTGTTCACTTCTAAAGAGCTGATTATCTGAATCAGGTATGTTAGCAAAGAGAGACATACAAAATGTCCAGAGCAAGGGGGCGCGAGATCTATTCCACCAAAATCACACACATTAACACAGACATGTATATTGCCAGGCTAAACTCTCTGAGATTTGTCATGACAGAGCTACTCTAATGACTGCTATAGTTGACATAAGGTTGTAAAGTTACTTGAAGTCAGAAGAATGTCTAAAGTGGACTATTAAAATAAAGTGTATACAGCATATACAAGTGAGGAATTCAACAAACCATTTATCATAAGGAGGCAATAATATGAGAAGTTTTAGCAATCCAGTGTCTCAAACATTGTCCAGAATAATATAAGCTAGCTAGAAGAAGTAGGGATACAGAAATAGGGAATGCATTGAAAAATGGGATTTGTGAGATCATTCCACCAACAAGGAACAGTGAATTTTGTGAAAAAGGTGTTTTTGGCCTGTATGTGATATAATATATCAAATGCTTATGAACAACACAGAAGTAAAATGACTAAAAATAAATAAATTATATATATATATATATATATATATATATATATATATATATATATATATATATATATATATATATATATATATATATATACATACACACACACACATATATATATATATATATATGTGTATATATATATCTTTGCTTCTCTAGTGGCCGCCTGAGCATTCCACTTTGCGCTTCCTGTTTGAGAAATTGTGCATGTGGCTGATGGGAAATGATGTGTGCTCTGCAGAGAAGTGATGTGTGCTCTGCAGAGAAACAGAAACTTCTCTCACTGCCTGCTATCCATCACGGGTGTCAACCTCAATGTTAACTTTTTTTGCAGTCAGTCTGTCTCCAGCAAGTTTGCTTTCTGTACTCTTTGAGTTGCTTTTTTCCATTTGCCTGCTCTCAGCTCAACCTCACTGTGTTAATGGACCAAAATGCAAATAAATAAATAAAAAATAAATTTAGCCACAGCAGATGAAAGTGGCAATTTGTCATGCATTTGTGATATATAATCATTAATGCACTGGCTTGCATTTTTCCAGACACGTGCAAAATGTTTTAAAATGTTCTCTTCTGTTGTGCTGGTCAGACGTGTCAGTTAACTTGATTGATTCAATAATATGTACAACGTGAATTTTCTACAAATCTATGATTTAACGAAACAAAAACAAAACAAACAAACAAAAAGCCTCAAGGATGGAGATCAGTGCCTTAGCCCACCTATAAGCCTAACGAGTACTTTTTTTTATGAAAACATAAAATGTTGCATGATTTCATATGAATTACCCATTAATTTTCAAAAATGTTAAATAGTTACAAATTACCAGGAAAGTATTGTCTTTAAAATATATCAATAACTAAAAGTTAATCCATTTAGTATACTAATACCACTGCAAAAATTAAAATTTAGACAATAGCCCAAAGAATATACAGATTACAGAAATAATAATAATAATAATAATAATAATAATAATAATAATAATAATAATAATAATAATAATAATAATAATAATAATAATACAAGTACTCTATCAATTAAATATTTGAAGAAAAAAGTGAATTATGGCCTTAAGATGCATAAATTAATATATATACATATATAATTACCTAGCATATATATAATTACCTAGCATTACAACTACAGTTATTTTCAGTTATTTTTTTGCCTGATTTTATAAAGGCTGCTTTACTCCTCTAACTCTGCAATTGATTGTTCACATGGAAAGTTCACGAAACACTGACTGCAATGGGATGAAGTAGGTCCCGCAGGGCAAAAAAAAAAAAAAAAAAAAAAGTGGACCTGTGCCATTGTTCCAATTGAACAGTTTGGGGTAATTTGCTTTTGGCTGCTTATGGAGTTGTTTCCCAGGAATTTCTAGGCAGATCATTGCCATTTGGAGTGTGCCGTGTGCAACTTTTAGTTAAGAAGTAATTTTGTAATGGATGCTTTTGAATACATTAATTAGCACTGACACAAAACAGAAAATTAATTAAAATGTTACAGAATAATGTGCAATATAACAGCATTATAAATACATAGATATATGCAGGGACATGGCAAGCTACAGTCCTGAAGCTCTAGATATTAAATTGTGCTTTTTTAAAGTCTATATATATATATTTTTATATATATAATAATAATAATAATCAGGTGAAAAATGTGCTAAAGAAAATATATTGCAAAAAAAAAAAAAAAAAGTGCTTATGCTTTGTTTTATAAAATTATACAGAATAAACCAAATAGACCTAAACAGAAAATGTGTTGTCATGTGACCTCATCAAATATTTATGCTACCTTTCAATTTTTAGTATAATGCATTCTGGGAAATTAAATGTTACTTCGCCCTATTCCACAAAGTTAATAACTCTGGAACTGCAGGAAAGTGATAAAACAATTTGGATGGGGTAAAACTTGACCTGCTATTTTAAAGATGCTCCATTGTTGTCACATGATCTCAGAATATTGCATGTTAAATGAAAGGCATTTAGACATCAGTTTGGATATATTAACTGTTATTTACCATTATACCATGGATATATTACTGTTATTATACTTTTTTTTTTTTTTTTTTTTGTACTGCAAGATTAAGAACAGGAAGAAATGCTTGCTATTTCTTTCTTGCAAATCATTCCAAATGTTGTAATCTATTTCAAACCTACTAATACCTAATAATGACTATATAGTATAGTAGCAATTTGGATGCAGTGTACTGTCTACTTCCATCTCTTTATAAGAGCTTTGAACTGCTCGGTATTGTTTTGTTAATGATAGTATACACACACACACACACACACACACTCACACACACACACACACACACACACACACAATCAGGAAATCTAGCTCCTAGAGTTTAAGTGCAAACACAATGCTGTCTTGTCTGTTGTTGATTGGCCCAGTTTGTGGCCTCTGTCTTTTTTACATGGGGATATAATTATGGTTCATGCACTTGTAGATATTTAGTATCTGCTCTGCCAGACGAACAGCCAACACATTTCTTACTAGTGCACTATACCAGTGGTTCCAAGCCTTTCTCAACTCGCGGCCCACACAACCAAACAAATATGTTTGTAAATATTTAATATGTTTGTCACTGCAAAAAAAAAAAAAAAAAAAAGACTGACCCCGCTATTGTTGGGTTAATAACTTACCAATGTACTAGATTGTTAACTCTCTTTATTGAATGAACTGGCAATGAACAGAAAATAACTCGGGCTGGCATTGCTCAGAAAAACGGGAAAACGAGAACCAGGAAGAGCTCGGCAGCGGGTAAACAGTCTGCGGAGCAAGCAGTAAGGAGGGAACGTGTTGACAGACATAAAAGACATGTCTACAAAGACATAAAAATACGTCCACTGGCCATAACTTTGCCCAGTGGGTTAGGTTGATGTTAAAATACACAATATAGTAATTTTCACGTAATAGTTCCTTTAAAAACAAACAAAAATTTCAAATACATGTGACTTCATGCCACAAGACTGCTATCGTATGAAGGTATAATCAATACTGGATTTATTTAACATGCATGTACCACGTGTTGAGTTCAGTGTAAAATGCATTGAGTAAAGAAGTTAATATTCAAGACTTGGTATGTCCGTGTGCTTTGGACACAAAATTTCAATAATAAAAAAAAGTTATTTGACCCGTGTTATGGTCTTTTGTTTATTTCGACTATTTGAATAATAAGTCATGGCCTAGTGGTTAGAGACTTTGATTCCTAACCCTAGGGTTGTGGGTTTGAATCTTGGGCCGGCACGACTTAGGTACCCTTGAGCAAGGCACCAAAGCCCCAGCTGCTCCCCAGGTGCTGCAGCATAAATGATGAACATTGCTGTGTGTGTGTGTGTGTGTGTCTGTGTGTGTACTTTGGATGGGTTAAATGTAGAGCATGAATTCTGAGTATGGGTCACCACAAAATATTAATGCATTGCACCACTAGATTACAATGCAACATAACAGTTATTGATATAAGAGCAGGCCGAGGGTTATCAAATAAGAAAAGAGCTGAAATGTGTCACGTGACATTATAATAAACACCCATATTAATTAAATAAGTCAATATTATTCAAGCTATTTTTATTAAGCATAACAGTCCAGAATTACCTAATAGATGTGCATAGATATCAATGTTAGTTACAAACTATAAAAATCCACCTGCAGTTTGTCAAACTCATGATCATTATCTGGGAGAATATAGAATACAGAATATAGACTCGCACTTTCTCTACAGTCAAACACTAAATGCTAATTTTGCCCCATAAAATCACAGACAATCACAATGAAATTAAATGCAGTTATAAAATGTTGGCTTATAATTTTTTAACTCTAGGCCTACAATAAATTTAAAAGCAGTTATAACTTGCCAAAATCTATATTTTTGCCTCAAAATCAATTTAGAATTTTTATTGTTTCAGTTTAAATATGAAACATTGCAATAGGTATTATTTTAATAATAATAATAATAATAATAATAATAATAATAATTATTATTATTATTATTATTATTATTATAAATGCAGCATGAGATAAAGGAAAATTTTCTGGTTTGGTGTTGATGAAGTGGTACTTGAGTCTTACTAATGGGCTGTAGGGTTACAAAAGAGAGAGAGAGAGAAAAGATTGTTCTATAGCTGAACAATTATAACTGAAATTGTAAACATGAGATAATTTTGTCATTATTTATATCATTTTGGCAGTGTATGATATTTACCTTTTAATATCTGTATAGTATTTAAGCTGAAAAACTACATTTTTTTCTTTTTTTATCTTTCTCTCTTTCTCTCTCTTTTTATCATGCACAATGGGCTGTATTGACTGATTCGCCTAATGACATTCCTAAGGGATAACCTGCTAAAGGGTGGACATGTTACCATGAGCTTCTGGATTTTTTAGGGTCATTAAAATAACAGAGGGCTTTCCTTTTGTTGAAAAAAAAAAGAGGAAACTGCAATTTGTCAAAGTTTTAGCACCACTCTGCAATTAATTTACATATAGTCCAACTGTCCCTAATGATTAATGTGCTCTTCAAAATGCAAACTAGAACTTACAAATGATTTCACCCTTCAGGAAAGCTGAACAAAAGTGTTTTCATAAAAGGCAGCATTATCACATGGATGATAAATGAAGAAGACCACTGGACTAAAAATTGCAATACGGGGTTGAGATGATCTATAAATGATATTGTGTTTACAAGCTCTGGTTATTAAGGACATGTACTTGACCATGTTCAGTCCTCAGTACTCAAATGCAACTAGTTTCTCTTGAAATTTAGCACAGTTATCAATGATTGTGTTATGCACAACATGAAATCTTATGCATATTGTAATACACTATTACATATAGATGTTGCCATCATAAAATATAACATTATATGCTATTTTATATTGTAAAATAATAATAGTAATAAAAATAAATATATGAGATAAAATACTTTCACTTCAGTCTTAGGTGGTCATAAGATTATTGTACTGAAATAACATTTATGTGGTTTTATTCAGACCATGCAGCAAATAAAATAAGCAGACATTTCTACTTATTTCATTTGCTTTTACAAGAAGTTATATTTTTTTTTAGGTTTTGCATATTAGACAACCAGTTTTCTGGTGTATCCTCGCATGCATTCTCAACCAAAGACTGAGTGAGCACAGAGGCCTTTGTAAGAGTGATTGAAATTGAGCTGAACTCATAGAGAACTGAAAGCTTGTGATAATTGTATGTGAATCTTCTCTCTCCTGAGTGGATGTCTACAGGTCCATCGCATCTGCTCAAGAGTGGAGTGTGAAATATCACACACTCCCGAACTCCCTGGAGACCTAATGTCTGCTGTAGCAGCTCCTTTAAGACCTGACATTTACAACAATATACACTAGATGGACAGATCAGTTGTCATCCAAAGGAACTATGGAAATTTTTTCTTCCTTTTTCTTAGATTTTCATTTGGCCACAAGTGAATGCAGTCAATTGATATATTCCACATTAAACTGGTAGTATAGAATATTAGAAGTGTTACAATATATTTATTACAGTAATATTACAGTGGTTTTCATTATTTCACACAGATTGTGTGTGTGTGTGTGTGTGTGTGTGTCTGTGTGTGGGTTTACTGCCAGTCAGTTGGGACATTTTGGATATTCTCTTGATATTGCTTAAACTGCTTGAAATTAGTTTTGTAGACATAAAACATAAAATGTGTTTATGTCCAAATTAATTTACAAAAATAAATAAATAAATAAATAAATGTTTAATTGATGAGTTGATCCAATTAATACACAATAACTTGTTCAATACTGTTTAAAGGTATCTCAGGATGCTCCTAATGAAGTTAGTCAAGATAATGTCCAGATTATGTTGAACTTCAAACCTAAATATACAATTTTAAATAACAACACGGTTTCCATACTTCAATTGATGTTATTTCATAGTTTTTATTACTTTATTTTTATTTTCTACATTTTATAATAATAAAAAAAAAGTAAGCCTGCATTTCCGAAATTTCGGCTGTAAAATAACATTATTATATAATGAGTCATGAGGAAAAGGGAGTTAATATAATATAATCATTACTGACAACTTGGAAACCATCTTGGTTATATTTTGAGGTAACTCTTTTCCAATCAAGCAAGTGAATATATAGGGAAAAGCAAAAATCTTCAAATCAAAAATATTAAGTTCCTCTTCTGGAACTCGAACTGCGTCGGAGAATACTTTGGGAACGCCCTTCAGCGTGTCCGGCTCAGAACTACGTTGGTCATCAGTTCAATAGATGGGCGAGATGTCATAGGCAGGTGACATCAGAGACCAGAGTCTTTCAGCAAGCGCTCTGTGTGTGTGTCAGTTTCTATCTGTTTGTGAGTCTTATTTAGTATTTTTTGTTCACTGATAAGCTCCATTATGTCAAAACTTCAGTCAAGAGAAGTTTTTTGGGCTAAAGCAGGCAGCATTCAGGCTGTGTTTTTCCCTGCCCACAAAATAAAAATATATTGGGGTAGGGACACATGCAGTTTCTGTGTTCTCTACTTGAGAGCGAAGCACATGACGACATTGTTTTTTATTGCTTTGCTTCACTCTCAGAAGGTTATTTTTAAGGAGGGAGCATTCACTAGCGTTTCTCGCAGTGCCAGTCCCGCTTTTGCCAAGGCGGAGAGTTGGCTATGTTCTCGGGTTTCACTTTCTGATCTGGTGGATGGAATGTAGAATGGTGATTCCCTATTTTCTTCCTCAACCGCCCGATCTGGCACACACTTTTGGGGTTTCGGAAGCTCGTGCTGTGGTCATTCACCGCAAGGAGAATGCACGACGCTCCTCCTGTCTTGGCAGATTGACATGGAGGGGGTGAATGAGCTCGCAGTTTCAAAAACATCAGATGCACAAACATCAGTTGAATACGCAGTTACCCAAGCATATTATGCCTAATATTTTAAATGAGCAGCATTAACGAGGATTGTAGCTCATGCAGTCGGCTCTCAGAAAAAATAAGGGGTCTGATTGTGCTTCTCCGCTCTCACCAGGAATGCTTCGAGGAGTGTGTCCATGCTTGTAATCTTGCGATTCCAGGCCTGCTGCTGCTGAGGCCCAGCGGCAACAATGTTTGCGTGGATTGCACATAATCTGGCGGACAGGTTGGAGATGGTTTTTCCTATCTCCACTCGCATTCCCTAGATCTGGAGCTCATTTTCGAGGCTCGGAAGCCAGTGCTGTGGTTTCTTCCCCCTTTGAGTGTGAACTCGCTACTGCAGCTATAATTATCTCAGAGAAGATTTATATTGTTTGTGTGACCAAGTGTTACGACTGGGAACACAGGAACACAGGAGACGAGAGATCCAAATGCAGTGTGGGTTCTAATGGGAAATCCAAAATCCAACAAGCAGGGGGTCAAAACCAAAAATCAATCCAAAACAAACAAACAGTAACAGGAACAGGAACAGGAACAGGAACTAGAAACTAGGAACGCATGGAAACTGGGTGACAGAAAGTAAGGACTCCATAAAAACAAACAGAAAGAGACCGGTTAATATAGGCAGGGTAATGACTATCAAGTGAAGACACCTGAGTGCAATTAACAGGAGTGCAATTACTGTGATGAAGGGACAAGGCTTTGTGGGAATTGTAGTGCCTGCGGTGAGACCACTAGTGGAGACCCAGGTAAACAGAGACTAGACACCGTGACACCAATCGTCAAAGCGGTTAATGAGGCAACACGTGTATTACATCACTTTCGGTTTTGATGTAAATCTTACCATGCCAGACTATGTATGCTTGTCTGGTTGGTTAGTTGCATTTAATTCTGAGGAATTAAATGAATTATTTATCTGACTATGAGAAGTTAGATATATCACTTGCGGTTTTTTATATGAATTGTATCACAACAGACCTTGTTTACTCATCTGGTCGTTTGATTGCATTTAATTCTGATGAATATAATGACACATTTATTTCACTTTTAGAAGTTAGATATAAAGGAGTTATTGGGATAAAAAAAAAAAAAAAAAATTGAGTAAGAGCATATGTTTACCTCTCTTCCTCTGAGGAGGTTGAGCCAGGCAGCAGGGGCTGCTGGGCGGAGCAGTCCCAACCTATCATGTTCCAGCTCCTCATTCTGGGGCATCACTTCTCATACTCAGCAGAGTCTAGAGTCAGAGTGGTGTTCACAGGCCAAAGGCTTCTAGCGGAAAGCTGTTCCACAGACCGTCATTCTCGCTAGATAGTCTTTGTCATAAACTTCCTGATGCCTAAGGCCTAGGACCTTTTGATGGCCGGCTCCCTTTAGGGAAGAGCGGTGTACTCCACATTGCATGGTGCCTCTCTCTCCTCAGTGCCCTCAGGAGATCAGTCTGCCAACCCTGCCAGTGTTCCAGGCAGGTTTGTTCCTCAGAATTAAATGCAATCAACGACTTAGAAATGTAGCAGTACTAAGAGGCTCGCTACCTCTATGGAGGTCTTTAGTGTAGTTAATATGGCCGTCTCCTGCTGGTCCATTGCTTCAGGGCACCGAACTAGCTGTTCTTGTGAGACTGGTTCGCTTAGGAGGACACAAGGTGATGTGGGAGCCCCTGCCAAGTGTGCTTCATTGGGTCCTACCCCAAGCAAGCTCTGGTCTAGTCTTCCTAGCAGATGACGTGGGTCTGAGGACAGTCATTTTAAATAGGAGACTTCAGCTTTGAGAGTCCTGACGCTGTGGTGCAGGACCTTGGAGGGCAGGCCCCTCTGGGGAAGAGCAGTGTACACCGAATTACACAGTGCCCGTCTTTCCTCAGTGCCCTCAGGACATCAGTCAGAAGGTAAGGGAGTATAAGAAAAGGCCGGTGACTAACTGTCAAGCAGTTCCAGACCGCTGGGTCTGATGGCAGCTGCATCCAACGTAATATATCTTGGCCTGCTGTACATGAGACCCCTATAGTGGTGGCTCAAGACCAAAGGGTTCTCCCCGAGTGGAAACCCGCTTTGCATGCTCAAAGTCACTAGGAGGTCCTATGTGTTAGCACCCTGTCATGAGGCCACCACGAGTGAGGACCTATAGCTATCACGGAATACACTGGGTAGCATATTCCAGCTGGAGGTTTGCTAGCAGGCTGCCTGCTCATAGGAGGACTTACAAAGGCAGGTATCAACCAAAAGGTGGTGATACACATGAACTCTGAGGTACCCAGCCCGCAGAGTGGAAGTTTCAATGACAGAGCTGGCAAGATGCTTGCCAAGGGAAATACATATGCTACGAAGAGACTTACTGTGGACATACACATGTGGGATTGCCCAGAAAGTGCAATTTAATAGGGTATAAATCAACTGCAGGTGGTAGATCCTTTTCCTATATGGAGCCTAAACTCTGAAATAACCTACCTACTGTAACATTGTTTGGGAGGCAGACACACTCTTGCAATTTAAATTTAGATTAAAGACCTATCTCTTAAACCTTGCAAACTAATATAATTTTAATATCCAAATCCGTTTTAGGTATTTAGGATTTAGGATTTTTAGGTAAACCGGAACCGGGAACACTTCCCATAACACCCGATGTACTTGCTACATCATTAGAAGAATGGCATCTATGCTAATGTAGGAGCTAAAATAAAGTTTATTTTTGTTTGTTAAATAATTAACTATTGCACCCAAATGTTATGTGAGTTGGCACCACCTAGGGGTTGGAGCAGGAGGTGGAAATAAAGGACCTGTGACTTCACCTGAGGGCGTGGCCAGAACCGGAAGTAACAGTATTTGACCTCACGGCCTGACTTTATAGGAAACAGATTGATTTAATCGACTATATCTTTTCAATCCTTTATTTATATGAGAGGTTGTTTTTTTTTTTTTTTTTTTTGTATAAACATACTTTTTTGTAATAAATATTATTTCAGTTTGGAAATCTATCCTGTGGACAATGGAATAATTTTGGAAAGTGAGCGTCAAGCCTTTTTTTTGTTCAGCCACCAAAGTGGACTATTTATCTGCTACAAAAGTCAAAGACTCCTTCCTACAAGCTGAAGATATCTCAAAAAATGTGATTGTAACTGAAGAAGTGAAGTGCATGGATATCAAGGAACACATGGACTGACTGTTTGTTTGGACCGCATGTTATGTACGGCTTTATGCATTTCTTGAATCAAGTCTTTGAAATGATAGAAGAGGAACCAGACAGAAATTCATATGTAATGGAAATCTGCTTATGGAGTGATTTGATTGTAAAACCGTCCAAATTGTTGGAAGTCTACTATAGGAAAAGTGGATCATTGGATGATTTTATATCAGTCTGCTGGGCCGGGCAACAAAGCAACTCCATGCATATTGATTCCATGTGCTGAACTAGCAAACAAGTGGCAAGTATGGAAGACACAGCTAATGAGTTTGATGAAGAGAAAGTCAAGGGTGACTTATCAAGCACTGTTATGGATGTAGAGATTAGTGGTCATGCGCCTAAGCTACGAAATGATAGTAAAGGAAAGCCTGCCCACTTAAAGAAAAGAAAAAATATAATGCTTGAACTTATGGAAGATGCTTCGTGTGTGCAAGAAGTGAAAGAAAAGTTGAATAAATTTGTGAGTCTATTGCATGATTTTAAATCTCTACATGAAACCTATCAGGAATTGTTGTCAGAAGAAGAAGCAAGGCAAGATGAAGTAGAATGGTTTAAATCTAAAATGGCAGACATTAACACTTTTCTCTCTTCTGTTTCTGAGTGTCTGTCTGGAGTATCTAAGGCTGTGGAACCTCAGGAAGTTGCCCCTAAAGACAGCATATCTCAAATTTCCAGTCGTGAATCCAAATCAAGAGCATTTTCAGTTGCATCTGCAAGTCTACAGGTGGAAGCAGAGAGAGCTGCAGTTTTAGCAAAGGTGGCTGCACTCAGAGAAAAACATGACTTGGAGGATAGAAAAGAAGCACTTAAAAGAGAGGCAAGCATTAAAGAAAAAATGTGAAGTTCTGGAGCTGAAAGCACAGCTAGATGCCTCATCAGCCAAACTCGCAGTTTTTAAGTCCGCTGGTAAATATAACGGAGCCTCAGCAGCAACAGGCTTAACATCTAATCCTCACAACGTGAACGTACCAATGGAATCTTATCTTGCTGAGATGTCATCAAAGAGTTATGCTTTCAGAGTGTGAATTCCTTTCTTTGGATAAGGTCGCTAAATGCTTTCTGTTGTGCAAACCCCAAGTGTTTGTCCCAAGGATATTCAATCCAGTCCTATCCCACAGCGTTCAAATGGCCACAGTGCAGTCAGGAAGAAAGCCAACGAGGTTCAACCACCTGGTCCAGGTTATCTCCATGCACAGTCAAACCTAGCCACAGCCAGTGCATCTGACCAGTCTTCAGATCAGTCTTCAGAGTCTGTTGCGAGTTGTGGTGTACATCTGAGCAGCTTGGAAAACATCATTCAACGCCAAAATGACATAACATCCCTTCTAGTGAAGCAGCATCAGCTTTCGAGTCTTCCTCAGAGAGATATCCCAATCTTCGATGGTGATGTTCTGAAGTACAGACCATTCATAAGAGCTTTTGAATATGGCATTGAGCTAAAAACGGATAGCAGTGCTGACCGACTGTGCTTTCTTGATCAATATACCAGTGGCTTTCCCAGAGATCTGGTAAGGAGTTGTCTTCATATGACCCCAGATAAAGGTTATGAAAGAGCAAGAGATTTGCTACAGAAAAACTTCAGAGATGAATTCAGCATGTGTTCTGCTTATATGAAGAAAGCATTAGAATGGCCTACGATTAGACCTGAGGATTCCAAGTCTCTGCAAGCTTTCGCAATATTTTTGAGGAGCTGTTGTAATGCAATGGAGGACATGAGTTACTCACATGAAATTAACTTGTCATCCAACATGAAAGTCTTGGTCTTGAAACTGCCTTACAAGCTGAGGGAAAGATGGTGATCAAAAGTGTGGGAATTTCAAGAAACCCAGAACAAAGATCTTGTCCTATTTGTTGAAAAGCAAGTGAGAGTGTATTTTAAACAACAGATTACTTTATCCGCTGCTAATCCAAAGATGTTATGGCAGACCCTTAAGGGGATCACCAGTGAAAATGTGAATAAAAAGAATGTCAATATCCAAATTTCCCTGCAGGGTACTCTTATTTCAGACTCAGACAAGATTGCAAGAGCTTTTAATGATTATTTTGTATCATCTGTTAAAGAACTAGCAACCAATTTTGTAATTCCTTGCTTTTCATCTGTTCTCTCTTTAACATCTGATCAGTTTTCATTTTCTGAGATTTCACAGAATGAAGTAAAAAAGTTTGTTGCGCTCATTAAATAATACTCATGCCTGTGATACTTATGGTTTAAATACTTCATTTGTGAAAACTCATGCTGATAGCCTTATACCTCTTTTTCATCATTTAATGAATTTATGCATTAGGCTCTCGATCTTTCCGACTGACTGGAAAAGAGCACAAATTACTCCAATTTTTTAAATCTGATGATCCTACTCTTGTTTCAAACTATAGACCTATAGCAATACTTCCAACAATGTCGAAGTTGCTTGAAAAACCTTGTATAACCAGTTAATTTCTTATTTAGAAATGTATAACTGGCTTAACGACTGTCAACACGGTTTCCGCGCTAAGCGATCTACTATGTCAGCATTACTACTCTTTACTGAACAAATATGTAATGCACTTAATAAAGGTCACATAACAGGAGCTGTTTTTATTGACTTTCGTAAAGCCTTCGACACAGTGAATCATCAGATTTTGCTAAACAAACTTTACTCATTTAATTTGTCTTCATCTGTGATAGAAATGCTTTTTTCTTTTTTGACAAACAGGTCGCAATCTGTTAAAATGAATCATGTAACATCTCAATCTTTAATTTGTGATACGGGTGTTCCTCAAGGCAGTATTCTCGGACCTTTGCTTTTTCTTTTATATATTAATGATCTCCCTCAAGTGTGTAAATATTCAGAATGCTTACTGTATGCTGATGATACTGTGATTTTTTTCTCTGACTCAAATGCTGATGCTATAAACTCTAAATTAACATTTGATCTTCAGTGTTTACATGATTGGTTAAATAAAAAACATCTGATCATCAATGTAAAAAAAAAAACTGAATGTATGTACTTCCATTTACCCAGGAAAAGTCTTTCTTATGCTGACCATATTACTTTTGCAAATCAAGATCTTGTCGCGACAAAGACTTATAAATATCTTGGTGTGTTGTTACTTGACAAACACCTTTCATATCGGGATCATATTTCTGTTTTAACAAAAAAACTGAACCAGAAACTTTTTGTGTATAACAAGATTAAACCATATCTTTCCTCTTCTGTTTCTGAAACTTATTTACATGCAATTGTGTTATCAACAATGTCTTACTGTCTTCCAATTTGGTATCTTACCACTAAAGAAATTACTGAACCAATAGCACGATTATACAATTGTGCTTTTAAAATCCACAGTAATCTCCCAAAATGGTCCCATCATTGCATTGCATTGAAACGCTCAAATGCACTGACTTTTCAGCACTATATAAATAGTCACGCCATTACATTTTTTTTTTTTTTTCAAATTCAAAATGCTACTACATCAACATTTGACACAATTCATCAATCAGACAATAGAAGGCCTCTACGTCTTACTCGGTCAGTATCACAGGCACTCATACCAGTCCCTTCATAAAAAAATAACTGGTCAGAAATCCTTTTTTATACATACACAAAAATTTGGAATGATATTCCACATCACATAAGAAAAATACCATCTGTTACAGGTTTCAAAAAGGCATACAAACTGTTTTTACTGAACAGTTACACTTGTGTTCATTAATTGTTTTTAAATTGTCCTAGTTTTGTTTGTATTGATTTGTATTGCTGTTTTTAGTTCTTTGTATTTGTTTAGCTTATGTTTAAAAGTGTTGTTTTTTCTTTTCCTTTTATGTTGTAAACTGTGTTTTATGTTTTATGTTCTGCAGAGCAGGAACCTGCTGGATACCAGTTTTTAAACTGAGTCAGGCCCGTTTAAACTGTATCTCAATGTTACTTTTTAACCTTTCCTGTATAATAAATGAAACGAAATGAAATGAGAGTGACTTCAGACCCAATATTAGGGGATATTCAAGATAAACCCCTAATCAAAACTAAAGACAAGTTCCCCAGAAAAGTCAAGCCGAAGTCTGGTGGAAGTACCTGTGCAACTAGTGTTTCTGCTCTTGCTTTCCATTCTACTCAGCAATCCTCTTATTTGCAAGTCTTATGTCATTTGTGTAGCAGCAGCAATCACACGTTGGAGCAGTGCAAGCTATTCGAGAAAAATAAGCACAAGGAAAAGATATAATTCATCAAAGGAAAAGGAATCTGTTTTGGGTGCCTACATCAAGGTCACATCAGCAAATACTGTAGGAAGAGGCTCACCTGTACATCATGTTCTAAACAGCACCCAAGCATCCTTCACATTGAGCAAACAGAGCAAAAGGTAAAACATGAAAAGAAAATTGACACAAAAGAAACCGTAAACTCCTCTGCCGTTACGCAGCCAGCCGGTGGGCATATTGGGGCCAGTATACAGGATAATGTCCTTTCAGTGGTTCCAGTAAATGTCAAAGCTGTTAAAGGTGACAAAATCATCTCAGTCTATGCTTTCATTGACCCTGGAAGTTCCGCTACCTTTTGTACCGAACGTATGATGTCTCAGTTGAACGTCAAAGGTAAAATAACTAATATCCTGTTGAAGACAATGAGTCACGAGAAGTCCATGCCAATTTATGTAATCACAGGATTAGAGATCACTGGATTGGATAAAACCAATTTCATACAATTGCCTGATGTATTCACACAAAAGGAAATGCCAGTCATTAGGGGCCCTTATGCAGTCAAGACTTTAGTTGGTTGGGTAGTCAATGGACCCTTAAGAGGAGGGAAATCCAGCATAAGTTGCTGCTGACATAAACAGAATATCTGTAGCAAATTTGGAAAAGCTTCCGATTAGTCAGTACAATCTTGACTTCAATGAAAAGGCCTCAGATGAAAAACGTGAAATGTCATTTGATGACAAAAGTTTTCTTAAAATTGCAAATGAGTCAATCTCACTATTGGATGGAAACTACACACTCAAACTTACCATTTAGGAAAAATAATGTGATAATGCCCAACAACCGTCACATGGCCATGCAACGTCTTCTGAGTCTGAAAAGGAAATTTAAGAGAAGTGATTCATTCCATAAAGAATACACATCCTTTCTCAGTGACATGATAGATAAAGGATATGCTGAGGAGGTCCCACAAGAAGAGGTAGATCAAGTAGAGGGAAGAACCTGTTATAATCCACATCACGCAGTCTACCACCCTAAAAAGAATACACTTAGAGTTGTGTTTGACTGTGGTGCAACATATCAAGTTTCAACTGTTGCAAGGGCCTGATCTTACCAATTCAATGGTTGGAGTCCTGTTTAGATTTTGTCAAGAACCCATTGCAATGATGGCGGACATAAAGTCCATGTTCCACCAGGTAGGAGTCTCAAAATCAGATTTGAACTGTTTACGCTTCCTGTGGTGGCCAGAAGGGGACATTGAGCAAACTCCTATAGATCATCGCATGTTGGTGCAACTTTTTGGAGCAGTCTCTTCTCCAAGCTGTGCTAGCTTTGCCTTATGGAGAACAGCAGAAGACAACAGATGTTTTAGACCTCTAGTAACCAACACAGTAATGCATAATTTTTATGTTGATGATTGCCTAGTGTCTCTGCCCACAGCACAGGAAGCAGTGCAACTGAGATCAGACTTGGTGGATTTGTGCAGCTTGGGAGTTTTTCAACTCACCAAATGGGTGAGTAATAGTAGAACCGTATTGTCTGCCATTGAGGAGGAGCAAAGAGGGAAGAACATTAGGTCCTTAGATTTAGATAAGGACAAACTGCCAGTTGACCATGCCTTGGGACTTCAATGGAATGTGGAAGATGACACCTTTAGATTTACCATCATACTCAATGAAAAACCCCATACCCGTAGAGGTATTCTCTCAATGGTGAGCTCTGTCTTTGATCCTCTTGGACTTTTGGCACCCCTCACTCTCACAGCCAAACAATTTTTACAGCAATTGTGCAAAGAAGGCTATGGATGGGATAAGCCGATACCCACGTCTCAATTAAGACAATGGCTATGTTGGATTCATGACCTCCCCAAGTTGGCGGCCTTCACTGTGCCACGCTGTAAGAAACCCAATGGATTTGGTAAGCCACAGTACACAACATTGTGTGTAACACGGTCACTAAAAATGAACAGAATCCTACCCAAAAGCTTCTTTCTTACTTCTCAGATAGGACCAGATTGCTTAAAACTGTTGCTTGGTACCAAAAACTTGGAGACAGCCTGTTAGCACTCGCTGCTAAAAGGAAGGAACTTTCCACCAATGTCTGCTCTCGTTCTAGACATCAAAAACTGGCTTCCCAGCTGCATAGCTTCAGATCAACACTTAGTGGTCAGTTCTTGTCTATGAAAGATCTTAGGAGAGCAGAAAAATAAATTGTATCATACATTTAAAGACAAGCTTTCCCAAATGATTTTGAAAAGCTAAAAATGACTCAACACAATGTTCAAAAAAAAGTACCCTCTACAAACTAGATCCAATGATAAAAGATGGATTATTGAGAGTTGGAGGACGACTGTCAAGAGCGACAATGTGAGAAAGCACGAAGCATTCCATCATTCTTCCGAAACACTCCCACACGTCCAATTTGTTACTACGCCACATTCACGAAAGGTATGGGCACTGTGGAAGAAATTCTATTCTTGCCCAGTTGCGTAAGACGTATTGGATCATCAATGGCAACACAGCAGCAAGAAAAATTATTTCTAAGTGTGTGACATGCAGATGCCTGAAAGGCAAAACTGAGGAACAAAAGATGGCTAATTTGCCAAAAGAAAGAATTCTACCAGATCTCTTTGGGGCATGCAGAGAGCTCACCACTTCATCCTCTGACCCTTTCGACCTGGAGGCTTTACACCTAACCACATTCCTTTGCATAACTCACAGCCTGTTCTACCTCCAGTTGAGTTTTCTAAATCTGACTCATACACCAGGCACCGGTGGAAACAAGTGGAATACTTGGCAGATTTATTCTGGAGGATATGGACACAGGAGTATTTAACACTAATGCAAGAGAGACAGAAGTTGTGTAAAGCAAAGTATATATTCTTTTCTTTTTGTAATTAGATTACTTAGATTATTAATAGCTCCTTGTATAAATGTATGTTAATGTTCAATGTTAAGTTTGAAACATTTAGGGGCTGGATATGTAGGAGCTAAAATAAGGTTTATTTTTGTTTGTTAAATAATTAACTATTGCACCCAATGTTATTTGAGTTGGCACCACTTAGGGGTTGGAGCAGGAGGTGGGAATAAAGGACCTGTTACTTCACCTGAGGGCGTGGCCAGAACCAGAAGTAACAGTCTTTGACCTCACGGCCTGACTCCATAGGAAACAGATTGATTCAATCCACTTTATATCTTTTCAATCCTTTATTTATATGAGAGTTTGATTTTTTGATTTTGTATAAACATACTTTTTTGTAATAAATATTATTTCAGTTTGAAAATCTATCCAGTAGACAATGGAATAATTTTGGAAAGTGATCGTCAAGCCTTTTTTTTTGTTCAGCCACCAAAGTGGACTATTTATCTGCTACAGCTAATATTAGTCAGTTTCTCTCTTATTCCGAGGTCACCGTTGCCACCAGATCCAGTCTGTATCCAGATCAGAGGGTTACTGCAGTCACCTGTATCCAGTACGTATCCAGACCAGATGGTGGATCGGCACCTAGAAAGGACCTCCACATCCCTGAAAGACAGCGGAGACCAGGACAACTAGAACCCCAGATACAGATCGCCTTTAAAGACCTTGTCTCAGGTGACCACCATGACAAGACCACAGGAAACAGATGATTCTTCTTCACAATTTGACTTTGCTGCAGCCTGGAATTGAACTACTGGTTTCATCTGGTCTGAGGAGAACTGGCCCCCCAACTGAGCCTAGGTTCTACCTGGGTTCTACCAAGGTTTTTTTTCTCCATTCTGTCACCGATGGAGTTTCGGTTCCTTGCCACTGTCGCCTCTGGCTTGCTTAGTTGGGGTCACTTTATCTACAGCGATATCGTTGACTTGATTGCAAATAAATGCACAGACACTATTTAAACTGAACAGAGATGACATCACTGAATTCAAAGATGAACTGCCTTTAACTGTCATATTGCATTTTTGACACACTGTTTTCATAATGAATGTTGATCAGTTGCTTTGATGCAATGTATTTTGTTTAAAGCTCTATATAAATAAAGGTGACTTGACTTGACAACACATGGAGGCACCTAGTCCCACACAGGGCTGACCAAAAGGGCATGCACGCAAGTGCTGGACATCAACAGTGCTGGAGGAACCCAGGGTTCTGAACTGAGGAACTCACCTGAGGGGAATAGCACACGCTTCCAGTTCGTGGAGTGGAATGGTGCAGCAAGCGGATTGACACCAAGCAGGTCCTTACTGGCCCGAAGGGGCGAGTACCCGGGTGGACACAGGCTCTACACGGAAATTATAAAATATCATAAAAAGTGTTCGGTTTCGCCCAGCCTGCAGCTCTACAGATGTCTGTTAGCGTGGCGCTACCGCCCAGGAGGAGGTTATACTCCTAGTTGAGTGAGCTCTCACCCCTAGGGGACATGGCAGTCTTAAGCCTGATAAGCCCAGACAATAGCAACCACTATCCAGTGGGATAACCTCTGCTTGGATGACAGCCTTTCCCCATCTGCTGGCTTCCATAACAAACAAAGAGCTGGTCTGAGGTCCTAAGGCACTTAGGACCTCTTAGAGTTATTTCCATGTTAGTGCGAAGCGCATGCACTAGACAGAGCAGCGCTAGGGCTGGGTCTGCCTCCTCCAGGGGCAACGCTTGCAAGTTCACCACCTGATCCCTAAAGGAGTGGTGGAAACTTTGGGCATGTACCCAGCCAGGAAAATGCCTCAACTGAAAATGCCTACAAGTCACTGACCCTCTTCACCGAAATCAAAGCCGTCAGAAGCGCAATTTTCAGTGATAGAAACTTTATATCTACTGAGAGCAAAGGTTCAAAGGGAGCCCTCTGCAAGGCAGATATAATTACTGAGAGGTTCTAAGAGGGAACTTGCTGAGGGCGAGGCGGATTGAGCCTTCTAGCCCCTCTCAGGAACCTGATGATCAGATCATGCTTCCCAAGAGACTTACCTTCAACAGGGTCACGGTGAGCCGAAATGGCGGCCACATAGACCTTCAGGGTGGAAGGAGATAGCCTTCGTTTCAACCCTTCCTGAAGAAAGGAAAGCACTGACTTGATCAGGCATTACCAGGAGTCCTCACGATGTGAAAAACACCAAGTGTCTTTAAGAAGTCGCGGAGGGAGCCCTGGCTCCTCTCAGGGAATGAGGTGTCCATTTCCTTGACAACTGGCTGATTCTAGCTCACTCTTGAGCACGATTGTGCGAGCACAGTGATCTGGTGATCAGACACCTCGCCCGGCTGGGTCTTTGGGTCAACTGGGAAAAGAGCAAACTCAGGCTGGGGTGCCATGTGCATGCTGCGTCAGGCTGATCAGGCAAAAACACCAAGAGGTTCCACTTCAAAGCATAGGCGTGGCTGGTGGACATGGCTCTAGCTGAAGTGATGGTAGCTACCACCTGAGGTGGCAAGGTACCTAAACCTTCCATGACCCATCCAGAACCCACACATGTAGGTTCCAAAGATCAGGACATGGGTGCCAGAGGGTGCCCTGTCTCTGAGAAAGAAGGTCTTTCCTCAGAGGAATTGGCCAGGGAGGGGCGTTCGCGAAGAGTACAAGTTCGGGGAACCAGGTCCGGCTGGGCCAAAAATGCGCAACCATGAGGACCTGCTCCTCATCCTTTCTGATCTTGTACAATGTCTGTGCAAGAAGGCTTACTGGGGGAAATGCATACTTGCGTGTGTGCCAGAGCATCCATGCCAAGGTTGCCATCGGTCAGGGAGTAAAACAATTTGCCGTAGGAATTTTCTGGAGAGGCAACAGGTCTACCTCAGCATCTCCAAAGCTTTCCCAAATCAGCTGAACCAATTGGGGTGGAGTCTCCATTCCCCGGGGAAAGACTGCTGCCATGACAGCTCGTTGGCTGGACGATTGAGCCTGCCCGGGATGTGAATGCCATGAAGGAACATCAGAGCAAGTTGTGACATGCAGTGGGAGCGTAGACCGCCCTGATGGTCGATGTATGCCACTTTCACAGTGTTGTCCGTACGGACCAGAACACGCTTGTCCTTCAGCAGGGCCCTGAAGCGGTGCAGAAGAAGCTATACTGCTAGCAACTGAGGCAAATTGTCATGCCACTGAAGTTGGGGTCCTGTCCAGGAGCCTGACGCAGCATGCCCATTGCACATGGCACCCCAGCCTGAGTTTGCTCTTTTCCCAGTTGACCCAAAGACCCAGCCGGGCGAGGTGTCTGATCACCAGATCACTGTGCTCGCACAATTGTGCTCAAGAGTGAGCTAGAATCAGCCAGTTGTCAAGGTAGTTGAGGAAATGGACACCTCTTTCCCTGAGAGGAGCCAGGGCTCCCTCCGCGACTTCTTAAAGACACTAGGTGTTTTTCACATCGTGAGGACTCCTGGTAATGCCTGGACCTTCGACGCCTGGAGAGCAAGGTCGGTAGCGGTGTGCACCTCCTGCAAAACCCCCGGGTCAGCACTGCCCGCGTGCAGCTCTTTGAGCAGTTTGGCCTGGTAGACCTGAAGGGTGGCCATGGTGTGCAGGGCAGAAGTGGCCTGACCCGCAGCTCTGTAAGCCTTGGCCACGAGCATGGATGAGAACTGACAGGGCTTGGAGGGAAGCTTGGAACCATGCGGAGGTGCTCTGAGGACACAGTTGCATCACAACAGAACGCTCCACTGGGGGAATCCCAGAATACCCTTTGGCCGCTCTGCCATTGAGGGCAGTAAAAGAACTGTTCGGGCAGTAAAAGGTGCCTTCCATGAACTGGTCACTTCCTGGTGCACTTCCAGAAAGAAAGGAACCAGCTGGTCGATCAGCATGAGTAGCCCCTAGGTACCAATCATCCAGCCTCGAGCGCTCGGTGCAGGGCGGAGGATTTCAGTCAAGCCCGATGCTCTCAGCTGCCCAGGAAAGCTTGGGATTGGACTCGGTCAATGCTGGCACTCCCGAGGGAGGCAATGCAGCCGAATCCTCATCTCCCGAGGACTCAAACCCGCCTTGTGATGCGGTGATTAACATAAGGAACCCTGAATGAGATGTCAGGAGCCTGAGAGGGTCCAGGAACTCATCCAGAAACTCAACCGGCTGCAGCGTTTGTGAGGGGATATGGCCCAAGGAGGTTGGCTTGTCAGGTAAGCCCACGTGGTAACCCTCAGATCACCCTGGCCACCAGCCGAAGTAGCCCTCAACGCAGAGAGGAGCTAGAAAGGGGTGTGGCAGAGGGGACTCTGTACCTTTAAGGTAGTCGAGTCTCGATCTTAACGCCGAGATGGTCATGTCCCCGCAATGAGATTATGAGAAGAAAACTGTTTCATAACTGAAAAGCAGGAGTTACTTAAGACGGCAAGTTGAGTACACATTTTGGAGCACAATGTAAGGAGGAAGAGAGTCCACTTCATCTCAGCCAATCTCTGAATTACCTGGAGGACAATGTTAAGTTTAACCAGAATTTGGAAAGACTGAGCAATTACATTTCAAAGATGGAGAGCTGCATGAGCCGGTGGCCCTGAAGGTGTGAGAGAATAATGGTTCAGGAAGTGTCCTCAGGAGCAGCAGAACATCCGTTTATCTTGTACAGAAGTTACATCTAGTCTCTAAACTGATTAAAAATCACTTATGCTAATTATATAAATTGTCACCAGACTTATCAACTAAATAAATAAATAAATAAATAAACATTAGGAAAGATGATGCAAACATTACACACTTTAAAACCATGCTGTATGTGAACAAAAACACTACATAACTCTACATATGCAAGCCTTATTATGTGGGTTTACATTCTGAAATGTGACAGAACAACATGTTTACAAGTCTGTGACATGTTTTTTATAGCTTTGGAGTGCAAGTCAAGCCTTTCAAAGACAGATTTACTAAAGTCTGAAGTATTTTGTTAATAGTTTGTTTTTTGTTAATAGTTTTTCATAAACTGGATGGTAGTTTTAAAACATTGTCAATAAGCATTCAATGTCATTTATTGTTCATAAGCCTTAATTTTAGAGTCCAAGTGAAGTCTCATGCCACCTCTTTTGAAGTTAAGTCTCTTTTAAGTGACTTGAGTCTGAGTCTCATACCACCTGTGTTGTGGGTATCCCAATACAAGTATTGCAAGTTATGTAATCAATTCCTTTTTTGAAGAAATCAGTAAAGTAACGTATTACACTTACAAGAAAATATCTGAGATATATTTTCAAATAAGTAATTCAAGTTACTTTCTTTTCCTGTCTAATCTCTGACACCTCTCCTGTCCCCATGCTGTTGGAAATGAGGCAGAGGCACTTCATTCAGGATAAGTCTTATTAATTTCACTTTTGGTGTATAAGGGCTTTTACAGTTTTGTTGTTGTTGTTGTTTTACAAAATAAATAAGAAAGCCCAGCTGATAAAAAGTAAAGCAAAAGTAACATAATGAGTACTTACTTTTTTTATAACGCAATATGATGATGAATTACTTTTAAAATGAATTTTCCCCAACACTACAGACCACAATTCACAACACAACAAGTTGCAGAGCTATGCATTACCAATAAGTATCAAGGTGCTGCTGGCTACCTGCATATTAACATATCTGGTTGCATAAACATGTAACTCTACTGCCTTAATGAGCACTGAGGTTTGTTACAGCCACAGTAATCCTTACTGTGGCTGTAACAAACCTCAGTGCTCATTAAGGTTAGGTTAGGTATCTACGACGGGACCTAGAGCATTCATGTCTTGTATGTTTTTGCCATTAGGATTATGATCTGTTTCGCAGAAAACTGGGATAAAACATGACTAGAGTTTCTATCCAGATGTTTCTTTCATGCTTTACCAAAATTAAAGTTTGTTTCATCTTCAGCACGTGGTAAAAAAAAAGAAAAAAAAAGAAAAAAAAAATCCTTGAAAGGATGCAGTTTTATAAACAGATTCAGCAAGCTCATCATTTTTTTTTTTTGGACCACTGAGGCTCCCAACAGAAGACATCAGTTAATCTATTCAGTGCAAACCACGGGGTGACACATTCTTGCATCGTGCAAGAAGCCCTTAGAGTACGGCAACACGGCAAGTAATGTAGTATTCTTTCCTGTGAACTGTGTTAAGGTTTGACCTTTCATCCCTGTTGGTGTCATGCCATTAACTAGAACACATGCCTAGTCCTCCCCCACACTCTCTAGTCAGCATGGGCAATACATTCTCTTTGTCTTTTCCCGAGTGCAGTCTCCTACTCCCACCGCTACAGCAGTGGCTCCATCCCTGACCTTGAAGAAGCTATAAAACCCTACACAGCCCTCTGCCAAACAGTTACAGATCAAAGTTTAATTTGTCTTGCGACGTTTATGCAGAGGTGATTTAATATATAACATGCAGGATAGATATATATATATATATATATATATATATATATATATATATAGATATATATATATATATATATATATATATATATATATATATATATATATACAGTATATATTACTTATATAAATATTACTTTTTTTAAGGTGCTTCTTGTCATTTATGAGTGGGCTAAATATTTAATTGCCATCTTTTCATATAGATCTTAGCTGATTTGAAAGACGGTGGAAATTTGAGTTGCTTTCAAAATATTGTTTTGCCAAATTATATTTCTATGCATGCATAATATATCATTGGATTTGTTTTGCATGTGTGTCACATGAGTTTAGGCTCTGTAAAGTTGAAGAACTGTTAAGGACTTCAGCGTATTGGGCATTTAAAAAAATGGTGTGAAGGGGAAAGTGTTTGCCAGTTGAAATTACTTTAAGGCTCCATACGCTAATCAGCACGAGCATCAGCGAGACTTTCAAAATTCTCACTTTCTCAATGCTATCGTTGTGTGTTCAACAGAATAGAATACAAAAATGGCACAGTTATCTTTTAATATTTTGTGTGTGTGGTATTTCAGCTGCTGAATAAAGACTAAGGAAAGAGAGATACGCCAAGGTTAGACCACAAATTAATTAAACTTGACAATCAAATGTTGAAAAATCGTTGAGAAAGTAAAAGAATCAACTTTAAGGAAAACCTCAGAGAAGGATTTAAGAATAAATAAATACATAACAGACAATAGATTAATGTTTGTTTTTGTTTTTTTCAGGATTCACAAAATATATTGTGAATAATACTATTAATAAAGCAATAAGGTGTGAGAGGCTGGTTAGTGCATTTGTTATTTTATGAGTAAGACACAATGCAAAGCAGAAATGCGATATAAAAAAATAAAGATACAATTAAAGGATATTTCTTTTGTGAAATTAATTATTATTAATTATATATTAATTGACTTATTTTATTTGAATTTAAACTTAAAATTACACTTTAAAATGTTGAGAAGGTCTTTGTGAATTTTTATTCAGGAGTCAGGATTTTTATTATATATTGGTTGTGTTATCCGTATGTGCAAACAATTTTATTCAGTTCTATTGACTGTTTGTAGGGTAGTGAGCATATACAAAGTGTGAGGACAGCGATGCATTTTCTTGGCTTAGTATAATACAGCTTATACACATATACATTTTTATTTGACAGCATAGATTTTATTCTTCAAAACTAATTTAAAGGTATTGCTGAGGCTCATATGAATGATGGGGATTAACGAGTGTGAAAGAGTTGTATTTATACATTTATTATTTTTTATAAATGTTTGATCCTGCTTCATAGATCTGTAAAAGCACTCATGCCGTTTTTGACAATATGAATTAATGGATGGATTAAATCTTTAATTATTTATAATTTTAGTTATATTTCAATAAAATATTTCTTAAATGAGATGGCAGATGGCATGGATGAAAAGATATTAAAGTAATATGCCACACATAGTGTGAGCACACCTTAAAGTGTAGCACTGTTATCTAAGTTAAACTCTGTAAAGCTTTTGAAACAGAGCTGTGGATATTACAGTAAATGCTAAACTACACAAAATATCTTGTAATGAAAGACCATTTATTAACAAATAATTCTACTTAGATGTTAGAGATGTTCAGGATCTCTAAGGTTTTTTTTATTTTTTTATTTTCTACTTTCCCCTGGTGGAGTTTTTTTTCCTTGTCATTGTCGCCTTTGGCTCGCTTATTTGACATAATGAGAAATAATAGTCCGTATAACTTATTCAAATATCAAATTCAGGAAGATTTTGTACACATTTATTTTAATGTAAAGCTGTTGGAAAATATTTGTGTATTTTTGTAATATTATTATTATTATTATTATTTAAATACAGTTTACAAATGCATTAAACAGGAAGTACATCATGAAAATCCATTAAACTGAAGCATTTGTTGCAGATTTTTGCACCAAAACCTACAGCAAGCGGTATTTCAATAATGTTTGCATTCACAATCCAATCAATTGCAGTGATGTCATCATGATATTTGCCTACTACATTATGACTAACCTTTTTTTGCTTCTATTTAGCCTCCTTTATTCCCTTGAACTGGTACTTTCTTCAGAAAGTGCAAATTACTTGTATTGGCATGTCATCATTCAAACTGATTTTTGAGATATTCATTTTACAGTTTGAACAATTTCTGTAACATAAAACAAATTATAAACAGAAGCCACAAAACATACATAATCAAATATGTATCATACTGTATGTATAACTATAAGATATAGCAGATGCAGTGACTGTGGCATACAGTATACATTAACTACATTCATTTCAAATGCAGAGCATAACAAGGTACCACAATGATAAAATGTCATGTGCATTAATGACTTGGACTAAACTTTTTTTGATGTTGATCAGAGATGAGCCTTAAAAGTGTTTACATTGGCTGCGTATTTAAACTTCACCCTGCCAGCCCCAGTAATGAGAGGCGTCACAGATCATAAGAGATGCCATAGTTATTATTATGACTGCCAGTCATGGTTATGATCATTAAACTTACAGTAAACAGTTGCACGAGTCTGTGTTTGTCACACTGGCCTCCATCTCTGGGAGCAGATGCCTGCGGTGCTCTTTAATGGCATGGTGTCAGTGCTGCTGCATGCGCTGGGAGAGAGGTTAGACAATGCAACTATCTGTCACTCTCGTTTTCTGTCTTTCTCTGCCGTCTTTCTTTTGCTGGGTCTCAAACCCGCTCCAATTTCTCTGTCTTTCTACATTTCACTGTTTCTGCTTCTCTCTCAGCCACGTGTCATTCTGGGTTTTTACCAGACAGGCAGCTCTTTCTGTTCAAAAATGGAAATCTTTAAAAGGGGGATAAAAATAGTATTAATAAAATACATAATATAAGTAGATAGAAAAAAAATCCTACATACTTTCCTTTGCATTTTTAAGCTTCTAAGCAGCCTATTACATGCTTTTAGTTGTATCAATTTAAATCATTTGAAATTTGTGATACGAACTAACATTTATTAGAAAATACCATTGTACTATGCACATAGTTATAATTTTTAGTTAAAATATACTGTCACAGGGTGGAAGGAAAACACATACCCCGGAGGGTGGATTTATTCACAATCGAGGGTTTTGAGTGAGTAATGGGCATGCTGAGTGTCAAGTGCTCTCCGTGTGGGTCTCCCGGTGCTGGGTGCTCTTCTGTGCAGTCTCGCTGTGGCACTGATCGGTCACACACTGGTGTCTGCAGAGAAAGGAGTAAACACAGGTTAGTTCTCAGCCGCATTGGAGACATCAGACTCCTCGTTGTCGGGCCACACACAGTTTATCTGGCCGTGGGCAAACGAGTCTCAGGTGTGGCCGATTAGCCCTTGAAGACGTTCTGCAGGTGCATAGTATCAGTTTTCAGGGCAACACTGATCTGCTCTTGGGATGCTCGTCACAATACCTTCATAAAATAATTGTCTCTTGCTTGAATGTATGCCTGTGTGTTTTTATTGAGTTTGGAGGACAGAATTTATCCTAATTTAATAGGTCTTTGAACTAGGTGTTTGTAACCAGTTGGATATTCGACTCAAAAGCTTATACTTTCTGAGATGTATATACTGTATAATCTCTCTGTGAGACAACTAGCAGTATCGCATAGTTTAATATCTTCATAAAATGAGTGCTAATATTTATAAATGATTGTTCAAGCCTTTCTTGTCATTTGTTTTTCACTGGTATCTCTTTCTCGCTACTTTTCTCTCTTACCCACGTCACTCCCAGAGACTCTTTCTCTGAAAAACTATTCTTTCTTTTATGGGAACCTGATGCTGCTACAGAAAACAATATTTGTATTGATCTGCATCCACTATTAAATGAATAAATAAATGCAGAATAGAGTTTGAGGGGAATTCTGTCAGTAGAAGGATTGGAGTTAAGGAGGGGTTCTGCATTGTTAATCCAGAATGACAGTGATCGACAGTAGTGGTAAAAAAGATGATAGCTACGTTTGGTGTGCTGCTGGTTTAAAGGACAGACATAGACGCTGATTTCAGGCTTGTGGAGCATGACTGTGCTCTAGGGTGAGTTTACCTCTTAACATCCACTGCATGTCTGTTCTTCACCTTTACATTCTTGCTATTTTTCACTAAGGGAGTTTATGTATCATTCAGTTATCAACTTTTTTCTTACTAATAGTCTGCTTTATTCGGCAGGGTCACACTAAGCCACAGCAATAGCACCCCGACAATACTGATAGCAGGTGTGGAGCGCAGGTGTGTGCTGGATAGGGTCCAGAGTGATATGCTGTCAACTATCAGCTGAAATTAGCAGCCCAGGTAGGAGCCACATGAGCGGGGCTTCTGCTGCCTATCCTCTGAGTTTACAACACAACAGCTGATGGACAGAACCTGCAATTTAAGATTCCTCCACTTCCGCTGCTCTCACTGCTGGTGGTTGTCACTGCATTTTACTTAAAAATGACTTTTTTATGCCACTGCAGGTCTGCTGTCATTGATTTAGTCCCTTAAAGGTTAAGTGTGTCATTTCTGTTTCACTAGCGGCACCCAACGGAGTTGCAAAAATAACTTGATTTTTACATTTTCGTGTGAAATGTGAGCGGGTTCATGTCCGTGTAAAACTTGCTGCTACAATGCTAAGCTATTGTAAGTGAGGTGTAGCTATGCAGGTGCTGAGATGTTATGAGTGGTTTTCAGAGCATGACTTTATAGTTGCCAGGTTTTTTTGGTGGGTTGCTTAGTGATTTAAAACAGGCCAGCTTTTCATAATATTGTGTTCTCTATATGGATTTGGTAGAGGAATGTAAATTAAATAAAGCTTGGGTAAAAATGTTCACCAAAAGAAACAAATATGCACCCCAAATTCAATATATGGGGGCATGGATAACAAACAAAAAACAACAACAACAAAATATGTAAAATAAATCAGTTATGACCATACTTTATGTAAACTATTTAAAATTACATTAATCTCAAATAATTATGCAAATATTGCGGAAAAGCATTCATACCACCTTTGGGCAGCATTAAAAGGTCTGTGTATATATAAATGTCATGCCAGATGCAGCATTTGTGAGAGTATAAAAGCATTGCAAACAAAAGAAAGAATTATGATATATGATGTCATATCTTTATGTGAGGAACAGAGTGAAAATTAAGCCACGTCTTATTCAAAAGATAAATGTGAACATTACCATGATGCAATTGGTAAAAAGACACACAAGAGGCAATGGCATTTCACAATCAAATCTGATTATAGAACATGCTTCCCTGACAAAAATATCAGATCCAGCCCCAGATGCCAGATTCTTTCAGAAAATATATACACTGTATTTTGTCTGGCAACAGAACAACTAGTCAGCAAAGTTGTCTAATAACCAAAACCTGTATACAGCAAGTATTTTTCTAGTAACAAAAAATAAAATAAAGCAAAGTGTTGCCAGTGGGAACAGATTCTTTACTTCAGGACAGGTTCCAATACACAGACTGGAGTATGTTTGCTTCTCAGGCTGCCTGTGGCTCTCACATGGACATTGATATCTATACCTCCTCTGTACTGGATTACATCAACACCAACACTGACAGTGTTACAACAGAGAAACAGATCACAATGTACTCTAATCAGAAGCCATGGATGAACAAGGAGGTGCGACTGCTGCTGAAAGACCACAACACTGCCTTCAGATCAGATGAAACTCAGGCCTAAAGCAAATCCAGGGCTAACCTGAAGAAGGGCATCAAAAAGGCCAAGTACTGCTAGTAGCTAAAGGTAGAGGAACACTTTTCCAACTCTGACCCCTGAAACATGTTGCAGGTCTTCCAGGTCATTATTAACTAAATGGCAAGCAACTCCAGTCTAAAAGACAAACATGTTTACATCCTTAAAGAGCTAAATTACTTTTATACGCTTCAATTTTGACAGCAAGGAGAAAACCACCAATATCACACTCTCAGCAGACCATTTTCCCCTCAAAATCACTTCCACAGATGTCTACACTGCATTGAGCTTGATCAATGCAAGCAAGGCTGCTGGCCCTGGTGGCATTCCTGGACATGTGCTTAGGGCATGTGCAGAGCAGCTTGCAAGGGTCTTCACAGACATTTTCAACCTATCCCTCACCCAAGCAACTGTGCCAACATGCTTTAAGTCCACATCCATTGTACCAGTGCCAAAAAACTTCTCCCCAATGTGCCTGAATGACTACCACCCAGTAGCACTCACACCTATTGTTATGAAGTGCTTTGAGCGACTGGTTTTAGTACACCTCAATAACTTCCTCCCATCTACACTTGGCCCACACCAATTTGCATACCGTAGTAACAGGAGCACAGAGGATGCAGTATGCACAGTGCTGCACTTGGTACTCACACACTTGGACAATAATAACACATATGAACGGATGTAGTTTGTTGACTTCAGCTCAGCATTTAACACTGTCATTCCCTCCAAGCTGACCATAAAACTTGGAGACCTGGATATTAACACTTCCCTCTGCAGCTGAATTATAGATTTTCTGACCAACAGACCTCATCATGTTAGGTCAGGCCGCAACTGCTTCACCACCATCACACTCAACACAGGCTTACCACAGGGCTGTGTGCTGAGCCCATTCCTCTACTCCCTCTACACCCATGACTGTAAGACTGTGCATGGAACAACTCCATCATAAAGTTTGCAGATGACAACCCAGTCATTGGCCTCATCAGAGACAACAATGAGATGGCCTACAGGCAGGGGGTACAGCACCTGGCCACATGGTGTGCCTATAACAACCTGCTCCTCAAAACCAGTAAGACTAAGGAGCTCATTGTGAACTTCAGGAAGAAGAAAAGAAAATCACATTAATGTGATTGTTGAAGACTGTGTCTCCAGCTTCAAGTTCCTGGGAACCCACATCTCGAAGGACCTGTCCTAGAGCACAAACACCATCAGCCTGGTCAAGAAGGCTCACCAGCGCCTCTTCTTCCTTAGGACACTGAATAAGATCCAGTTGCCTTTAGCCATACTGGTGGACTTCTACCGGTTTGCAATAAAGAACATCCTGAGCAGTTGTATTGCAGTCTGGTATGGGAACTGCCCAGTTGCTGACCACAACTGCATTGTGCATTCTGTTGCCTTGTACCTTACATGTGCAATGACAATAAGTCTGAAGTCCAATCTAATCTAATCATGTCAATTTTATTTGTATTTTTAATTGAATGTATTTGCAATTTGAACATCACAGCTGGAGAAAATTATTGATTTAGGGTGTCATCCTAATGTTACATCCTTGTGGCCAGACCAATGGGAGGACGAACCTCTGGTAATCCTATGGTGTTTCTACTGGATTCCAGAAGATCGGTGCTGACTTGACTCTGCCCATTAAGATCACTGGTGACTTGACTCTGTCCTTGAAGGTCACCAGTGACTTGACTCTGTCCTTGAAGATCACCAGTGACTTGACTTGACTCTGAATGGTCAACGGTGACTAGTCTTGTCTCTGGAAAGTCCATGGTAGCTAATCCTGACTCTGGAAGGTCAAAGGTGACTAACCCTGACTCTGGAAGGTCAATGGTGACTAACCCTGACTCCGGAAGGTCAACGGTGACTAACCCTGATTCTGGAGGGTCCATGAACACCTGACTCGACTCTGGATGGTCAACAGAAGCTTGACTTGACTCTGGACAGTCAACTGGAATTTGACTCGACTCTGGAAGGTCAACAGGAACTAGCCCTGACTCTGGAGGGTCAACGGTAACTAACCCTGACTCTGGAAGGTCGACGGTGACTAACCCTGACTCTGGAGGGTCCATGAACACCTGACTTGACTCTGGAGGGTCAACCGGAAACTGACTCAACTCTGGAAAGTCAACGGGCACCTGACTCGACTCTGGAAGGTCAACAGGAATCTGACTCAACTCAGGAAAGCCCACTGTTAACTGCCTTCCTCTGCAGTGGCTCCGGGTTGGCGGCCATCTTGTGCAGTGGTGCTGGCTCCGCAGACATGACGTGAACAGTCCTGGGAATCTCTAGGATTTTTTGACAGCCTGGAGACATAATCCAAAAATTTCTCTGCTGCCATCTTGGGCGTTGGCGCTGGGTTGGCAGCCATCTTGTGCTGTGGCGTGGGGCTGGCGGCCATTTTGTGCAGTGGCACTGGACTGGCGGCCATCTTGCACAGTGGCGCTGGCTCAGCCGATTTGTGTCTCTTCTCCCATTTCTGTTCATAATGGGGAAATGGGGAGCCCATAGTGGAGATCGCTGCCGGACCTCCTCTCGACTGCTTACTCCGGAGTGACCTCCCCTGGTTCCACGGAACACAACCTGGCGAGTACCCTCAAAACCATTTCTCTCCCTCTTGATGGCTGGGGAGGAAATTGGAGCAGACATACCGCTGGATCCTTTAGATGGAGTCCTTCTGACTGACAGCGTGACAGATGACGGTTGGAGAAAGTCTGTGAGGGGTGCAATAAGAGTGGCAAAATTGCGACAAAACCCCCGGTAATAACCAGCCATTCCGATGAAGTGGCTCGTGTTTGTTTGTGGGTGTAGGAAATTCAGTTATAGCCATTACCTTGGCATCTATTGGACAAACCTGACCTTGACCCACACTTTTGCCAAGATAAGTGTAAAAACTTACACTTTGTCAGATTCACAGTTAGCAATGCACCAGCTAATCGGGAGAATACCTCACATATCGTTTCAACATGTTCTTCCCACGTAAAAGAATACCAAAAATATCATCAAGGTAAGCAGTACAATTCTGTACATCACGCAGTACCAACTGCAATAGGCATTGGAACGTAGACGGGGCGTTCTACATACCGAAAGCCATCACTGAATATTGACAGAAGTAGTCTGGTGTGACGAATGCCGAGATTTCATAAGCGCACCGAGTAAGGGGCACCTGCCAGTAGCCCATCAGCAGGTCAAGTTTCGAAATGAACTTTGCTGGTCCGACTCTATCAATGCAATCATCTATTCTCTGTAAGGGAAAACAGTCAGGTTAAGTAACGGAATGAACCTTCCGGAAGTCAGTACAGAATCAAAACGATAAATCACTTTTAGGTACCAACAGGCAGGGAGAACTACACGCGCTTTGACTTGGTTTGCTAAACCATTTCATCCATTAAGGTATTCAACTTCAGTTTTTTAATGATACCACGTTTATAAGGATTAACCCTATAGAGGTGTTGTTTATTGGGAACCACAACTCCAACGTCAATGTCATTGAACAAAACATCAGTCACGTCCTTAAACTGACGCTACAACTTGATATCTACCATGATACAGCTTCAGAATATTAATGTGACACCTTCGCATTTTCTTCCTACGATCTGGCGTTCTGAATACATAATTCGTTTCACTCACTTTTTTTTTTTCAATAATGTAAGGACCAGTAAATCGGGTATGATAAATCATTTTTTTGCAATGGAGGTCTTAGACTGTAGTTGTCTGTCTGTTACAGTATATGCTTAATATGTGTTTTATACTGCTTTATATTGACAAATTGTTAGAAATTAATAAAATAATGTAATGATGCTTATGAAACACACACACACACACACACACACACTGAAGTTCAAATGCTGACTGATATCTTACAAAGGTGTGATTTTATATAGTATATTGTCTTGACCATTTGCTTATTGTGATATTAGTAGCTAATAATAGTAGTTTACTAAAGTACCTCAACAATTCTTTTACTTATTACATTGTCATAGCTGTAAACAATTTCTTTTTTCCTTCTTTCCCTAAATCAGACCAGACCCCTGTACTGCATGATAAAGCTGAATGTCGCAGTGCTGGATAGGTGTTTAATGGTTTTTGGCTGAGCAGGGAGGCCTTGAGAGTTCTCCAAACAAATGAACGCCAACAGTGATGGGTTGCCACAATCCAGACCCTGTAGTTTTTTTATTCTGTATTCAGAATGTTTGACATGTGCCTTGTTCCTGAAGACCCCATAACACATTTGTGGTTGATTATAAGCTGCATTTTGTCACGCTGTCAGTCTCTGTTTTCCTGGGTGTTCCCTAGTGAGCTCACTTCTCCTTATATAATTCTATCTAGTCTATAATTCCTCTAGTCTGGTCCTGTCTTCACAGTAATTGCACTCCAATTAATCGCACAGGTGCGACAATCCTTTGTCGTTAGCCTCCCTATAAATAGCTGTCCTTCTCTGTTGTTTGTATGGAGTCCTTACCGTCTGTGTACCTATCTTCTCGTCTCCCGAGACTTCCCCTTACCTTCTCGTTCTTCCGAGTTCCCATACCATTTCATCCGGTTCCTTCTTTTGTTTTGTTTTGTTTGTCTCCTTGGACTGTTTATTTTGTATTCCCTTTTTGTGCAATAAATACCAGCAATTGGATCTTACCCTCTCCTTGTGTTTCCTAAACACACATTGTCAAGCATTTAAAATAATAACGATGTACATAATAACTTATCTTTTATTTGCACATGTGAATATGCAATAAAAAAAAAAAAAAAAAAAATACAAAATGTATATAAAATACTCAGGGCTCATTTACAAATAAATAAATAATAATAAAAAAAAAGAATAATGTATACAACTTATGCATTTAATTGTTAACCCCTTAACTGTCACTCACATTTTTGAACATAGACTTTATAGTGCACGATCTAACCTTAAATTTTTCATGAATGAAAATATTTTGTAACATGATATTGATGTACCATTTACATGGTAATGCAATGTCTGATTTTAAAATGGAGTTTAAAGGATGAATTTTGAGATTTTAAGTTTTCAGTTGATATATAATTTCTAATGTTTTTTAAAATGTGAAAGAGAAAACGCAACGAAGAAGTCTTTTTTTATAACAAAGGTCAGAACTTCTGTTATGATGTAGATGTTTGAGGGTGCACTCTTGTCATAAATTAATCTATTACTTTTTTACATGGACTTTACATAAAAAAAAAAAATATATATATATTTTCCTAGGTATTTGAGTAAATGAAAAAAAACAATACTTACATTTCAATGTGAATTCCTCCACAGAACTCTCACCTGCTGTGTTGTTTGAATATAAACACCGTTGTGAGACTGGGATATGGTAGGGTGCGAAATGTCCGTAAGATGTACACTTGATTTTCATGAAGCGGTGACTCATTCGCACCTCAAATGTGATCTTCGGAGTGCGCATTCTGACACACCTGAATCAGCTAACCAAGGTCTTCAGGACTAATAGATACTTCAAGGCAGGTGTTTTGGGGCAAGTTGGAGCTAAACTCTGCTGGACATGGGCACTTCAGGAGAAGTACTGAACATACTGCCACCTGCAGGACCATGAAGAAAAAAAAAATCAGGGAAATACATCTGTGCTAATATCATAATATTATGCCTTGCGGGCTGACCCGGGTTGCCTTGACTCAGTTTTAACTCTTGCGTTTGGAGTTTTAACGGGGTCCTCGTTGGATCTTGCGGCTTGCGGACCAACGTGGACATCCCTTCTGCCATTCTGGCATGGGCCTAGCGACTTGCGGGGCCTGTCTTGTATGGTATGTACAGTATATACTGAATATTTACATGTTTGGCGTGGTGTGGAGGTGAAGCCCTCTTGGTTAGCCTTGTGTCTGGTGGGCTGACCCGGGTGGCCCAGACTAAGTTTAAACTCTTGTGTCTTGCGAAGTTTTAATTGGGTCCCCATTGGATCTTGCGACTTGCGGACCAACCTGGGCAGCCCTTCTACCATTCGGCCATTGCCCTAGCGACTTGCAGTGCCTGTCTTGTATGGCATGTATATAGTTTATATTTGTACATAGTTTGTTGATCACACATGGTGATGGGCTTAGGTGATGTCATCTCATCGGGTGTCTTAAAGGGGGGGTGAAATGCTCGTTTTCACTCAATTTCCTGTTAATCTTGAGTACATATAGAGTAGTACTGCATCCTTCATAAATCCAAAAAGTCTTTAGTTTTATTATATTCATAAGAGAAAGATAGTCTGTACCGATTTTTCCCGGAAAAACACGACCGGCTGGAGGAGTGACGTGTGGGCGGAGCTAAAGAATCACGAGCGCGAATAGGCTTTTGTGTTGAGAGCATGTGGAAGCTGTGACATTACCGTGAGGGGAAACCCATCATCCAAAACAAACCATGGCTTACAGTCAGATTCAGCCATTTATTTATGATCCAGAATCAGATCCAGAGGCTGAAACTGAACGAAAGCAGCAGCAGCAACGACTCGCTCCGAGCGGGGCTCGAACCCGGGTCTCTGGCATGGGAGGGGACGCACTAACAAGGAGGCAGAGATATTTGAAGCAGTTTTACTCACCGCCTGTGGTTCCAACACACGATCGTGACCCTTTTTCCTTGGGATTGCATCATCAGCATTTTTGGTAATCTGTGCAGGGTTGTCTTGCCCTGGCAACCAAAAACACACTTCTTTTGTGACTTTTCGCGACAAAAATACTCCTTCAAACGTACAACGTAATTTTTTTTTAACTTTGTTTCCATGTTTAGCATGGGAATCCAACTCTTTAACAGTGTAAAAAACTCAGTATGCATGAAATAGCATTTCACCCCCCCCCCCCCCCTTTAAAGAGCTACCCCGTTAATATGTATCGTACAGTTGCAGGATCCAAGTTATGTCAAATACCCGCATTGCTTTTTCATCCAGAAATGCATAACATTCAGCCTAACAAATTTTCATTGTTTATCCAAAAAGCAATTTTGAATCTTCAAAAGTGTCAGGAGGGGATTCAGCCTCTCTACACCCTGAAAACAATGCATCAACATTCACAAGAGCACTCATGATTCTGAAATGTTCGATTATTTTGTTTACCATGAAAATAGCCTAAAATTTTGTCCGAAATTAATAAAAAATGTGTCTGATTTTAATCAAATTTGTTATAGAATTACCATTTTGAAGTCTGAAAAGCCAGAAATGAAATCAGCATCCCCTAAAACCTCTAAAACCACTCACATATTGTAGAAATTGGCCATTCAGTGCAAAATATGTGGTCAAAATGGACAATTAAGCTAATAACGCTAATAATGCTAATTATGAAACTGCTCAACAGATGGAAATTAGCATGCAGTAGTTTCTGTATGCTGGGGACCCACACTTCACATTTCTGTAATAAAACTTTGGTGTACTCAACATTTCCGGGTTCACCTAGTTGGCTACTAGACTACAATGATGAAAAAGGCTTTGAAGAAATTCTTGAAAATAAATCTTTATCAGGTAGCTCACCATAATCATAATAGGTCTAAACACTGCTTAATAATGTATTTTTACTACTTGATGGGTCTCCAGGGTCTTATAGTTGAAGGTTGAAAACTTATTGTTTTATCCCTATCAAACATCGTATAGATTTAAAAATATTGCTTATTACTTATAAAGCCCTGAATGGTTTAGCACCTCAGTATTTGAATGAGCTCCTTTTACCTTTTAATCCTCTACGTCCGCTATGTTCTCAAAACTCAGGCAATTTGATAATACTTAGAATATCAAAATCAACTGCGGGCTGCAGATCCTTTTCCTATTTGGCGCCTAAACTCTGGAATAACCTAACATTGTTCGGGAGGCAGACACACTCTTGCAGTTTAAATCTAGATTAAAGACCCATCTCTTTAACCTGGCATACACATAACATACTAATATGCTTTTAATATCCAAATCCGTTAAAGGATCTTTAGGCTGCATTAATTAGGTAAACTGGAACCGGAAAACCTTCACATAACACCCTATGTACTTGCTACATAATTAGAAGAATGGCATCTACGCTAATATTTGTCTGTTTCTCTCTTGTTCCGAGGTCACCGTGGCCTCCAGATCAGAGGGTCACTGCAGTCGCTCTGATCCAGTACGTATCCAGACCAGATGGTGGATCAGCACCTAGAAAGGACCTCTACTGCCCAGAAAGACAGCGGAGACCAGGACAACTATAGCCCCAGATACAGATCCCCTCTAAAGACCTTGTCTCAGAGGACCACCAGGACAAGACCACAGGAAACAGATGATTCTTCTGCACAATCTGACTTTGCTGCAGCCTGGAATTGAACTACTGGTTTTGTCTGGTCAGAGGATAACTGGCCCCCCAACTGAGCCTGGTTTCTCCCAAGGTTTTTTTTCTCCATTCTGTCACCGATGGAGTTTCGGTTCCTTGCCGCTGTCGCCTCTGGCTTGCTTAGTTGGGGTCACTTCATCTACAGCGATATCATTGACTTGATTGCAAATAAATGCACAGACACTATTTAAACTGAACAGAAATGACAACTGAATTCAATGATGAACTGCCTTTAACTATCATTTTGCATTATTGAGACACTGTTTTCCAAATTAATGTTGTTCAGTGCTTTGACGCAATGTATTTTGTTTAAAGCACTATATAAATAAAGGTGATTGATTGATGTCCTGCTGTACACATAATGTTGGGATACATTTATAGGTTAAAGTATTTCAATTCAGTTCAATTTAAAATAATAAATTTCAAAAAATCAAGTGAAACTATCAACTGAAGATTCTCATTTCTATTGCTTCAACATAGTTCAATCACCAGCCAGTAATCGTTTCGTCTTTCATTAGCAGCAAGTAGCACTGGCATGAAAGTCTTGTGAATGGGAAACAGATGCCACAGGATGCACGGTATCACAAGCAGTCAGTTTGATGGCTGTTTGTCAGACTTGGCTCACGTTCATCAGCTGAATTATTCAGAGAAACTTCTCTTTGTCTGCTGAAATGATAATTGACTGTCTGTTTGGCCGTGGGGTTTTATTATAGCTATTGATGGTTTGTGTGGGAATTTCTGGGGGGGGTTGAACTATTCCTTGCGAGATGAATTTCATCACAATGCTGAACGATGCAATGGTCCTGTAACATGTTATGCTTATAAACATGGGGATCATCGTTCTGAGGTTTAAGTAGGACATTTTCCAGTGCACAGTCCAACAGGATGGCTAAAAATGTATATAAAAATTGTATTGCTTCATATGCAGCACTGCACTGTGTTAATGCTGAATTTACTGCATGTCAAATGTGGCCAATGATGTAAAATATTACTCTTCACAGAACAATCTTATATCTACGGAGAACTAGCATGGATTAATTAATTCAAGAGTAAATGTCCCTAAAGGCTGCAATTAAGGATAAACGTATTAGAAGTGTCAGTGCCCAAGAGCGCAGGAGTCTGTCCTGCTACTACTTTTTCTAGTGTTTCAACTCAACCATCATAAGAGACATGTCAAAAACTGGAGCATGTGTGTGCATATGGGTGGGTGAGTTTGAGTTTTCAATGCATTGACAAACAAAACTGCCAAATAAACTTATTTAATTAATTATGACTTATATTTTCATTTCCAGTTGGAATGGAAAAGTGTTTCCATATCCTGTCCAGCTGTGAGGTGCAAAATATTCAGCATCTGTGTGCAAATCACTTTGTAAATTATGGTGTGACCTCTCCAGCTGTTACAGTATACTGTAAGCTGTTTATTGGTTAATTAAAATGTTCCATTGCATTTGCTGACTATTCATGAATAAAACTAAACTAAATAAATAACAGACATGAGAAAAGGACAACTGATAACCACTGTCTCTGATTATCCTATCACATCCATCCAGAGTTTAACAGGAAACAGTTAAGATTAGTGATGTGATTATTAAAAACTTTTTTTGTTTGTTTGTTTGTTTGCTTGTTTCAAATTTTAGCAGTGTACACTGACAATTTTAATGATGCATTGTGTTGCGGCCAAAAATGACTGAACTATGACAGCAGTCAAACAATAATTATCTCCTTTTTACAGTAATATTGCAGATTACAGATTCAGACTAATTTTAGTGAATCAGTTCAATCTTCCCTTCCTAGAAGTCACTATGTGGTATTTATTATCAGTACTACCAGAAAAAAATGTCAGGGGGGCCCTGTCAATGCCTTCATATAACCCCAAACTGACCCCCAATCCCTTTGTCGGGTCTCAGGGCTAATCACCTGCCTTTTGGGGTTGTGAATGTGTGTTGTGTGTTTGGATGGTTTGACAGCTCACCGTGTCTGTCTGTTTGATTGAGTTCCCCCCGCCCTCCTTGTTTCTCCATTTGTTAACTTAATTGCTTGCCACCTGGTCTCCATTTCTTCTAATTTCTTCCCTTTATAGTTCCCTGTGTTTCTCTGTCCATTGTCAGACTGCTCCGATCTCCTAGTTGGTCTGTATACTCACCTTGTCATGTCTTGTCTTCAGGCTCCAGTGCTTTTAGCTGTTTCCCTCTGCCTCCTGTTCTCGTGAACGCAGTGCCCCCTAGAAGCTTCCAGCTCTCATTCCTCCAGTCTCAGCTGTCTAACAAGCTGTCGCTCTGTGTAGCGATCCGGTCCGCCGACCTCTTAATCTCTCGCTCTGGTGACGGCATTCCCCGTCCATACGAGCTGACCGTGGAATGATTACTCACCTGCTCTATCTCATCTGCTTTAATAAAAGCTTAGTGTAATCCACAACTGAATCCAACCTGTTTCTCTTGACAGAACAGTCTGACCAAAATATTGATTCAGCAGGATCTGATCCACTTCGCTCAGCTCTCATACAGCAGGGAGTTTTATTAGGTCAGCATGTCACCCAGCTCAACACCACCTCGCAGGACGCTCTTAGTGCTCGAGTCACACTGAACTCCTCACACGGGTTGATAGCCTTCAGCAAGAGGCGACTAGCCGGGGTTCCGCTCTTGCACCGATATGACCCAGGATTCCGAACCCCATGCCAACAATCCGCCGGTCTACGATGGCGATCCAAATGCCTGTCAAGCCCTTCTCTCCCAGTGTTCACTGGTGTTCTCTCTGCAGCCTCGACGTTACGCTAATGAAGAGGCCAAGGTGGCTTATGTTCTTACAGTTCTTTTGGCCCGTGCCCGCAAATGGGGAATTGCTGTATGGAGATCGCGGGCTCCCTGTTGTGCCACCTTCGTGGATTTCAGTCAAGAGATGGCCAAGTTGTTCGATCGCTCAGCTCAGGGTGATGAGGTGGCGGCTCAGTTATCGCAGCTGTCAAAGAGGAAGAACTCAGTCACTGATTATCGCATCCAGTTCCAGACGTTAGCCGTGGTGTGTGGCTGGAATGAGAGCATGCTGAGCGCACGTTTTCTTGAGTGGCTGGACTTTGCCATTGCCGGTGAACTTGTTGCCATAGAGTTCCTGCAAGAATTGGATAATTTTATAAATCTCACACTCTGTGTAGACGGCCGTCTCAGCCACCGCTGCAAACAACGGCAAACTCCCACTCCGTGGCGCCACCTGGAGACTTTTTCAGCCAGTGCAACCAGCCATCAGCTCTCGGAGGAGGAGCCCATGCAATTGGGGCGTCTCTGGCTTACGCCGCAACAGAAGCAGAAGTGTTTGTCATCGGGTTGTGTCTATACTGTGGCAAGGGAGGCCACTTCGTACATCAGTGCCTGTTAAAAGCCAGGGCCCATCAGTGAGGCGGAGAGTCCTGGTGGGTACTGTTCACGGTTCAGGCTCTCCAGCAGCATGAATTCAGCTGCCGTTTCAACTCTCTTTTCAGAGTGATTCTCACACTGGTCAAGCCCTTGTGGATTCGGGGGCTGAGGGGAACTTCCTCGATGCTGCTTCTGCTCACAGTTGGAACATACCACTTATTCCTCTGGCTAGTCCCGTATCGGCATGGTCATTAGCGGGCAGTTCCCTTACCACCATCACCCATGTCACACCCAGGGTTAGTCTTCACATCGCTGGCAACCATTGTGAACAGATTGAACTGTTTATCATTGATTCCCCGAAGCCTCCTTTAATACTGGGCCATCCATGGTTACTTAAGCACAACCCACACATTGACTGGGTTAGTAATTCAGTTTTAGCCTGGAGTTAGTCTTGTCATGTGTCATGTTTGGGTGCTGCTTTGGGTGCTGCCTCCTATCTCTGTGTCTTGTGTTTCACAAGTAGATTCCTCTGATCTGACTGGTGTTCCGGCGGAATACCATGATCTTCTGGCGGTCTTCAGTTGGGCCCGGGCCACCTCACTACCTCCGCTCCCTGTGCCCCTGTATTGATTACAGAGGTCTGAATGACACTGCTATAACGAACAGGTATCCCATAACTTTAATGTCTTCTGTTTTTGAACTGTTGCAGGGAGCTCGGGTCTTCACCAAGTTAAACCTGCGCAACGCCTACCATTTGGTGTGCATTCGGAAGGGGGATGAGTGAAAAACAGCGTTTAAGACCCCTTAAACAATTTTGTCTTGATTTTCGACCCCTCTCTCCAATTACACAACCAAGCATATCAGACGGGTTCTCCAGCAGGTGCTTGAAAACCAGATGTTTGTCAAGGCGGAGAAGTGCGAATTCCATGCTGAGTCTGTTACCTTCCTTGGCCACAGCATTTCTACAAGAGGGATTAAACCTGATCCTGTCAAGATAGAAACAGTCGCCCGGTGGCCGGTCCCTGATTCCCGTAGGGCTCTGCAGCGTTTCCTGGGTTTTGCCGACTTCTACTGGTGATACATCAGGAATTTTTGTCAGATCGCTGCACCGCTCACAGCCTTAACCTCCACTAAGGTGTCCTTCAGATGGAACCGGGAGGCACAGGTAGCCTTTGACATTTTAAAGTCCCGTTTTGTCTCTTCACCTGTTCTGTTGGTTCCAGATCCTGAGGCCCAGTTCATTGTCGAGGTTGATGCTTCAGACGTTGGGGTTGGCGCAGTTCTGTCTCAGCGTTCCCTCTTTGATGGGAAGGTCCACCCGTGTGCATTCTTATCTCGTCGTCTCAGCCCTGCAGAACGTAACTACGACATTGGCAATAGAGAGCTGTTGGCGGTACGATTGGCCTTCGGTGATTGGCAACACTGGTGGGACGGGTCGGTGCAGCCCTTCTTGGTCTGGACGGATCACAAGAACCATGAATACATCCGTTCGGCCAAGAGGCAAAGCTCGTGTCAGGCTCGCTGGGCGCTCTTCTTTGCCAGATTCAACTTCACCATCTTGTACTGGCCGGGATCTAAGAGCACCAAACCTGATGCCCTCTCTCGCCTGTTCGAGGTCCCAGGGAGGGAGATTGCGGCAGAGTCCATCCTTCCAGAGTCAAGTCAAGTCACCTTTATTTATATAGTGCTTTTAACAAAATACATTGTGTCAAAGCAACTGAACAACATTCATTAGGAAAACAGTGTGTCAATAATACAAAATGATAGTTAAAGGCAGTTCATCATTGAATTCAGTGATGTCATTTCTGTTCAGTTTAAATAGTGTCTGTGCATTTATTTGCAATCAAGTCATCAATATCGCTGTAGATGAAGTGACCCCAACTAAGCGAGCCAGAGGCGACAGTGGCAAGGAACCGAAACTCCATTGGTGACAGAATCGAGAAAAAAACCTTGGGAGAAACCAGGCTCAGTTGGGGGGCCAGTTCTCCTCTGACCAGACGAAACCAGTAGTTCAATTCCAGGCTGCAGCAAAGTCAGATTGTGCAGAAGAATTGTGAAGAAGTTCCCTGTGGTCTTGTCCTGGTGGTCATCTGAGACAAGGTCTTTAGTGGGGGATCTGTATCTGGGGCTCTAGTTGTCCTGTCTCCGCTGTCTTTCAGGGATGTAGAGGTCCTTTCTAGGTGCTGATCCACCAACTTGTCTGGATACTTACTGGATCCGGGTGACTGGAGTGACCCACTGATCTGGATACAGACTGGATCTGGTGGCTACAGTGACCTCGGAATAAGAGAGAAACAGACTATTATTGGCATAGATGCCATTCTTCTAATGATGTAGCAAGTACATCTGGTGTTATGGGAAATGTTCCCGGATCAGGTTTACCTAATTAATGCAGCCTAAAAATCCTTTAACGGATTTGGATATTAAAAGCATATTAGTATGTTATGTGTAAAACCAGGTTAAAGAGATGGGTCTTTAATCTAGATTTAAACTGCAAGAGTGTGTCTGCCTCCCGAACAATGTTAGGTAGGTAATTCCAGTGTTAAGGCGCCAAATAAGAAAAGGATCTGCTGCCCGCAGTTGATTTTGATATTCTAGGTATTATCAAATTGCCTGAGTTTTGAGAACATAGCGGACGTAGAGGATTATAATGTAAAAGGAGCTCATTCGAATACTGAGGTGCTAAACCATTCAGGGCTTTATAAGTAATAAGCAATATTTTAAAATCTATACGATGTTTGATAGGGAGCCAGTGCAGTGTTGACGGGACCGGGCTACTATGGTCATACTTCCTGGTTATAGTAAGAACTCTTGCTGCTGCATTTTGGACTAGCTGTAGTTTGTTTACTAAGCGTGCAGAACAACCACCCAATAAAGCATTACAATAATCTAACCTTGAGGTCATAAATGCATGGATTAACATTCCTGCATTTGACATTGAGAGCAGGGGCCGTTATTTAGATATATTTTTGAAATGGAAAAATGCAGTTTTACAAATGCTAGAAATGTGACTTTTTAAGGAAAGATTGCGATCAGATAGCACACCTAGGTTCCTAAAAGATGACAAAGATTTGACAGAGCAGCCATCAAGTCTTAGACAGTGTTCTAGGTTATTACATGCAGAGTTTTTAAGTCCTATAATTAACAACTCTGTTTCTTCAGAATTTAGCAGTAAGAAATTACTCATCATTGTAACAGATATGCAGGTCATCGATTCATGGGTTCAATTCAAGCCACAAATGAAACCCTGTTTGTACTAAACGCCTGGCCTGGCGCCAGCCTGGCTGGACTTAAATTATTTTACGATACCCATGCGAGCCTCAAAGGAAACCTGAAACCCCCCCCCCAAATTCCTTAACACACACACACACAAAGAAACTTTCTCAAAGTTACTTTTTTTTTGTAAGTCCTTATTAATATGTATTTTGAATGTTTGTGTATTGCATAAAAATGGTTAATCCTGGGTAAATGGTTAAAGTGCTGACTTATAAGTGGAAATGCGTGATTTAATCCTTATACTTTCTCAAAGAGTCATGTTTCTGCAACCCCCACTCCTGACCAGGTCGTAAAGCTTTATGACCCCTGGGCAACAGAACAGGAAATCTAAGACTTAGGAAACAATGGTCAAATGTAGTCTAAATGTGTATATATAGTATTGTTTCCTTTTTGTACATTAGATGTTTCCCATATAAATTGGGACTATCTGCAATTTATTATCGTGTGTAAATCTTTAAATGTTTAATTCTACATTTGAATGTAACTTCGTGTTTCTATCAGTTATATATATATATATATATATATATATATATATATTGTTTGGTGTTTTTCAAATCGTCATGCTTTGACAGACCCACTTATCTAAAGTAAAGTAATGAAAAATGTATTATTCTGGAATTACGAACGTGCTAGAATATCCCTGATGAAATCGGACAAGTCCTAAATCATTAGGGTGGGTTGTTCCCAGAGACAAAGGAACTTTCCCGCCGTTTCAGATCGCGGACTTTCATTGGCTGTTTACGCGAAAAAGGGGCGTGAACCATTTCAAGCCATAAGAACGACCGAACAAGGTCCGCCTTTCTCTTCTCCTCTTCCCCGTTCTCGGATACGCTGCTCTCCAACGTTGTTTCCGCGCGGCCATAGGCCGCGCTCACAGCGCAAACCCCCTCAGTACAGGGGCTGAGAGAAAAAGCCATTTTAATGGCTCCTTTAGAAGCTTTCGTTTCGTTCTTTTCTTTTCTTTACTAAGTTTATTCAACTATTCGCCTCTCCACGCAAGGAAGACGAATTCTGGAACAATGTTTGTTGAACCTTTCAAATACCGCGCGAGGACAGAACAAAGGACCACGTGCTCCACGCTCACGCCAAGCGCAGCGTGCATGCGCGTCACATGGCCTCCGTTTCATGGCACATGGCTGTTTCAACGGGAACAGCGCGTAAAGTTCACAAGCTCGACGCCGATCTCACGCCACTCACATGGGACACCTTTTGCAAGTATCACTTTCTCTATGGAGATTTAAATGCTGCTTTAAAGTGTTGTTATGATCTGATTTGTTGTTGGCTTCTAAAAGTTACTGACTATGATTTTCATACCTGAGCTCCTTATGTGATCCCATTCTATTTTCTCTCTCTCTCTCTCTCTCTCTCTCTTTCTCTCTCTTTTATTTGGATTCGTTATGTATTGTATAAAGCTTACTGTTTGTATTGTCGTACGCATATTTACTCTGTGTGATTTGTAGTTTGATGTATTACTAGTTTAATTATTAAAAACCCATATACTGACGATTGGCTTGGACTCCACCCCACTCACATTACGAGTCCCTGAGATGTGTCTGATCTATAGCTACAAGCTCTAAATTTAGAAACTAAATTTATCATAAGGATAGGATAATATTTTCATGGCCAGAGAATACTTTTCCTTGAATTATAAGGCGTGATAACTTTATTGAAAATTGATAGGTCTACAGTGGTGTGCTGGACATACCACGGTTTGATCTGCAGTAATTTACAGTAAGATAATCACAATAATTGATATGAAGAATGTAATATTGACATATTAATGAGTAAGTTACAGTGCCCTGTGATTATTTATTGTTATAGGCAATTGAGATATTTTTCATAATCAAATTTAATGTAACTGTCATCTGAGATATATATTAATCAAATTCCTGATTAATTATTCAAATTCCCTATATATCATTTGAGTTAATTACTACGTAAAACTCATTGTTGTTACATTATGGTGGAGAATGCGGGCATTTCAAACTTCGTTTTGTGAGCAATCAATCTATGTATATGGTTTTTAATAATTTCTGCACGTGCGGTATGAAATTATGTAATGTTACTTGTGAGAAAAGTCGCAAGAAGCGAACTCACTACTGACTGAGGCAAAAAGCTGGTCAGTCAGCGCGCTAGGTATTTGTAGAAACTTAACAGTACAGTCACTGTTATTTTGGATGAAAGTAAACTGCAGTATAATGTTAAAAGTATCCTGTTAAGAAAGACCAAAATCTTTTTACAGTGAAAACATTTTAATATGAATAATTAAAAGATAAAGAAATCTTTTAATAGTTGCAACATGTAAATCTGAACCTGAGCGATGTTCCTCTGATTCAGTTAAAAAGGCCTTATTAAATATCGTTATTGAATTCGTGGTAAACCACATGATATTCAAAAAAATAAACGATAAAAACTCCTGGTCTAAAATTGGCTTAGCTACCCGATTTTTAAACCTAAAACATTTAGATCATAAGTGCTATTTTGATAAATGTTTATTGGAGGCAACAGTTGGAAAATTACTGTTTTTATTACAGTTGTGTTTTGGAAGTGAACGGATCCTTCTTCAACCTATGTTAATATAGCACCTCAGAGATTAAAACCTTTGGTTTGTTACTTGTGATTTTGATGCAGAAAATCAGCCTGACAAACGATCAGATAATTTCTAAGTCATATTGAAATTGTAGTTCCGCTATCTAAACACCAGAGGGAACGTGTGGGTTAGAAATTTCAGGGTACACCCTGCTTTCTGATTCCAGCTTGCATGAGTGCAAAGCTGCCAACATGTGGCCATTTCAGATAATGCGCTCTGATTGCTAATTTATAATCCCCTGTGATGTATATTTGAATTGGATGTCTAAATTCTCGATAATTATTTGCATTTACAGCTTTGCTCGTGCGAATATTATTACAGGGAAACAAAAGAATGTTCTCTGCCTTTGACTGTTTACATTTACTTTGAGTTTGGTTCAAACATGATTTGAATTAAAATGTAATTGTTAATAGTGGAAATCTAGATGTGTCAGGTCAACCACTGATTGACCCACTTAGAAGGTAAGCCATCTAGTGGCAGTCTCCTGTTAAATCGACTAACAGACCTATGTCTTTCCCATTCTGTTTTGAATTGAATGTCCACTTTTACCCTCTTTGATTAATCTCACACTGTTTGATTAATTTCATGATCATTAATGATAACTTACAAGCTATCAATGGTTATTATAGGATATTATTCAGATTTTCCTTTTTAATTCATACATGCTTATTTTAAATTTTGATTTAAACCAGTTTTGAATTTTTAATTTGAATTAAGTTTTCTGCTCAGCAGGTTAAAGACAGAGAAGCAGTACTTCCCCCCCCTTGTGGTGAAAACCAGCTACTCCTTCTCCCTTGTTTCATTCCTGTCTTTTAATTTGATGTTTATTATTTTTCTTCTCTCTTTTGACTTAGGTTATTTTGATAATTACCATTATTATCATAATTCATTTGTTTTGTTTTATTATTATTAGGTAAAGCTGTTACCTTTCCTCTCTACATATATAGTTACTCAATTGATGTTAAACAAACCAAACCTTAATTAACTTTAAGTTTCCTTTGTTCATCCTTTGTGTATTTGATTGTAGAACTCCCTTGGTGATTGGACAGTCATCTCAGGTTTCCAGTGAGCAAGGCTGCCCGACCGGTGTTACCGATACTGGCTGCGAGTGAAACTCGGTCCCTCTTGTCTCAAGAGACATCAGCAATTTTGGCACTCCAAAGGTTGTGCTAAAAGTCACAAGCCGTGCTTTCCTGCGACACGCCAGAGTAACGGAGGACCGGGGACACTGCGGTTCAGTGTTTGGGGAGCACCGGGGAGGTTGACCCAGCCACTGGTTCCCACCTGAATGACTTCAATTCAACCAGGTGAACCAAAAGTGATAAAACCTATCCACTTATTATAAGCCACAGAATATTAGATATTCCCCCGGATATGTTTTAAGTGTTTAACCCTTTTGCTTCTATAAGCCACACCATATTTCTAGGTTTCCTACCCAGATAGCCCACTCACCTGTTGGCCCTATCTTAAAACCTAGCAGTAGGCTTAGGCCTCCTTATTCCCACTAACACATTGTGTTTCTATTGTTTTCATCTCATTTCAAGTGTTGTGTTTCACTTTGATCTTTTTCTACCCTCTGTTCTGTTGTGATTTGTTTCTTTCATTTCACATAGAGACAGTAACCTGGGAGCCACCAACGAAGTTAAATAGTAGAGCGACCACCAGCAGCCGGTGTCATCACACGACCCGCTAGGCTACTGCCTGTCAAATCTCCATTTCAGGTCCTTCGTTGACCCAAGTTAATTGGCTACTTAACTGTCTGACTGTTTGCATCAGTCAGCCCCAAAATTTCTCATAAACGGCACAGCCCGTATGAATATAGCTCGTTAAACGTAGAACGAACTTGCATTGGTCTTTTTGTGTGTGTGTGCTGTGCTTCTCTCACCGACAGAGAATCAGGATGTTCCAGGCATCCAGTCCAGCAGTCCACGGGGGCCACCTCTCGACATGGTTGAAAGCAGTGACGACCCCCTTCCTGCCCAAGGACGCCAGTAACCTGCAGCACCCAGAGCAACTAGACACCGAGCTAGATGAACTGATGGCACGCGATCCAAACCAAAGCGACTACTACAGAGAACTCGCCAGGATCTTCGGAAGCCTAGTTCACATTCTCGTCGCCCAGGCACGGCTCAGTGAACGGAGCAACATCGCGGAGGAGGCCTGGAAGGACCAGGCCCCAACCCAGAGTCATCTTGATCAGCTCCTCCTCGAGACCCAGAACCAGCGCAAGAAAGAGGACGACACAGATCCAGAGCTACAGAAAGGAGTTGAAAGACTTCACAATGCCCTGCAAGATCTTCGCCTCGACACAGATCAAAGAGAACAGCTGGAGAGAGAAGCCAGAAAAGAACTCAACAAAAAACTCCAGCAAGGCGACGCTCTCCTAAACAGAGCAGAGACTGAACTGAAAGAAAGAGACTATAAAACCTGGGCCTGCAAAACACACTTGCAAGCGGCCCGAGCTAAATTCAACAAGCTTACTCTGCAGAGAGATGAGCTCCAAGATGAACTTGACACTGTTCACACCGAACTGAGACAATCTCACAGATTACAGAGTGGCTGGATCGGAGAAACGCACACCACAAAATTTCTCCCGGGCCGCCACTCCAACCCTTTCAGCCAAGAACCCAGAGCTGGAAAAGGAGATGTAAGCTCACTTCTAAGGAAATCACGAACCAGCTTACAAGAACATCTGTCAACAACGGAGGGAAGAGAACCCTTCCAGAGAACGCATGTCACCAAACCCTGCACTGCTCACAGAGAACTTCACAAGCTAGCCAGAAGCATCTCTACATTCATTCCAGATCCTGCAGGAGGACATGATGTTCATGCTTCTTTACAAGCCATTGACTTTCATTTGCAAACTGTCGCCAACGTGACAGATGTGAACACATTGTACCTGTTAAAAATCACGGCCAGCCGTGATGTGCATTGCTTTCTGGATCGTCAACCAGAGACTGTCAAAGCGTACTACCAGCAACTGCTACAGACTTTGATTCTTGAATTCTCTGATCCAAACTCAGACCATGGGCTCCTTATTGCTATGGACCTCAAACAGGGCCGATTTGAAAACCCACAGACTTTCTGTAGTCAGCTACGAAACACCTACTTCGGAGCATGCAACGAACCAGGTATGGAACAGAATGTCAACTTAAAAACTTTGTTCCTCCCAAACCTACATGCCAGTTGGAGTTTTCATCTCAGAGTCCCAGCGTGTCCCCGTAACAGGACTACACAAGAGTTACGGAACTTAGCCCACAAAGCTTGCACCAAGCAAAAGACTATTTGTGAAAAGACTGTGAAATACCCCAAAGTCTCTGTCTCTGAGCACTGCTTGGAGTAAACCCTAGATGGCGCCCTACAACACCACAGTCACAGACATTTTTACAGAGAGTCAATACCATTCCAAGCCAGCAGAGGGCAACACAGTGCAGCCACGTCTGAGACAGCAGAGATCCTGAGGGTGCTGAAAGTGCTTCTTCACATGAAAACTCACAAGGAAGATGAGCCAAGCACCCAGAACACTGCCTGTCATCTACAGACCACAGAGCTAACTGGTACAGCTAACTGAATGAGACAGCACAGGTCCTCACACCAGGTACCACAAACACAAGGTACCAGAAAATGCTGTTTTGACTACCTGCCTTCGCAGCGAGCTACACAAGACCGGTCCCCACCAACCACCGATCGTCCCACCTGTCCTGATGCCAACATTCCTGGGCAGCCCTGTCAAAAAGGGGGTGGGCCGAAAAGGAGTCAACAGGGAAGACCTGATCGACACAGGATTAAACCCGACGGGGATCTCATCTTACCTTTTCAAAAGACTCCAATTTGAAGCTAAGAGACAAGATCGAACTCTTACACCTCAAACTTATGAACTGAATGTACAGGTGTACAGACAGAATGACATCCAGTTTGAACAGGTTGTTTCCATTCACCTGACATTCGTTCCGATGAGTCTAATACATCCCATGTATGTCCCACCAATGAACACTCATACATTGCTCATCGACAAAGACCTGCTAGAACACTTTGACCCTTTTCTGAACTTCAAACAGCTAAAAGACTTTGCTCAAGTGCGAGAACCTCTTTCTCTCCAGCCACACAGGTTGCTAGAGCCAGACTGTCAGGTCGCAGAGGTCACGGGAACTCCCACAGAGCCAGACGGTCAGGTCACAGAGGTCACGGGAACCCCAGCAGCCAGCCATGAGTACAACGCCCTAACAACCGGCCCAAGTTCAAGCCTCTGTACCTTAGTCAACAAACAGGGTACGGTGGTACCAGCTTACACCAAAGGGGTCGCCGTTCGGCTCAACTTGCAAGGTGGTCAAACCTTACACCACACGCTGGGTTTCTTCCAATCCTCACCTGAATGTGTGGAACTCGGACTCACACTTGCAAACAACAAGCATGTCAAACACCAACACCTGTTCCAGCAATGTGATAACATCACAAAAACACACAATGTGATCGTGTACTGGAAGAAGGTAAAAAGACACTCGAAGTTACCAAGTCTAGACGAGGACTTTAAAGATCACACTGACACCCTTGCCAAAACTGGCACACTAAACAACATTCTGTGGTCACTCCCAACCCACCCACCCACATTCAAGGTTGAAGTGATTACACACAGCACAAGAACTTTACTAGCTAAACTGCCTACCTCAGAATCGCTTACGCAGGCTCCGTTGTCTACAAAGACCAACATAGCGGACATGCAGGCTTCTGAAACCTTGATAATGACTTTGCTTTACCACCTCTCAGACCCCTCCATCCACCCTGGCAACCAGTCTACAGTCACTGACAACCAAAGCCCCAGACCACTGCATGATACACAAACCATGCTGCGTGCACAGAACAATATTGTGGGTTGTGCACCGTCTGACATCACAATGCCAGGGCGTGTAATGCCACGGAGCAAAAGGGGGATAAGGCCAATATGTTTCCATGACGCAGCATGTGCTGCACCACGCAGCACCAGAGCCACTGACAAAACACTGAAGCAAGCGTCATGCCAGCAGCAAGATGTGGCAAAACATGGGCGAGGGCGAGCTAAACCCAGTCACCGCCCACGAAGCAAAGAGACTGTCCTGTCCAACCAAAGACAGGCCTTGTTTGTTTCTTTCTCCCCTTTCTCTCTCTCTCTCCCTATTATCTGTACCAGGATGCTGCTGTGGTTTGCCGTGCCGTGCTGTCAGCCAAAGAGAGGACAGCTGCCACCGAGAAAACCGCTGAGACTCCTGACTACCGATGACAGGGCACAGTACCCCAGCACTGTAACCGAATACAGCTGTACAAGGTTCCGATGGAGAGAGGACTCCCTCACTCACACTGAGGCCGATGTCAAACACCTGTTCAGCCAATATGAGAAAGTGACGGTTACACAAATGGAGTTAGGTGGACACCACCACCGCTCCAAACAGTTCCCGGGAGCTTTGCTTAGAGCCGCTGCTGCCGCCAGAATGTTTAACATTGTTATGTCCAGTGTCAATGCAGCGAACCAGACTGTAAACTCCTTGAAACCACTGTTCACTGTCTTCCAGAAGGACTTTACCCAGACTCAGCTGTTAACAGCATTAACAACAGACATGCTGTGGGAGGTTAGCTCCTCCAATGTCAGCCTAACCACGAGTAAAACCCCACCATACATGATACCCTTAAGCCTCGTGTTAACTGTGTTGTCTTACACCATCACCATGCCAGCTGACCTGCTACGAATGCACCTGGCCAACTCTCTGGATAGCGCCTTCCTACGGCACGCAAACCCCAAACAGAGAGAAGTGAACGTGCCCCTGAACCAACTCATCAGCGAGTCAAACCAAGTCTACAGACCTAAAGACATTGTCAGTGTCAGGATGTGGAAGAGCAACACCCACACCAAAACACACATTCCAAATGTGGTGGCCTACCACGACACGACACACAGCTGTACCTGGCCCCAAACATGCACATGTGTACTTTAACCAAAGACATTCATTATCTCTGCCTTAGCAAACCCTTCCTCAGACACAACTCTGAAGGAATCTGCGAGCTGCAACCCTGGGTCAGCGATACGCGCTGCCCTGCCGAAGCCAAGCCTCGTACACAAGTCACAGAAACGCAAGCAGAGATTGTGGGTAACAGATGGCTCGTCAACACTCCTGTGCGCTCAGCTATGCTGACCTACGACCAGCATGACACCGCCACCCGTGCCAACCTGCTGGACCAAGTACTGAAAGGTACCACCCAACACATTGACATTACTCCTGTCGACACAGCCCTCCAAGCACAGCCTCGACAGCCCGTTCTGTCATCTGCGGTCCTAGCCTGGACTGCTGCCGACACTGCACGGGGCATCTCCACTGTCAGTGGTCCCAACCTGACTCTTGGCGTGACCTTCATCCTATACAGGATACTCAACGAGATGCAAACCTCTACAGCCAAACTCACGACAACTGTGGCTGGAGGTCTCTGATGGAATCCCCGGAAAAGGGGGTGCCAAGTCAAAGACAACACCGAACCTCATCAAGCTGAGTACTCAGCTTCAGGAACCACCTGCCATCATGACCCACCTGCTACATGACCATCACGATTCACCAGTCATCTGCCCATCCTGATGATTGCCGTCCGATGATGTCCACACAGTGACTTCATCTGACGTAAAGGGGGAGGTGTAACAGATATGCAGGTCATCGATTCATGGGTTCAATTCAAGCCACAAATGAAACCCTGTTTGTACTAAACGCCTGGCCTGGCGCCAGCCTGGCTGGACTTAAATTATTTTACGATACCCATGCGAGCCTCAAAGGAAACCTGAAACCCCCCCCCCCCAAATTCCTTAACACACACACACACAAAGAAACTTTCTCAAAGTTACTTTTTTTTTGTAAGTCCTTATTAATATGTATTTTGAATGTTTGTGTATTGCATAAAAATGGTTAATCCTGGGTAAATGGTTAAAGTGCTGACTTATAAGTGGAAATGCGTGATTTAATCCTTATACTTTCTCAAAGAGTCATGTTTCTGCAACCCCCACTCCTGACCAGGTCGTAAAGCTTTATGACCCCTGGGCAACAGAACAGGAAATCTAAGACTTAGGAAACAATGGTCAAATGTAGTCTAAATGTGTATATATAGTATTGTTTCCTTTTTGTACATTAGATGTTTCCCATATAAATTGGGACTATCTGCAATTTATTATCGTGTGTAAATCTTTAAATGTTTAATTCTACATTTGAATGTAACTTCGTGTTTCTATCAGTTATATATATATATATATATATATATATATATTGTTTGGTGTTTTTCAAATCGTCATGCTTTGACAGACCCACTTATCTAAAGTAAAGTAATGAAAAATGTATTATTCTGGAATTACGAACGTGCTAGAATATCCCTGATGAAATCGGACAAGTCCTAAATCATTAGGATGGGTTGTTCCCAGAGACAAAGGAACTTTCCCGCCGTTTCAGATCGCGGACTTTCATTGGCTGTTTACGCGAAAAAGGGGCGTGAACCATTTCAAGCCATAAGAACGACCGAACAAGGTCCGCCTTTCTCTTCTCCTCTTCCCCGTTCTCGGATACGCTGCTCTCCAACGTTGTTTCCGCGCGGCCATAGGCCGCGCTCACAGCGCAAACCCCCTCAGTACAGGGGCTGAGAGAAAAAGCCATTTTAATGGCTCCTTTAGAAGCTTTCGTTTCGTTCTTTTCTTTTCTTTACTAAGTTTATTCAACTATTCGCCTCTCCACGCAAAGAAGACGAATTCTGGAACAATGTTTGTTGAACCTTTCAAATACCGCGCGAGGACAGAACAAAGGACCACGTGCTCCACGCTCACGCCAAGCGCAGCGTGCATGCGCGTCACATGGCCTCCGTTTCATGGCACATGGCTGTTTCAACGGGAACAGCGCATAAAGTTCACAAGCTCGACGCCGATCTCACGCCACTCACATGGGACACCTTTTGCAAGTATCACTTTCTCTATGGAGATTTAAATGCTGCTTTAAAGTTTTGTTATGATCTGATTTGTTGTTGGCTTCTAAAAGTTACTGACTATGATTTTCATACCTGAGCTCCTTATGTGATCCCATTCTATTTTCTCTCTCTCTCTCTCTTTCTCTCTCTTTTATTTGGATTCGTTATGTATTGTATAAAGCTTACTGTTTGTATTGTCGTACGCATATTTACTCTGTGTGATTTGTAGTTTGATGTATTACTAGTTTAATTATTAAAAACCCATATACTGACGATTGGCTTGGACTCCACCCCACTCACATTACGAGTCCCTGAGATGTGTCTGATCTATAGCTACAAGCTCTAAATTTAGAAACTAAATTTATCATAAGGATAGGATAATATTTTCATGGCCAGAGAATACTTTTCCTTGAATTATAAGGCGTGATAACTTTATTGAAAATTGATAGGTCTACAGTGGTGTGCTGGACATACCACGGTTTGATCTGCAGTAATTTACAGTAAGATAATCACAATAATTGATATGAAGAATGTAATATTGACATATTAATGAGTAAGTTACAGTGCCCTGTGATTATTTATTGTTATAGGCAATTGAGATATTTTTCATAATCAAATTTAATGTAACTGTCATCTGAGATATATATTAATCAAATTCCTGATTAATTATTCAAATTCCCTATATATCATTTGAGTTAATTACTACGTAAAACTCATTGTTGTTACATCATCCAGTTTTTTTGTATCAACTATGCATTACATTAGTTTTTCAAATTGGTGTTTTTCACCGGGCCACGAAGAAATATAGAGCTGAGTATCACCAGCATAACAGTGAAAGCTAA